>NC_067148.1:10411952-10755452 GCF_903995435.1 Acomys russatus | reverse complement strand
TTGGAAAACCTGATAAAGAAGAGACTTGATACCCTATGAGCATATACAGGGGAGGAGGTCCCCCTCAGTCACAGTCATAGGGGAGGGGAGTAAGGGGAAAATGGGAGGGAGGGAAGAATGGGAGGATACAAGGGATGGGATAACAATTGAGATGTAATATGAATAAATTAATAAAATATATTTTATTTATAAGGCTTTAAAACTCATTCTCAGTGCAGTCAGGTGGACTGAAGGCAAATGCCAACTTGTCTTACCTCTATCAGCTTATTCTCAACAATACGCGTTTGTACCTCTTACTCTTGAAAATGTTTGTCATGTTTGGGGCCAGTGCTTTCTCCACAGCCTGGCCTAGCATGCATCTCCTCACTTTCCTGAACCCCTTTGTCACTACACTGAGAGCCAGCCCAAACTGATAATAATAGGCTGCTGAGAACCACAGATTTGTGACCCATTCCCACCATTACAGAAAGCAACAGCCAGTAAGCTCCTCAACACCTATCAGCTGTCTGTAGGCCTACGGGAGTAAGCCAGAGCCAGTAAGTATAGAATGGTCGGCCTGGTGCGCACATGCATTAGGAACAATGATTACTCTTTGTCTTCAGACACTACATTTAAGGGAACTATTACAAAACCATTGACTTCAGGTTCCCTGGGGAGAATAGGACAATGATGCTGTGTGTTGGATCTCATTAGGGCAATGGCAAAGGGTGTTCTGACTGATGCGGGTGTGGGAGGTTAAGTAGGCATCTCCTGGCGGCAGCGGGTGTCCAGAACACACACTGTTAGTTTAGCTCACAGGTCTGGCAGTGTTACTGAATGGAGGTAAGATCTCTATTAAAGTTAGATTGCTGACTGAATACATGACACTGATGTGTCATGAGGTCTAATTTCTGGCTCACTAACTCATGTAGCTGTTAGTCAAAATGTTCTGCACGTGCTCTAGGATATAGATGTCACTGGTCACAGTTTCTGATGTTTGAATACTATTTCCACCCACTGGATCATGTTAATAACTGCTTTAGTCATGGTTCACTCACATACAAAGTGCACAAAGGTTTAACTAACAAATTAATGATGTGTCATGCTCAAACAAAAAGCACTATTGCCATCAAATATTTCATAGCAACGTGGGGTATGGGAGCGTATTGAGCAGGGGACTGGAAGAGGGAAATGATGTGTATGGGAGAGTTTGGGGAGGGGAAATAGGTGGGGGAAATGATATAATTATACTAAAAATAAAAGGAATATTTTAAAATATTTTTGTAGTTTTATCACACATATATCACAGAACTTCAAGTAACTTTTATGTCAGTCACTTCTCTATGACACAAGGATATATGTCATGAAAAGTCTCTTTCATATTCAAAATGTATGATTAATTTCCTTTTATTATATTCATCAAAATTGATTTAGTGCTCTATGACATGCCAGGGGTAGGATTTGTCACTTACATAAATGGAGAACAGTAAAAAAATACCTTTTCCCAAGGAAGATGTTTTACTCCTAATCTAGGATCAATAAAAATAGATTCTGAAATGATTTTTAGGAGTTTAAAGAGCAGGCAGGTAAGGTCATTAATGTACTAGAACTTATCGTAACTTTGGGGTATATATTGTAAGTCTCCAAATAAACTCAAATAATTTGAAGAAATAAGTAGACACTAAAACACAAAAAGGGAAACATTGCATAATTGTGTTATACATCTGAAAGACGACAGTCATGAACCCTACTAAAATCACTGAAACACTACCTGATGAAATAGAATAAATTAGAATTTATATAAATCAGTAATTATATAATTTTAAGAGCTTATGATGCATTAAACTATATTAGGTATTATCTCAACTTTCCAGATAAAGAAATTGAGACAAAAATGGGTCGTTTAACTTCCCTAAGGCCATGGAGCTAGAAGAGAGTCTTGTTTTCTTTTTTTTTTATTCATTATTATTATTATTATTAATTTATTCATATTACATCTCAGTTGTTAGCCCATCCCTTGTATCCTCCCATTCCTCCCTCCTTCCCGCTTCCCCCCTACTCCCCTCCCCTATGTCTGTGACTGAGGGAGACCTCCTCCCCCTGTATATGCTCATAGGGTATCGAGTCTCTTCTTGGTGATCTATTATCCTTCCTCTGAGTGCCACCAGGCCTCCCCATCCAAGGGACGTGGTCAAATATGGGGCACCAGTGTTTGTGTGAAAGTCAGATCTCCTTCTCCACTTAATGGTGGAGAATGTCCTGTCCATCGGCTAGTCTGGGTAGGGGTTCAAAGTTTACTGCCTATATTTTCCTTGGCTGGAGAGTCTTGTTTTCAATATGAGATTAGATGATATAATTAACACAAAAGGAAGGAAGAGTTTTGGTCATCAGAATGCAAAAGGAAACTCATCACATGATGATGGCATGTATGAGTTGTTACAAGTATTCTGTAAGGGTTCATAAAATGTTCATAAAAGAAATGGTTTACGTTTTTCTTACTTGCTTTGTTTTCTGTTTTGTCAGCAACACTACATTATTTGCTTCATTTTACCAAATCCAGCTTCCTTACCCAGCTGTTTATTTTGCAATATCTACTCCTACAGCAAGTTTCACCATGAGAAAAGTTAGAGGAAAAGGACAATAATCTAGTATTGGATTCAGGAGCTAGACGGAAAGTCTAACATCTTCCCTTTTGATTTTATTGGTAAGATGTTGCCTGATTTGCACCATGTGAGTTCTACTTGAGTCGTTGCTCAGGTATCTACATGTATAGTCTTAGTCGAGAGACAACAACAACAACAACAGCCCTTATTTGTGTAGATGAGAAACTGTCCTCATCAGAAATGCTGAGCCATCTCACCACCCAACTCCAACTTTTTTCTAAATTGGATCACTGCAGCACCACTTACTTGGGAATACCATGTTGATAAGGATGTTAGTAGTTCCAAGTTATTCTGTGAAATGAGTGTCCTGATATACAGGGATGTCTACCAAAATTGAGGATCCTGGGATAATCTTGATTCATGACCACGATTATAAACTGAGCCACTAGTGCCCTATCTTCAGTGATGATTTTCGTTGTAAGCTTGGAGCATCTGTCTATCCATCTATACATATGTAGACACTCTGGAAGAACTCTTTTAAATACTTACTGGACACTAAGAGTTTGACATGGGTAGCAAAATATAGATTAAGTACCAAAGAAGGCTTCATTCTCATGAAGATTATCCATGCTATCACACCTTTTACGGTCAAATATGTTTGGTCCCATGTTCTACCCAGCTCTAGAGAGTAGTAGCTCACTGAAATTAAACCAGGAGAAATTCTGTGACTGTAGGCAGTCGGTTCTCATGCACTGGTCCCAATACCAGAACATGCAGGATGGTAGAACAAGCACACAGTGAGAACTTTACCAGAACATGCAGGATGGTAGAACTAGCACACAGTGAGTGTTTTCAGAAGACCAACCCGATCCATACGTGCTTTCATCTTAATTTCCTTGTTTTATCCCCAAGTCTCTTTGCCTGCTCTTTCTACATTGAATCAGCTAGTGGACACTCTGTACCAAGTCTGAGTTCAAGTCTAACAGTTATTTCTGGCCTCGTCATCACCACTTTGAGATAGGTTATTAACAGAGAAGGAAATTAGAAATTACTTGGCCAGTGAGAAATTCAAGAAACCTGACGGAAGATCAACATCTTTGAAGACACCAAGGCCATGTGGCCACCATGTCAGCCAGCAAAAGCTCTCCTGGAACTTAGTTAGGAAGAGCTTGATTGTAAGTTATGCCTGGCTGATTCTACTTCTCATTTCAACAGCATGGAGCATATTTTCTAAGGTCTCCTGAGCATAATAACAGACAAGCAAACCCCGTAACGCAAGGCTATAATTCCACTGAGGGGGGCTGGCAGTGACATGTACCATGAAGTCAATCTGAGTGGTTTGTCACCAGAACTCCCAGGGTGGAGTTATAGCCTCGCCCACTTCTTGCTTATTTTCTTTAATAGATAGATACCCCTCTGCCCATCCCACCACTTCCTCTCTAGTTCTTGCCTCTGACTTCCTAGCCACCAAAGAACTTTCAAAATATTCTTTGTAGACATCTTTGTGCTCTCTGTCCTTGTTTCTGCCATAGGTTCACTGCTGTGAAATCCAATTACCCCAGTTTCAGCCGATTTGTTTTCTGGAAGTTGTGACAAGGCAGGCCCGTGCAACATTGCTTACTAGGGAGGTTCACTCAAGATACAGTGTGAGAGCAGCAGGCAAAAGCTGACAGAGCTAAAGACAAGATCTGAGCAAGGAAGGAGGCACTTCTTATTGGAGCTGAAGATTCTGTAAATATACTTACATGTAGGCTTGTCATGTTGCTTTCTTGACCATGAGCACATCTGCATGAGAGTCATGAATATTAACACTAAAATAACTGATATCATAATTTTCAAGTATGAGACTTTCCTTAATTCAAATAAAACATCCAAGGTCTCACATTATTCAGGTCAAGAACGGTGACTGGTTTTTTAAAGAAACTGGAGTCTAACTCCAAATGCTTTCATGAAGATCATCCAATATTATATGAATTTCCATTTTGAAGTTTCTCGGAAACTTCAATTTAGAGAGGCTATCGCATGTTTTTCATGTTTAGGTGGCCCCTTTGCCACTCACGTTTCCCCTCCTGTTAACTTGGCAGTGCTCCTGTCTCTGCAGCTACGTGAACTATCCCCGACCACGTCACCAGTACCTGAATGCTTTAGTTGGCTAAGTCAGTCAGTTTTTCACTCAGATAACAAACTAGCAGGTTAAGGCCTGGAATCTTAATGAAGGACGGTTTCTATGTTAGCTGTGTTTATGAAATACCAAACACCGGGCTCGTTTATTTGTGTGTTATAGCAGCCCAGGAAGGTTATGGGCAATTGATCTTCCACCTGCCGACACTGGAGCTGGAGTCCTGTTAGGCAATTTGCTCAAGGTTACCGAGCTCCAGGCAGTAGCAGGATCTTAACGGGAACCTAGGTTTCCTGTGGTCAGAGCGCCCTTAGCCCACCTCAAAGAGTGATCAGCCACGTAGAGAAACCACCACCACCACCACCACCACGAAGCACACTTTGCTGGAATTTGCTTGACTGTCAGTCACGGACGGTGAGTTCATAGACTAAGCAATGGCAGAGTCTGCCCCACCACAAGTCCTTTTACTCCTTCCCTGTAGTCATTTCTGGCTTCCTCCCTTGTTAGATTGACGCAGGAAATGGTGCCATCCCACAGAGGAGTCTCCGTGGAGGCTGAGGGAAAGCGAGAATGTCTGCTATACTATACCACCCAGAACATTCCCCACCAAGGTGCTTTTCAGTAACATAAACTTCATTTCATTTTTCTTCATTGCTTTCATTAAAGCAGCGCTAACCACATCTCTTTATTTCTCCTTCTTTCTGAAAAGGCACCTCTACTTTTTTCAATCCTTCAGTGAAAATTTTATTGACAATTTAAAATTCATTTCTGTATATAGAACTATTTTCCATTCTTTTTATTTAGGGTTTCAGGTTAAATTGTACTTTAAATTTTTGGCACTTGATAATATGTAGCTTTTCTTCTTTAACCAATTAATCTAACTTATAATTTTTAATAAAGTAATGTTAACATTTTCTTGCATCTTTGCAGAGTAAATCCACTCAGTTATTGTATATTCTTTAATAGATTGCTTGATTTAATTTACTAATATAATGTATCATATTCATAACTGTAGTTTCTTATTCTATAATAATGCTCAATGTTTTGTGGATGTTACATTAGATTTGTTTAGGAAGTTTTATTTATTTTTCTCAGGAAAAGTATAATATTAATTTCTCTAAACGTCTTAATGAAACTTCTAAAATCAAGTAGGCCGATATTTTCTAAGAGGTGTTGGTTCAGCAACTTAAATGTTGTTTCAGTTGTTATTCTGATTTCTTTCTTTGACTAAAGATTCAAATGATGCTTATGTCTGCTTCATTCAGCCTTTCAAAGTTATCTGCTTGATTTCTTCGCTTTTCAGAATTTTAAGATTACGATAAGTCAGAATTTCTTTTTATTCCTAGGTAATCCTTAGGCCTTGCCCATGTGGAGGTGCTGTCTTGGATCAGTGATGCTGAGTCTCTGTCTGCTGCCAGGGGCTCCTCTAAGCCATGCTCAACACCTCTGCCGCCATCCGCTTCCCTTTCTGTGGACAGACTTGCCAAATGTTTGGGTTTCAATGATCACTTTGCCTGGTTAAAACGTTCTTACCTTCTTGTCTTCTAATGAAAAGGGTTTATTTTCATATTTATTGGTTTCCCTCACTTTCTTTTTGCTTATTGTTTTATATTCTCACTGCTCTTTGAATACTCTATGCTTTAAACGGAAGTTAATACTGTACTGACTTAAAAAAAATTAAAATTGCCTATGACAGTTTGGTTTAACCATGCACTTAGAAAAAATTAGTTTCTTTATTTTATCGTCTTAAAAGTAGCACATTTCAGAATTTCTACCTTTGGTTTAATATTGTATTAGCTTTAAAAAGTAATGTGAAGGGGCTGGAGAGATGGCTCAGAGGTTAAGAGCACTGAGTGTTCTTCCAAAGGTCCTGAGTTCAATTCCCAGCAACCATTTATAGTGAGATCTGGTGCCCTCTTCTAGCATGCAGGCACACATGCTGTATAAATAATAAATAAATCTTTTTTAAAAAAGTAATGTGAAAATATTTAATTTATTTTAAAATAATATATGTTCATTACTAAGTATTATTACATTAAGAAATGAAGTAATAAAAATTTTCAAAAATCCCATTTCTATAAAATAACAATAATACATATTTTATTTTCCTTACTAATAAATCTAGATACCAATACATGCTTCTTTTTTATTGAGAGAAATTACATCAGTTATGTTCCTTGTAACCGGAGTTTTTTTAGCCTGAATTATATCAAGCCAACTTTTCACATTATTTAATATACCTCTAAAAAACCCATTGCAATGGCTATGTGTTTTTCTTAATTGAAGACTTAACTTTTCTTTGGCTTTATTTCTTCACCAAGTCATTTTATATTTATGTTTCTTTCTGCTATCCTCTGCTTTGCTCTGTTGATTGATTATTGTGTGTTCTAGTGATTTATGCATTAAAGACCCAGATTTAATTCTTATGACTTACCTAGAATCTTTTCAAATTTAAATTTTTGTGTGTTCTTTGGAAATCTATCTGGTGCTTTCTCAGAAAACTGAGATTAAGGCTTCCTTAAGACCCAGCTATTCCACTCCTTGGAATATACCCAGAAAAGGCTCCAGCACACAACAAGGACATATGCTCAACCATGTTCATAGCACGCTTATTCATAAAAGCCAGAACCTGGAAACAGCCTAAATGCCCCTTAGTTGAAGAATGGATAAAGAAACTGTGGTACATTTAAACTATGGAATACTACTCACCTATTAAAAACAAGGATTTCCTGAAATTTGTGTACAAATGGATGGAGCTAGAAATGATCATACTGAGTGAGTTAATCCAGAAGCAGAAAGACTCACAGTGTATATACTCACTTATAAGTGGGCACTAGCCCAAGAGGCATGTCCCATGATAGTCTTAACTTACCAGGAGATTGGGACAGATGTGATGACAACCCACTGGGATTCTAGGTAAGAGAAACATAGACGATGGGGAAATAGAAGGACCCAGAGAGTCCTAGAAACCTACAAGAAGAACATCGTGATGGGTGGATCATGGCCAAAGAGGTTCTGCTCAAACTACTGCACTAACCAAGGACCATACAATAGTAAACATCGAACCCCTACTGTGATCTACCTAATGGACAGGACATTCTCCACACTTATGTGGAGAGTGGGGACTGACTCTGACATGAACTCTGTTGCCCCATATTTGACCACCTCCCCTTGGTGGGGAGGCCTGAGGGCACTCAAAGAAAGAATAAGCAGGCTACCAAGATGAGACTTGATAGCCTATGACCATATAGTGGGGGAAGAGGTCCCCCTCGGTCTTAAACCTAGGGGAGGGGAATAGGGTGAAAGTGGGAGGAAGGGAGGAACGGGAGGAATCAAATGATGGGATAACAACTGAGTTGTAATCTGAATAAGTTCATAAAATAAAAAAATGAAAACATAAAAAATTGTGTGTTAAGAATTAAGAGTGAAATGCATTTTATATCTCAAAAAATAAAAATTCAAACTGCCACATCCTTTACTATGCAGATGTCATTTAAGTAATTTGAAATTTGTTGCCATATTTTAAAATATTTAAACTTACTGTGTCATATATTTCAATGATCTTTTCTTGAAACCTGTCTTAATCTAAAAAATCACTTTATTAATGTTAATTTAGATATAACAATCTAATTTACTATCTTCATTATTTACCACTGTTTCTTAATCTTTGCAAAATCTTCATGACTATCACACTCTCTCAATGCTGTGTGGTTTTGTACTTCTAGACTTTAACTTGTCTGATAGAATTTTTGTTTAACCCTCACATATACAATGGTAGTCTGATTTGGTTTGGTGTTTATCTTTTCACTAAAATATGTATAAATTTGTTTTACTTATGGTTTCTTTTGCAGTAGATATTTTTACATACATACATACACACACACACACACACACACACACACACACACGGGGCGGGGGGAATATTTTTCAAATTCAGAAATCATTTAAAGTTTAACTAGGTGATAGCTATTTTTTTGTGACAATTTGGAAACATCTTGATCCCACAGGCTCCTCAATCTGTCTGATTGTTTCTTCTCTCTTCTTCCTATTTTCTCAGCATGGGAATTTGGGTTAGGGGCAATTTTAAGCAGTAGGTGGTCCACTTGCTTTCTAATCCCATTTGTGTTACATAAATTTCATTTTCTTCTGAATCCTGAGGAAATTCCGCAGACTAGATGATAGATCACAAACTAGAGTTAAGCCCTCTTGTTCCCTCTACTCGTGTGTGATCACCACAGCAACTGGAGATGTGCTCATCTGACGTCACTGGCTTTCTTGTTCTTGATTGGATTTTGTCTGCTGTGCTGGGTCAAATCTGAAATCCAAACTTGTAATTTACAAATGAGTGGAGAGTGGGATATGACTTTCTCACGTACTCTGGTGCCTCATATTTGACCATGTCCCCTGGAGGGGGGAGGCCTGATGGCACTCAGAGGAAGGACAGCAGGTTACCAAGAAGACTTGATACCCTATGAGCATATACAGGGGGAGGAAGTCCCCCTCAGGAACAGTCGTAGGGGAGGGGAGTAAGGGGAAAATGGGAGGGAGGGAAAAATGGGAGGATACAAGAGATGGGATAACCATTGAGATGTAACAAGAATAAATAAAAAAAAAAAAAAAAAAAAAAAAGAAATGACCCCACTTTCTTTTCTTTCATTTAAAGAGAAAACAAAACAAATTGGAGTTCTTTGTTCCAAATGCTCCCATTTCTCTCTCTTCCCCATTCCCAGTAGTTTTGTCTGTCTTTTTTTTTTTTTTTTAACCTTTTCTTTATAACATCAAAATACTTTGATATTGTAATACAACATCTCAGAAGTATGGTCCATTCCTGACGTCTAGCTACTCTGTGAAGATTAGATATTCTGAATGAAATGTCCACTGTGGACAGTAAGGGACCCAGCGGGGTTCCTGTCAGTTTTTTTTTTTTTTTTCACCTTGCCTTTCACTAAGTGATCTCCTCCTCCACAGTGACATAGGCTTCCTCCCACACATATGTTCTCACCCATACTGGTTGCTACATCTCTTTAATATTTTAGAAATACAAATAAAAATTCTTACTAGTATCCCAAAGAGCTAGCGGATATTTGCATCACATTTTGGGGTCTATATGTACAATCAATTGAGGAAGAATAAATATCATAAGCATGGTAAAAGAACGCGTCTCCCATTCCCACTGAGGAGAGAGAGAAGTTCGCGGGACTGTGTGGAGACAACGCTACTGCAATCCTAGTTGTGTTTTAAGTTCATAATAATAATTTAAATATTTTAGTAGGTGAGGGAGAAGGAGGAGATGTTTTTCCTGCCTTCCTCATTTTACTGTCCACTCCAGAACAAACAACTGTTGTCAACTTGTATGCAACTCTATCTTCATCCATGAATTTTTAGATTTCATTCATTAATACTGTACACTGGAAGATGATAAATTTAAGTTACCGTGCTTTATATCTGCTTTCCAGTTTGATTTTTCTCATGCTAGATATTAAAGCTAAGATACAATGGGGACACACTGACTGCTGAGCTGTTTCTCTGAGCATCTTTCTTTTTGCCAAACTTTCTTTTTCAAGTTCTGCTCACTAACTTTGAAGCTTTAAATGTCATCTAAGCTTCTTGAAGTCCAGCAGCTCTAAACTGTGTCTTTTCATTTCTTACTGTATTATGTCGTTAACTGGCTGGTTGGCATGTTATAAAATTACAGCTTCAACATTATTTTCTTTTTATATAAAAACATTGCTCTTTTGCCTCCTAGCATCTTCCAATAATCTCTTCTAAATTCTCTCTAGAAGCTTTGTGGATGTCTTTCCAATTTAATAGGACAGAATTCTGTAAGATGTCTGTATATGTCAATATTTTCATTGATCCAGTTTATTGCTTGGCAGGATCTTTAAATTTCTTTCTTTCTTTCTTTCTTTTTTCCTCTGAGATATTACCTGAAATTATTTTGCAGAGATTTCTTTTTTTTCTTAATTTAATTCCTCTAATACTTGTTTATTTTCTTGGTTTATTTTCATCCTATTTGGAGTGTGATATACAGTCTGAGGTAATTGTTCTTTTTTCTTGTAATCCTTAAGACTTTTGGTTATACATCTAATACTTGACATTTATTTAATTACATTAAGTTGTAGATTTCAAGAACTTTTTCAGAGTTACAGAATGTATCTTTGCTTTGTCAAAGGATTACATCAATAAACTTTTATCCCACGGAATGCTTCCAAATTTCTCTTCCATTCTGTACTCTGTCAATTTGTTAGTTCATTGCTGTTCTTTCCTAGTATTACTTTTCTCTAAATACTTGGTGTTTCTTTAAATACATGGTGGCATTCTCTTTAAGTACACATCAGTCACTCGTCTATAAATATGAATGAAGAAATAAATTGTGAGACAGGCATGGTGACACATGTCTGTAATCACAGCACTCTAGAGACTGAGGCTGGAGGATTCCAAGTTTGAGGTCAGCCTGGTCTAGCCATAGCCCCAAAATGAAAGAGATGAAAACAGCGCCCCTGCAGGAAGCAGCTGTAATAGCTCTACGTTGTAAGCAAGCATAGGCTTCTGCTTTTTAGAATTCTGTTTCCAGGATCCTGGGGAGTCTTTGGTTGTTGAAGTGTGTGATAGCAGGCAAACAGTTTTCTGGTGAGTAGGGAAAGCATGACAAAAATCAGGTAGGCAGCTAACTGGATGTATTTTCCTTGTTATCCTAAGGAAACCTGATTCCCTTCCAGATACAAACCTTTCACTTTATTACTCCTGTTATTTTGAATTCTTTGGATTATTGAAGGTAGCTAATGAGTTGCTTAGTAAGACTCATATCAACAGTTCACTTGTCTTTTGCCTTATTTTGTAAAATGTTCTATTTTGACCAAATAGATTTACCTGCAAAAGATTTGGGAAAAACCTCAACAACTCTAGTTTCTACACTGTAAATCTTTCCCTTTCTTGTTTATTCCCCAGGGGGTTCTTTCCTCATCTCAAAAAACCAAATTTGTCAAAATATATAATTTCTTAGAACTAACTCCACTTCCTCTTCTTTGCTTAATCATTAATTCATCTGGCTTCTGTACCATGATGTTTATTGAGTTTTGAGAGAGAGAAGAAATAAACACATTACTTTATTCACTCATTGCGAACTGGAGGATCTGTTATATGATTTAAAGTCTATTATTGTACTGAAGAAAACAAGGCATATGCTGAGAACCATGAGTCCATTCCAGTTACGTTCTACAAACATTTCCTTCGTGCCAAGGCAATAGGGATAATTTTGCTAGATGCATGAGATAAAAAGGGTGAGTTACATGCATCCCCTGCTATTGAGAAACTTACAATTCAATGGAGGTAGATGGACGCAGATACTGTGATAAGTAACACAATTATGAAAGCATACAGGAGATGGAGAAAGTAGAAGTCACATGATGATAAGCCGTGGCAGGACCTTTGGGAAGACACCAGAGTCGAGATATAGGAGAGTGTTGAAAGGCAATAGAATTTACCACAGAAATGGAGAGCGAGAGATGAAGTGCATGGAGCTTTCCACACACTTCAAAGCTTCTGCGTCACCAGACCCTGGGTTAGCGCATTGGGAGACTATGGAGAAAGACCACGAAGGGCCATGCCAATGAGCTGGCAATGTATTCCGGAATTGCACACCCATAGGTTTTGATGAGGAGGAAGGTGTAGCTGGGGTTTCAGCTTAGAGGAGTTTGAGGATATCATGGGGCCCAGATTGTATGGGTCATTAGATGATGAGTAATCAATATGCTCAATTAGGAGCCCATTGTATGTATTGGTTCTGGCAGGAGAATAGCGACATAGTCAGAAAGATGTCTCTTGGGATGATTTGAGAAACCATTAAAATAAAATAAGTCATAATGTTAAAGATGGTATTTGTTGAGTGAAGGGAATATATACTCTAAGCGTCTAGATGTTTTACTCCAGTGCTCAAAAACATGAACCTATCTCCGAATCTTTTTTCTTTTTCTTTTCTTTTTAAAATTAATTTATCCAGATTAAGTCTAAATTGTTATCACATCACTGTATCCTCTCGTTCCTCCTCCCTCCCGCTTCCATCCTATTCCCCTCCTCTAGGTCTATGACTGAGGGGGACCTCCTCCCCCACTATATGGTCATAGGCTATCAAGTCCCATCTTGGTAGCCTGCTTATTCTTTCTCTGAGTGCCACCGGGCCTCCTCACCATAGGGAAGTGGTCAAATATGGGGTACCAGAGTTCATGTCAGAGTCAGTTCCCACTTTCCATGTAACTGTGGAGAATGTCCTGTCCATTGGCTAGATCAGAGTAGGGGTTTGATGTTTACTACTTTTGTTGTGCTTGGTTAGTGCAAAAGTTTTAGTAGACCTCCCGGGCCCCAATCCACCCATCATGATGTTTTTCTTGTAGGTTTCTAGGACCTTCTCAATCCTTCTATTTCCCATTCTCCTATATTTCTTTTACCTAGAGTACCAATAGGATGTCCTCACATCTATCCCAATATCCTGGTAAGTAAAGACTTTCATGGGACATGCCTTTTGGGCTAGTGTCTAATTACAAGTGAGTATATACCATGTGAATCTTTCTGTTTCTGGGTTAATTCACTCAGTATGATCATTTCTAGTTCTATCCATTTGTCTACAAATTTTGGGAATCCCTTGTTTTTAATAGCTGAGTAGTATTCCATAGTGTAAATGTACTACATTTTCTTTATCCATTCTTCTACTGAAGTATACACTTAGGCTGTTTCCAGGTTCTGGCAATTATGAAGAAAGCTGCTATGAACATGGTTGAACATATGTCCTTGTTGTGTGGAGGAGCATCATCTCAGTATATTCCAAGGAGTGGAATAGCTGGGTCTTGAGGAAGCCTTATTCCAAGTTTTCTGAGAAAGCACCAGATAGATTTCCAAAGTGGTTGTACAAGTTTGCATTTCCACCAGCAATGAGTTATTTGGTTTGGTGGTGTTTAATTTCTTGAGTTCTTTATATATTTTGGATATTAGACCTTTGTCCGATGTAGGATTGGTGAAGATCTTTTCCCAGTCTGTAGGCTGTTGCTTTATTCTTTTGACAGTGTCTCCTGCCTTACAGAAGTTTCTCAGCCTCATGAGGTCCCATTTATTAATTGTTGACCTTAAGGTCTGGGCTGTTGGTGTTCTGTTCAGGAAGTTGTCTCCTGTGCCAGTGTGTTCCTGGCTCTTCCCCACTTTTTCATCTAACCTATTAAATTTCTCTGGTTTCTATCTCTGAACCTTACACAAAAATACAAAGAATAGTATTGGGAAAAGGAAAAATATTACTTAGGGTTCTTCAAAAAATAGAACCAACAAGAGCTATTGGTATGCATGTAACAGAGTCATGTGTATATGTGTGACATTTGTTTTCTAGGATCGACTTACATGTTTATGGAAGTAAAAATGTTCCACAAGTTGCTCTGTGGTCTGGAAATACAAGGGAGCTGGGCAAAGTAGCCAGTCTAAAATGAGACTGTCAATACTATGTCAATACTAATCCATATATACCAGTGTCCTGATCTTACGCTCAGGTAGAAAAATACAATTTAAGTCTCCTCTGCCTTGTTGTTCTGTTCAAGCTATAAGCAGGTTGGATGGTGCTCTCCTGTACTGGTAAGGAGCCAGTACTCAGATTACCAATATAATCAGTTTTCAGGAATAAACCACCCCACACTTTTTGAACAGGTAGCTGCTCATCTTGTGACCTAGCCAAGTATGCAGAAAGTTGATCTTCACAGTAAGATATTCATTTTGGACCAACTGGCTTTATACTTCTTATAGGGAACTGAGAGCATGGGGTTCTAGAATGATTGTGGTATGTGTGGTAAAAGTATAAAGGCACATGATACCAGTCAGGGTCAGCACTAAAGATAAAAGGGTGATCAAAGATACAGAGATTTCTGATTCACAATTACTTGAAGAGGATTCCAAAAGAATGAAAAAGATATAGAGTACGAACCATGAGCCTATAACAGAAAACCACGGTATGGATCATCTTCAAACAGGAAAATACAGCCACTGGATAAAGTTACACAGACAGCACTAGTTTAAGAAATACCTATTGGATGTGGTAATTGAGAGATGGGTGATTTGTGAGAAAAATATTTTAGACTGAAGTCAAGCAGAAGAGAAGACAGAGGTGGAGAAGATGTTCTTATTAAGAGAAATGATTTTAAGCAATGGGAATAAGGACGTGGCAAGAGGAGGATGAATAGCCATTGGCATGATTTAACTGCTGAGATAGAACTTTTCAACACAGGTGCTTACACAGAAATGGGGGAATAAGAAAGTCAGGGGTGGATGGGCAGAGCTGGAGGAGGAAAAGCCGGAAGAATGTGATGGAAAATGTATAGACAGGTGTGTTGGTGAATTTAAAGAGATTTTTCTGATCAAATATGAAAAAGGCATGGATGTAGTAGTGTGTGTGTGTGTGTGTGTGTGTGTGTGTGTGTGTGTGTGTGCGTGTGTGTGTGCACGCGCGCACGAGTGTGTGTACAGGGACAAAGACAACTTAATGGTCAATGGGCTAATTAATGCATAGCATATGTCTGAGAAGTCAGCTCATGTGCAATATTGTCCACTGTATTATATTGTGAGCAGTTTAGTTTGCACCAACTACCAACATAGCAGTCAGTTTTAAAACTGAGTATAAATTTGTAATCCTGGTCCATGTGGCCTCTCTGGGGGGATTTATATAGACTGGCAAATAGGAGGCCCTACAATAGTGATGGACTTTGCCCATATGTAAACTGCTGGATAAATCTGTAGGCTTATTTTTAAAGAGAGCATACACTCCTGAGGGCACAGCACTTTAGTTGTAATGCAAAACTGCAGGGCATTAAGTTTAGTTCAGTAAAATACAACCGCCTTTAGTCCTGCCTCTCCCTGAGAGTTCACTGAAGTCAACACATCTTTGCATTTCATATAACTGGTGTGTGTGAAGTTTTAGCTTTCTAAATGACTTCCTCAGTAGTTTCCCTTCAGCATCTTCACTTTTAAGTACTGTGTCAAATAAATAGAGTTTTGCCCACAGCCTTGTTATTATGTAATTGCCAAGCGATGCTGGCTCTTGTGACATGTCATTTCACATGTCCCAGTCCCTACCACCAACATATGTTAGACCACCAGGTGGCCTCAGAAAGGGAGGATCTGTACATAATGTATTCCAATTCATACTTAGGCTACATAACATTAAATTCTGATATGAAAAAAATATATGTTTTTAGGTAAAGTGTAACTGGGTTTCTTTCATTTGGGGGAATGTCTAATGTTTACAGATTGAGACTAATATGTTTGCAAGACATGTTAAATGCGTATTTCTAAAAATTGCTTTAATAAAAAACAAATACATTTCAAGTAGTAGTTTATATATTCAGTGGGTTTCAAGTAATACCACCCAATGATACTAGAAATTCGTCAATACTGCCTATAGATATAAACAAATTCTTTCTAAATCACATTCTTTACTTTCTAAAAATTTCAAAGGGAAATTTCTCCTTTACTGTATTAGATACAAAGAAAAAGTTAAGCCAACGTTTAAAGTGCGATGAAGCCTATAAAAAGCTGGCTTCATCTTTATAATGTCACGACTTACTTAGAAACCTACCACTCACACAAAACCAGATATATTGACTCCAGTAAGGGAATAGAGAATCTAGAAACAAGTTCTATCAATGTAGTCAAATGCTTTCTGCACAGGGCGATAAAGGCTGTTTATTTGGGGGAGAAGACAGCCTCTTAACAACGGCGTCATGGAAGCAGAATTATCCATATGCCCCAAATGCAGCTGGATAATAACCTCATACCACACTCAAAAGTTAATGCAAAATGAATTAAAGGTCTAGGCATAATATCCAAAATGTAACACCATCAGGTAAAACATTAGGAGAAAAAGGTTGTTATCAGTTGAATATAAAATGTCCCCTCCCATGCCTCATATGTTTGGACACTTGGTTTCCAGCTGGGCTGGGGAACTAGTCCAGTCTACAGTGCAGCCACTCTTGTGTTTCTTCCGTACTATAATGGACTGCACCTCTAAAGCTGTGGGGGAAACCAACTGTTCCCTCTAAGTTTTTAGGTGTTTGCCACTGTGATGAGGATGCAACTAATACACCAAATGTATACAAGAAGTGTTGTCTCTGCTGTGATAAACCCATCTGTGTGATTTGTGTGTTTATTGCACAAGTACAGAAGAATTTGGAGCTGCATTCTTGAAAATTCCGAGACTGGCTTCTGAGACACTCCAGTTGGAGTTAAAAGACCAGAGTGCCAATGATGCTAATAAAAATAAAATAGTAAACACCGCACTTAACACATTTTCAGATGGGAATAGTATTCCTTCAAGAATAGGGCTTTAGGCCATCTGTATTATAGTCTGGCATAGAACCTGGCTACATTCTCAAAATTTCCCGCAAAATTTTACTTCAGCTAAATTCAAAAGACTAATTTCTTTGGAAAGGAAAATATCAAGAATTGTAACATTCATGCTTTAACATGGTTACTGGTGGCTGTTTTCGCCAAGTTTATAAGGATTCTGAGCAAAAAGAAGATCTAAATGTCAAAAAGTTATGGCTCATAAGAGAAGCCTTGTCCATTTGCTTCAAGCCGCTGATAAGCCAGGTGCTGACAAGCAACTGTGATTATTAAAGGGGTTAGAGGCATTAAAAAGATGCCAGGAAAGTTACCACAAGGAAAGGCTCTTTTCATTGAAGGCTACAGGTGCGAGCATCACCAACAGAAACTCTCACTGAAAATCAAAACCGTAGTCTCAGAAGAGAGGGGTGGATCCCTGGAGACCTGCGCGAGCTGCCATGCACATGCTCCTGACTGCTGAGCCATCTCTGCAACCCCAGTTCCTCTCCTGAACCTAAGCTACATGTTTTAAAATCAAAGCTCAAAAGAAATATTTACATGTACACTTTCAAAGCAGAATCAGTAGCATCCACAGAAGCATAACACCCAGCGAGAGAGAGTGAGAGAGAGAGAGAGAGAGAGAGAGAGAGAGAGAGAGAGAGAGAGAGAGAGAGATACTATTTAGCCCCCAAACAAGCACGTTCTAAGGACAACTATGTATATGAATTTTTGAGAACGTTTTGCTGAGTCAAATAACCAGGTCAAAAAAAAGGCACCTCTCACATGATCCCATTTACATGAGGCACCTAGGACCTTCAGCTTCATGTAGTCAAAATAAAATGGCAGTTTTCAGGGGCTCAGATGATGGGATATTGGAAGCTTCTATTCAGTGAGTCCAGGGTTCAGATTGTGTACTGAAATCTCTTTGACAGGGGAATGGTGTTAATGTATAATAATGTGAATATACTGAATGCCCCGGAGCACAAGTTTAACATGTTTAAATGACCAACTTTGTGACATATATACTATTATATTATTGTATACACATATATTTTATATTCTTGTATGTATGCAATGCACACATATATAATCTATAATTAAAAATGGAATTGGAGGTTGGTTTGGGGCTGTAACAGTAGACTCCAAGTCAATCTTCTGGCACCAAAACCATAAATCTTGTCAATTTCTCATTGACCTAACTTCAAGAAAGGTGCTTAGCTCTATAATTCTACTTTCTTAGACATCTTTCACAGTTGTGTCATGTATTATATCAGTAAGGCCATGTTTAAATGATGCCCGGCATTTCACAGGCTTTTTATAAATTTGCTGCTACTGTACATTGGACATGTTTTTAGTTGTATTCTCTGACATTTTGCATCACTGATGATTATTTTTTTTCTCCTGTAAAGTTTGTTGATTCTTTTGGTGCTAATGCTCTCTCTCTGTCTCTCTGTCTGTCTCTGTCTCTATCTCTCTCTCCGTTTAATTTTTCTATCTTAATTGTATTGAAAAGTTGTTAACTTCTTATTTACATTACTAGCCAATCATAGTAATTCTTATAAGTGATAATATTTTGGTTGGTGCTTTTTAAAATTTTCAAAGTGTTTTCCCCCCATTTGTTGGAAGCCCGGAGATCCTGGGAGAGCGGTTTCTGCACACCTCAGGTCTCTTGGCTTAGTACGAAGAATCACAAACGCTCCAGTGCAGTTTTAATCTTAGTTTAGTGTGCTTCCTCTTCTAGATTCGCTATTCCTAAACATGAGCTCAGGGCCAAAGGACAGGAAGCAATATGTTCATTTGGAAATGAATCCTAGAAAGAAGGGAAGGTTAGGAGTAAATCAGGGCACCGGAGACATGGCTCACTGGCAGAGAACTTCCTCACTGCTTGCGAAGCCCTCTGCCCAATCCCTAGCACTGCAGAAAACAAAAGAAACCAAACAGAGAAGATCCCAACCAAAACAGGAATGGGAACAAAAAGCAGAAATGGGGTTGACATCTGTGATTGACACTTCTAATGTACTTTTAAAAGAACTCTAAGTAGTGCATCTGGAAGGACAGAAAAGATATTTACCTTTCAGCACTCACTTTCTTTTCAGTAAAGGTAACTGCAAGGCCATGTGTTTTACGACATTTCTAAGTTTCACATTTGTATCCAGTGGGTTTCTCTACATATTTCATGTCATCATTTCTGTAAACTCTTCCACAGAAAGTGATTTGTATTTGGCATAGGTCGGAACTAAAGTACATCAGACTGCTCCTGTGAAAACCTCGTCAAAGGCAGTGCCACGGTAAGCTCACTGCATTGACAGTAGGCACGTATGAATTTTAACATGACTTCTTGGTCTTTGAGTGTTCTCTGCAGATGATATGGTTAGTTTTTATGGTAAAAGATTATATCAGTTATCCTGATTTGATCATTACACATTATACAGACATGTTGAAATATCACACCAGACCTCAATTATCTCCTAATTAAAAATAAAAAAAAATTAAATCTAAAGGGAAAAGGTTAAGAAATAAATTAGAACATTCTGGAAATTCATTATAATGTCATGATTATGATGATGTTAATTGAGCATAAAAATGATATTAAACTGGTTCCTGCAGCAACTATTATGGAGTTGATTCTGAAACAGAAGTCCTTCATATTGCTCAGAATCACCAGTGTCCCATGTATAGCTAGCATGTCAGAAATATCTCTTCAACATGAAGGTCAAATACAATATCACCAAAGGTGTAGGGCAAGAGACAGTGTGGCAGCCACAGGCACTGGCATGTAAGCTGGCTTTGTAGACAGAATCTCCATAAAATCTTCTGCTAGTCACTCTTGACTTTTCCCATTTTGGGAGGAACATTCTTTATTCAAGCTGCTGGGCCAGTGGAGGATTCCATATTTTCCTCAGTGACAATTTTTGAGTCCTTACAATTCGGGTTTTAGCTGTGGCATAGTAACAGTCACTGCCATGGAGCACTAACAGACACTGTTGAGAACCCTCTCCATCAAAGCATTTTCTTTAAAGTTCATGCTCTTTAGCCACAGGATCGACATGTACATGACAATCAAATTTAGGAACCCTGCCAAGGCATTTTTGTTCTTTGCTGCTTTGTAATACAGTGTCATAAGAATCTCTAATTGAACAGGTGACTCTGCTTACCTCAAAAACTGTGGACTCCTCAAAGCATTGTCACCTGAGAACAGTGCCTCCTAGGAACTAGGGAATTCAGTACAGCAGGAGACAAATCTAGGGTGTGAACTAGATTGTTTTGGATGGTGAGGGATGACATCCCAGTTTTTACTCATTGGTCTCTGGACTAAGACATTCCAGCTTGGGAAATGCAAAATTAAACATTACTAGAGGTTCAGTACAAATATGGTAACCTTCAAAGATTGTGTAAGGTTTGAATGTTGTCCCCTTGAGTAGGATTTATGTGTACTTACATCATTTTAATGTGTCACTTTATTATGCTAACTGATTATAAATAATGAGGCAAACCCTCAGTGGGTCATAAGGACTTGTGGTCATTCTGGTGTACTTCTTTTGTTATAAAATGATTCTCCTGATGAGAGATAATTTTGTTTGGGATACTATAGCCACAAATCAAGCGTTCTGAAATATCTTGACAAGCTTCGCCAAAAACATTGCTGTGAAAGAGAAGGGAGACGTGATAATGATGCATTGTTGAACCTTTCACCATGTAAGGGATTTGAGGTGTCGTGTGGTCAGCATGATCTTCAAATACACTGCCACATCAGGGAATTACTGTCCGTCTCTTCTGATGACTTTCTTCAGGGGTAATAGGAGGATCAAGCCTGATGTGAGAAAATCCTGGCTCCTGGTTCCATGAATAGCCTGTACCTATGATGCCACAGTCACTCCACTAAAGGCCATCGTTCTCAAACTAAGCATCTAAGGAGAAATCCCAGACAACTTCTTTAAATTGAAGCACTCTCTCAACTAAATTACTGAGTTTATTTTCTAAAGTAGGTCTCCTTTTTTTTCCCTGGGTGTAAACAGACACCCGACTTGTGTGCCTGCTCATGTAGGCTATCCGCATGTTTCTTTTCCATTTTATATGGTGTCTGATCTCCTAATTGTGCTATTTCCATTCCCCTAGCTAGTCACCTACATCTAGGACTCTATAGCCACACCACACGTTGCTCCCATTGTCATGTGGCTGAATAGATAACTGTCAGCGTCGCCCATTAGGAGAACTTCCTACAGCCTTCCATTCCAGCACGGACATATCAAATATTAGCTGTGGGTCAGGCCAAAAGAATTTTCCTCCTCCAACAATTGGTGCTAGAAAAATACCTCTGAACCATGACTCTGAGCTTAGAGATAGATTTTTCAGTACACCAGTGGCTGGGTTGTAGTAGCTTTTAATAGGAATTTTTGTGATCTACTTGTGTCTTCTGGACTTCAAATGCATGGATTGTAACAAGTGCTATATATATTTTTTGCTTTATATTCTTTAACTTAGGACTCTATGGATTTGATTATGCCAGTTTACTATGGAAAGGTTTAGTTTCATAGTCAGTCTGGTATCTCACAGTTAGGTTAGTTACAAGTCAGGATTAATTTTGCAATGTACAGTACTCCTCTACAGTAAAAAGCATGGCATCGCTCCAGAAAGCAAGACCCATTGCTATAACTTTCCTTTTGTGGCTTGCCAGATATCCCTCATGGTGTCTTTATCTACGTTGCCTTTCTCCCCTGACTCTGCTTCCTCTGGGTAATACAGCTTGAGTGGCAGGGCAATTGAAAGTATAGCATGGCATGATTGTAGACTCTTGCTTACTCCACGCCCACTTTAAACTGTTGTTTTAGTGTTGCGCGATAAATGCAGTTTGTAAAAATGTTAAGCATGTTGCTTCCAGAATACAAAGGAGGCTTGTCCTTGTTTCGTGGTGTGGAAGCTGCAACCATTTAGATTCCTACTTCAAAAGAGAGTCTCTACGGTTGCCCAGGTCTTTGAGTCTATGAAATGCTCACACATATAGGAAGCTTCTGGGTCTCTGTGAAGTTTTTAAAGCACAATGTTCATGAAAATGGTGAGATAATCACGGACCCTGTGTATTACAGTGTGGGGGAAAGTTATATAGTCACTACACCATGAAGAAGTGGTTCTTCTCATGTACACGTGAATATTTATCATCCTCCATCACTATATGGATTCCAAATGCCATGAAGACGGAATTCCCAAGGCAGTGTGTGAGTGATGGGGCCTAGGACCAAGTTAAATGCTATCTGGTTATATCGTGACTAGATGTGATCCGAACTGAAGGCCACCAGTGATGGCAGCAGTAGCTAGAGTTCAGTGTCAAGGCTGAGAAGATGGATCTGAGCTCTACGGGAAATGTCCCGTGCAACAGTCCTCACCCTCTTCTAGACCCACATTCTGATTTCATGCATCGCATTTCCTAAAATGCCTTGACAGAGTTACCGACAAGCTGTTTATCTATTTCTGAAAACTGGCTTCCTCCTAGACGATACTTATTAAAACCAATCAGATCCCTGTGCAGCTCATCAGCTACCACTTGCAAGCAAAGCCATTGCTGTGCCACCTCTGTCACCACTGCTGAGGACCACATTTATGAAGTCTCCTTTATGGCTGCTATTCCAATACACCCATACTCTACTGTTCTTGCATATTTTTGTTAATAGTGGACTTTGCTTCTGCATAATTTGGGTATTGGTGCCTCTATCCTTGACTGTACGCCATCTGCTTTCATCTACTGATGGCATCTCTCTCCATCTATAACATTTCAGTATTAAAATTCTTCAAAAGACTTTATTCTAAAGCATGGGACAACACTCAGGAAAGCCATGTATGGGCTGTGTTTGTTTCTGGCCTTGGCATTTTGCAGTAATGTGGGATGAAGAAGAGAAGAGGATGTGGTGGGCTAGCCCTTTCTTTTTGCCACTACATTGTCCCTTCCTGAGTGCGCCAGGTACCAGCTCTCATGTTTTGCATGCGTACTTTCAAATATCAACATAACACCCACAGGTTCTGTTTTGCAATGAAAGGAGACATAGAAATAAATTTCCCCTATTTGCTAACTGCTTCTCCTCTCTGTTGATTTGAGCATTTAAATGTTTCAAGCCTGACAGCAAATAATGAGTGGATAAACATTAAATAAACTTTATTCTTTTAATTTACAGTTAACTATGCAGTTCATTCTGATAATTCAGTTAATCCCTCGCAATTAAACTAATCATCTTATTTATATATTCAAAGTTAATTTGTGAAATGCTATGAAATATTAAAATTTATTATACTTTAAATTTTACAAAGTACTTTGTATCTGTTGCTACATGTATTTCTCAAAGTAGCTGGGAGAATTAAGTACCAGATAAAGAAACCACACTATTGATGAAGAAATACTGAACAACTTGCCAATATTTCATATCTACACATTAGTGCAAACAAGAGTGTCTATGATTTGAATATGATCTTCTCCTTCCAAATTCACAGAGGAGCTTCTCACTGTTGTAAGGTTTGGGGAGAGGGAGGGAATCTGATGTGATTATAGAGCTTAGAGTTGGGCCTTGGGGAGGTGATTCAGATTTGAAGATAAGAGGGAGAACTGAGAGAACGCCATGTTCTTTTTGACTCCTCTTTGATTATGCCCTGTGTTACCTTAGGACTGTCCTAAGAAGGGACACCTAGACTTTGGATCATAACTGTGAGCTACACTATACTTCTTCCCTTATATTGTACCATATCTGTGGTGTTGTATTTTTTGGCATTAGAAAACACGCTATTTTGATTTGCAGTGAAGTTCATATTTGGTATTCATAAACCATGGTATATGAGTATGTATATGCACACACAGGTAATAGCAGTGAGGTCTGCCCAAGTGTAATTTCCTGTATATGTTTACAGGGTTTTAGAAACACACACACACACACACACACACACACACACACACACACTTGTAGTCTGTAACTGTTTCCCTAGATATAGAAGACATTGGATGCTTCTCAGTAGCAGAACACTTTTCTACCATGTATATAGTCCTGGGTTAAACTGCTAATACTAGAAAAAGTTATAAACAAAAGGCCCAGACAAGAAAATACCAAACATTTCTTTTATTTCAAACATTCATGCCTTTAAAAAAATTCATACATATCACTGTTATGTTTTACCATATTGAAGGGCATTATTAGCATATTTTTCTCTTGTATTAACTAAACAATCACCCCTTTAGATGTGGTATATCAGATCTGTGCCTGGGTTCTTCTTGCCAAGGACAGTGCCTCTTGTACAGTCCTCATTCAGTACACTCATCAGTTGAGAAAATAAACAATTGAAAATCAAATTTTAGTTTATAATTCTGAAGACATCACATCTTATTATTCATGGTTTTATTGGATTAGAGGCCTTGAACATTGAAAATCAAATTTTATTTTTCAGTTTAGGACATTAATACTATTAAAGCAAACTGATGAGCTAGGCCAAGGGAGTCTCCACGAAATCTGCATTGTTCTTCTTCCCAAAGATATTTGATGGGCAAGGATGTAATTCACTTCCAGTTGATAGAAATAAAAATATAGACATTGAAAGCCAGAACTCGATGGTGAGGATTTAATGAGATGGAGTTAATAACACAGATAAGTTAAGTCTAACACAATCTTTAGCAAGGAGACAAATGTGTTTGAAAGGCAAACTTGGCTTAGCTCGAGTCCAGTCAATACCAACATACTCGTAAACGAAGAGAATACTTTACTTCACTGCTGGTAGAGTAAATTCTGCATACTGCATCTGTCACCAGATGGTTAATTCACTGTGAACATTCCCAGTGTCGAGGATCTACTGGACAATATCAGGCTTAAATGGGACACTTAGGACTCATCACAATGAAAACGTTTTCTTTAACAATATCTTGTGGGATAAAATTGACACTGTACTCATATTGTGGATGGAAAATACATTCAATAATATTAAATACATAGCTTGTGCTGTTGTAATAGAAATGGCAGGTATTTGCTCTTACTGGCATTAATCTAACGGCCCCATCATGCTTCATTCGCTGCCTTCATTCATTGATAGTTTGCAATTGTGTGAAAGCATGTATCTGCACAGTAGGAGACTGACTATTTTGATGTCTTTGTGAGCTCCAATTTTGAATCCCAAGAAGTTCTGGTGTTGTTTCTTGAGTGTGGAATGACCACGTTTCCCACAAATTGAAGTTCCATGGCTTAGCTGTGCTTGTTTTCACTTTTAAAAGGCAATTCATTTTTTAATAACTTCACCCCATATTTTGTTTATGCCACATATGTTCAATCTAATAATTTATTTTGTTCACTTTGGGCAATTTTCTTAAGACTCCTTCTGTTTTTTAGTTCTCAAGCATTAAAGTTACCATGGAAATGGGGCCACTGGCATCATGAGATCTGCAGAAGTGCATCTCTCTGTATTTTGTGAGGTTTTAAGATTCAGACTGTGTCACGGAGTGAGAAAAATCAAGGTTGACGTACATTTTAGCTTCAGTATATGCTTTAGCACTTTAGTTCCAGAGATCTACGCTTAGATAATGTTTTGATTGAAAATTAGATGACAGAAGAATGACATCAAAAACTTAAAGCTGTCCTGGTAATGCTGACTTGTTCATGCCACGCTTTGCCATACACTGTCAGTCAGTCAGTCAGTCAGTCAGTCAGTCAGTTAACTCAACATTGATGATATTTACTATATGGAGCATAATTCACTATTTGTACAGATGTGTGTTTATCTGAAAATTAAAATCAAGCCAACTCAGGATTTATATTTTCATATTAGTGTACACATACACATATATGCAAGTCAAGAAACATTTTTAGACAATGTTTCACAACTTGCTTGTATTTCCAATACAGGCTTTGATGTGGAGAGCAGTCTAGATAGTGAAACAAGCTCATCATTTTAGTGTGGAGCTACATGTGAATGTAGCTCTGCTGAACTCTTTCTATCACCCTTGCTCAACTATTCAAGGCATTCATATAAATGAATATAGTGCGTGTCCTATCATAGCTCATTTTTTTCTTTTTGTAACTCCCAATGCTATTTTTTATATCCAGATTATTTATTTTTACCATTTTATGATGAAATGATCTAGAATTTTTTTTCCAGCTAAAATATATTATTTTGGCAGAAACAGCCTCAAACTGAAGAAAACAAAGAATTAGTGGATTGTAGGTGGTAGTTGCCTTTTTGTCTACATTAGATGACACACACAAATCTCTCTTTGTAAAGACAAAGGGAATTCCCTTCCTTTCCACACCAGGTTGAGAAAGGTAGCCCTTTTCCCTAGGGGCACAGAGTCGGCACTTTTTCACCTAATGGAGCACAATGTCTAATCACATTTATTTGCTGCTATTCATGTGAATTTTTGTGGAAAGCACATTTAAATTTTTTCCCATGCTTATTAAGTGATTTCTCTTCTTAAAAGGCATCACTAAGAGATGGAGAGGCACCTCAGTTAGTGAAATGTTCATCTGAGCTTGGCTCCCAAGCACATACTTAGAAAGTAGATGCTACCATGAGCATCTGACATGCCAGCACTAGGCAGAGAGACATGTGGCTATGAGAACTCACTGGAAAGTTAGCCCAGCCAACCAGCAACCTCTGGGTTCAGTGAGAGATTGTCTAAAAAGGAAGGTAGGTAGGGTTGTGGAAAGACATTCAGTGTTGACATTTGGTGTCTATGCACACACACATGGTGAGTACCCACCATCCAACACACACATAATTGAGTATGAAGAGGTTGGGTTTTTGTTGTTGTTGTTGTTTGTTTGTTTTTTGTAGTATGGGTACAAATGTTTTGTGACATGCTTTCCCGTCCCCTCTTTCTCTCTCCCTTTCTTTTCTGATTATACATTTGAAAGGTGTATAACCTTCTGGTGAAATTAGTCTTGGTAAATTTTTCATAGATTCTATTTAATAAAATTTGCCTACCTTAAGATAAACCTTTCTGTCATTTACTTTTAAGAATTATGAAGTTTTAATATGTAAATTTACATCTATGGTATACAATTGGTGCTCATGGTTTTGATTTTCAACTTAATGTACATTTTTAAAAGACTTATTTCTCCAGTGATTTGACTAGACATATTTGTCCAACCCCACCCCACCCTCAAAACCCTCAATTGCCAAAATACATGCGGGATCTACTTTTCTGGACTCTCTTTTGTTCTATTAATCTGTATTTTAATTCTCATAGAAGGGTCACCTGTCCTGACTATGGAGCTTTGTAGTATCTTGAACTCAGCAAACTACTCCAATTTTGATGCTCTACAGAACCATCTCATCTGTGTTTTCACTTTCCTTTTAAAAGCTTAAAGCAGCTGCCACTTTACACCTACACAAGGCCTCTACACTTCACTGTGAGTTCTTGATTGGGGCTTATTCTACAGAGACTGTACCCAGAGATCTCCCGTGCTCCCACCCTGTTAGAATCTTACAAACTGTCGCGGGACGATTAAGGCTGGCAGTCCTGTGTACTGCAGAATTTATTTGACATTTGTCAGAGTTTCCCATTAACTTATCTTTTCTCTTCCTGCATCCCACACCACATTTCAATGTTCCCTCCCTGTAGTCTTTGAAGGCTGTGAGTTTCCGTCTTTCATTGTTCTGCATGAAACTTGCAAGGGTTATTGGTGATTATTTTATGCAATGTCCCTTTGTTCAAGTTCGTCTGGCTTGTATTTCTGATTAGCTGGAGTATAGATTGCTGACAAGGACAGCTCAGAGGTAATCTCCTCTTCTCAGAGCATATCAGGGCTTCTTAATGGCAACACGTACTTAAAACCTAATATTATGTTAACTTTACTCACATGATTTAAAGTATATATTTTCAACATTATCTGTGGTCAATTGCTGCTTTTCTCCGTGAAATCACAAAGCATTGTAGAGACTACATAAACATCTTGTTTCTGCTTCAATTTTTGTCTATAACTCTTGCAAAGGCCAGACAATTTCGCTGTTATTATTACTATGCTGCAATCTCTTATTTCTTTTTGTTGCTGTTTTTGATTTTTTGTTTGTTTGTTTGTTTTTTCAAGACAGCTTTTCTCTGTGTAACTGTGCTGTCCTGGGCTTATTTTGAAGACCAGACTCACAGAGATCCTCCTGCCTCTGTCTCCCTAGTGCTGAGATTAAAGGCATGTGCCACTGTGGGAGAGATGGACCCTGGTTCAATTCCCAACACCAACATGGCAGCTCACAATTGTCTGTAGTCAAATTCCAGTGGATTCAATTCCCTCACACAGACATACATGTGGGCCAAGCACTGAATGGTACATAAAAATAAATAAAGCAATCTCTTATTTCAACTGTTCTTGTACATTTATTGATTATAATACTTGTGTATTAAAATATCCATCTTTCCCATCCATTTAATTCACTTAGCTGTGCTTCTAAATCATTGAGAAGTCAGTGTATCTAAATCACTGTTTGGGTTGGGTAGTATATACTTTGACATGATCCTATTACTTCTATTTTTGTTTTTGCCCTGATCTTCCTTACAATGCCATGTAGTGTTCCAGCCCTATGTCACAATTTAGCTTCCTAAGCCATTTAATCAAACCAAGACTACCTGGTTTAGTTTGTGGAGCATATTAGGACTCGTAGACCTAGGTTCCCCCAGTTCTCATGGGTATTGGATATCACTGATTCTAGTCTCTGTAGGGAATGCAGGTGTGTAGGAGATACAAATGCTCTTGAATGATGGTCTCCTATAGCATATGTCTATGTCTTAACACATTACAAGTCCATAGTAGCAGTGTTCGCCATCAGCAGGCACATGCGGCCATTATAAGATGTCTCTGTGGCTGAATATGGAGTCGGAATTGTGGAGTAGAGAACAGGTTTGGGAATTAAGACTGTAGGGAATCCAGCTGTGCCATGGGCCTACTCTGTTGCTGGAGTATGTGTTCTTAGTGACTAATTTTGGATGTCATCTTGGCTGGATTCAGAGATTCTTAGATATCTGGTAAAGCAATTTCTGCTTATGTCATGTCAGTGAAGTTATCTGGGAAGAAAGCAGCAGAGTAAGGGTAAGATTCTCCCTTCCAATATGAGTGTCCACATTCAAATACTGAAAGAGACTAAACAGAATGGTTAGAATAAAAAAAAAAAAAAGGAAAGTAGAGGCAAGGCAAATTTACTATCTTCTGGAACTTGGACACTCACCAACTTCTGACTGCATCATTAGAACTCAAGACTTTTATGGCTACTTGAGTATAGTGTCAAGCAGTCTGTCAGTGGGCTCCACCCCAGCTTCTCAGACACCAGGTTCTCAGACCCTCAGTTTCTGACTGAGAATCAATCAGTTCTTGTGATTCTTGTATCTCTGGACTTACACTGAACTACTCTCCAGCTTCCTTGCTCTCCATCTTGAAGACGGTACATCTCAGATTAACAGATCTCACAGCCTTTATATGACCTGAGGCAATTCTCAGAGCCAATCCTTCTGTGTATGTCTGTATCTAAGCTACTGGGTCCATAGTTGTAGAGACTACTGACTGGTATTTTGGGAAACTTGATGTATACTTTAAAATGATGTATATACTCTTGGAGAGCTGGTCCAGAAGTGAGGAACACTTGCTGCTCTTGTCAAGGACATGGGTTTGGTTTCCACAGTGGCTGGCTCACAATTGCCTGTAACTACAGTTACAGGGGATCTGATGTCCTCTTCTGGCATCTACCAACACTTGCATATACATGGTGCACACACATATGCTCAGGCACATACATACACATAAGGAAAACAAATCTTAGATATGGGTATACTCTGCTACTTTTTTTATGTGTAATCTATAAATCAAATTGATGGCTTTAGACTACTGATTTATCGTCTTTCCCTTAAATAATTGCAGAAAGAGAAGTATTGGATTTCACAGCTGTAATTATTCATTTCTGTGTTTCTTCTGGAATGTTAGGAGGTTTGTTTGTTTGTTTTTATATAATTGAATCTCTATTCCTGGATATGTAAACATTTAGAGGAGCTGTGTAGTTGTGATGAATTGCTCCCATCTTCCTTTACAAAACACCCCTTCTATGTTCCTGGTAACATTTCTGGTTCTGAAACTTTGTAATTAATATAGCCACTTTATTTTTCCATTCGTCAAATTATCAGTAACATTTACATAGCTGCTGGGTAGCAGTTTGCTCTAACTGAAATATTCCCTGTGGGTGAAACGGGGAGAGCCCCTGAGACTCAGGAGGCTAAAAAACTGACCGATAGCTGGGAACAATAGAAACTAGAAAAATTCTATATCTTTCTCCTGATGTCCAAGTAGAAATTTGATATCTTAGTATAGTAGTGTTACAATGTGTGATAAAGCAATTAAATCCCTTTTTTTTTTTTTGTGGAAGTTTATGAAGAATTGCCATTTAGTCTTCAAATGTTTAGTAGCATCCAATGGACAGCTTTCTGTGGGTATCTTTATACCATATTATATGCATACGCGCACATTCAATACTCATTATGTACTTCTTGAGTTAGTTTTGGTCATCTATGTTTTAACATAGTTTGCCATTTATAGAAATACACGAGGGTTTACTTGGAGTCTGTAGTCTAACTTGAAGCTTCAAGGGAGGGACGTTTCTTCATAACACTTGAAGTATAGAAAACAGATAATTTAAACATTTTAAACTTTGAGGTAATAGATTTGCAGGGAAATTGCAAATCAAGAGAAGTTCAGAGTGTTTCCATGTTACCCTGCCCCCACGCCAAAGCAGCTTGCGTTACTAGAAAATCTCCTTCTGAATGCTTGCTAAATTGAATACATGATAATTAAATAGTATAATTAAATAATTAAAGCTGGGCATGTGATACGCACCTGTAATCTCAGCACTTCAGAAGCGAGTGGGGGAAATCTATTGAATTTGGAGTTTGAGTAGCCTTGGCATCGTTAGTGAGACCCTGATCTCAAAAGTAAATTAATTAATTAAGTTCTGAGACAAGATGGGGAGACCTGATGAGGAAAGAAGGAAGAGTGTGCCCACAAAGTAAGAGAATAATTGAGGCTCAATAATTTGCAGAAGTAAGGAGCCAGATGTGGTCCACTGGGTGGCTTTGTGCATTAGGTCCTATTCCAGAAGGGTGTCATAGGCCTGTGCCACCTTGCGCTCATAATGCAAAGTGGATACTAGGAAAGATTTGCTAACATCGAATGGGGACTAGACATTTTTTTCTCTTGCAGCAGAATGAGGGAAGAAAGATAGCTGTCCTGTATCTAAGACTTTGCATGAAAGCTACCTTGTAGAAACTTGAACTCTAAGCCGATGTTCATTAGCAAATAACAGCTCCTAGACACAGTGGGTGTTTACATTTTTATATTTTCAGCATTTTCTAAAGGAGCAATGCACCTCTTCCATTCCCATAGACTCCTGTGAATGAACATTTGCAATGAAGCAATACATATGCTCCTTGTGACACGTACCGGAGAGGCATCTGGGCATCTGCTCCCCAAGTAAAATCGCTCTCAGCCTTTATTTGGCCACAATGTATCAGGGTAGTGGGAGTCATTTCAAGAAGCAGGATGCTGCGGAGTGCCTTTGAAGAGGCTAAGACCTGGCAGTAGCTGGCAGAAAGACACTGGTGCTCTCTGGCTTGGCTGCCATCTCGGGGCAACTGATTTCCCAACAGAGGAGATGTCAGAATCTGTGGACACGCGGAGGGAGGAGCAGGTGTTGACCTCTGATCCACAGCCTGCTGGCACATTTCCTTTTCCTCTCCAATTGAAAAATCATTTATAGTAAATTGTTAACATTCTCCTCATCCCATCCTGTCCCTAATGCCACCTGCCATTAGCCAAGGCTTCACATGGCGTTGCATACACTCTTCCCCCGAGAGGGAAGCAGAAATACTGCCTTTGAAGTCTGGCATATTTATGCTCCCTGTGTCTTAGATTAGAGCATGAAATTTGAAGCCACATTATTTATTGAGAGAGAGGGGCGGGAGGGAGGGAGAATTTACTTCAATGTACAAAAATTCCAGAATTTCTAAGTTTATTTTGTGTTTGTATAAGGTAGATTGTTAAGTGGCCTTCATTGTCACATATTTTCTCATCTACCAAAGAAAAATGGTAATTTCTTAATAGTAAAATAGGAGATACTACATAATGTATCTTATGTAATATGTAAAGTTTAATTCTATAGCTGGTATAATCACTATAGCAAATTTTATAAAGCAATGATTCTTTCTAGTATCTGCTATGCTTGTTTCTCCTTTTCCTCACTGGTTCTGACACTGAGCTTGGCATGTTTTTCCTGTACTCACTTTGCCTTCTATGCCTCCAGTGATCAGGCGAGGAGAAAGTGAGCTCTAGACCCCATTGTTCCATCCTCTGTGCCATTGATGCTGGCGCTCCTCCCTGACCAGTGGTCCTTAGTGAGATGGATGCTGAAGAAAATGTTTGCCTACTACGGTTACACCATGTTCCACTGTTCCGTGGGACAATTTCACAGCACTCAAAAGACGGTTTACTTCAGTTACTAAGGTTGTGTAGCAAATTCAACAATGACAACACTAGGTTTGCACAGAGATCTGGAATTTGGGTGAAGCTTGGTAGAGGTCGTTCTTCTCTGCCCCAATGATGTAGTAGGCATAGTTTGAGGGTGAGAGAGGGGATGTAGACCATCTTAGGAGGAGAGCTGGCGTGGGCCACACAGTAACAACTCAAATACAGACTAGATAGGGATTTCTGCTTTCACGAACCGACTTCAGGCAGTCTTCCCAGATGATTTCACAAGGCCGTGGGGTGGGGAAATAAAATATGAGTGAGTGAAATATTATTAAGTGAGGATACCAGACATCATTTAGGCTACTTGTTAGACTCACACACAAATCTGTCCACTATTTCCCCTTAATTGGAAGTGAGCCAGTAAAGTTGACTCAAGTTTGGTGAGGGAACTAGTTATTACCTTTTAATAGGAAAGATATAAAAAAAAAATTGGGACCATGATCGTTGATGAGAACATTTCAAAAAAATACAATCTGTCACAGGATTTAAGCAGATTTTTTTTTTTTAATGGAAAAGACTGAGTAGTTGCAGAATGATTATACAGGTTGTGTAATTTCTTAACTTTTAAATTGAACAAAGTGTGAAGCAGGCTGCCTAGACACAAACAGTCCTTAATCTCTTGCTGTTACAGCTGGTGGTGACTGGTCTTAACTGTCAACTCCACATAGTCTAGATTCACATGGCAGGAGTCTCGGGGAGAGGCTCCTAGATCAGGCTGGTCAGTAGATGTCTGTAGGGGGTTGTCTTGACTGTGTCAGCTGGTGCTCGGCATCCCAGCTCCCGAGTGGGCATTCCCATATCAATAGCAGCGCTGTGTTCCAAAATTTCACATATTGCAAAGGCTCACCCCCAGTCTCTTGGGGCCTTTGGGAGCTGCCTAGATGTTGAGCCCCCACAAGTGGGATTGTTTCCTTTTAAAAACAAGGAGTCTAGAAATGTTCCCCACCACTTTCCTGCATCTGAGGTCACAGAAAGGAGAACAGCCATCCAGAGTGTTAGGAAACAGACCCTCAGTAGATACTGACTCTCTTTGCTCATTGATTTTTCCATGGAAATCAGCGGTGGATTCTAGAGAAGACACGGTACCCACATACTGGGAGTACTCAGCTTTGATAATGTACCCAAACTCAGTAAAACTACTTAAAGGTGAATTGCACTGTAGAATGAGAAAACAGCAATGAGTCTGTATTGTGAGGTCCTGAGACAGAGGATATATCGGCATTGTTATGAAGATAGTTTGGACATTACAGACTTCCTGAAAGTGGTCAGGGTTGCCTGCCTCAAGTAGACTGAGTCACACCTAAAGGATCATGGCTGTATCATTTGTCCACAATTCTTCGCAGGCTTGTTACTAGTCCCAAATAGCCCCCTCTTGTTCCTTTTCTTTCTATAGCTCTGTGCTTGAGGTTTTCTCTTTTTGACTGTGATTCGGTCTCTTTGTTTTGCTTTAGCAAGATACAAGAGAATTCATAGGAGAACAAACTTATCCCTCACAGCCCTGGTGTCAGGAGATCCGCTAACAAGGAGTTGACATCTGGCAACGGACTTCTTTCTGTGTGTCGCTCATTATTGATGATGAGAGAGTGAAAGAGTTGGGTGGGCAATGGAGAGCGAAGTCAAAGAAACAAGTAGAGGCTGCACATCTCTCTCACATGTATTCAATTTTGCATTTGTCTTTAATAAATTAGCAGAATTGCTGTTAGTGTACCAAAGAATTGTTTTAAAATAAATACCTTCATGATTTATTTACGAGTGGACATTTGGTTAGCATATTATATCATAATCTATTTTATACACCTATTCTGTGTATTGTCTACCGCACAGCATAATCTAACCATGTCCTTTACTGTTCTAGCGTCCCATACCTACTTACTGTCTAATCTTTTAAACTGCTTTTATTTTATCTTTACTTTTTGTCTTACTTGATTAATGTGTGTATTCTTTGCTCTTATGTCTTCTCTAGGCAAAAAAATGGATAGTAGTCTGCATTCTTAAAATTCTCAGTTTCTTAGGATATTTTCTGAGATATAGGGGGGTTACATAAATATTCTGTGAGTAATTATCTTCACTGAAAAAATTAAATAGGTTTGTGAAAGCCTCCTGTACTGTGGCCATAATAATCATATGTATCTTGTTTTCATGGCTGTTACTCTGTAGATAAACCCAGGTCTATTTTTGAGGTATTCTATTATGTGCCATTAAAGAGATTCTACCTGCCTCGCATTGGAAAAGGCGCCCTGAAGGCTACACTTGACCAGGACAAACTTCAATTTGTGAAAAAGAGCTTAAGGGATTGCTTGCTCCTAGAAAGCAGCTGCCTAGGAAGGGTTTTCTAAATGGTAAGTAGGGGGCAAAGAGTTCACTGGGAGTGACAGCGGACTTTTGAAACCTCCAAGCCTTTTCCTGTACACACCTCCTCTAACAAGTCCATGTTAGGTCTTAGGCTGTTCATATATCAAGACATGAACTCAAGATAAACTGTAGAATGATGTCTGGAGGTTGAATAAAGGCTAGATTCCTCAGAAGCCTGTGAAGTGGGTTCTCAGTGGACATATACCCATGGTGCCTGCCAGCATATCAAAGCCCATGCTGGCCTCCAAGCTCTCTCAGTATCACAAGAACCCCATATACATTACAAAGTCCATGCTAGCATTCTAGCCCTTCTCATCTCCTCTTCTACCCTAAACTCCATCTGGCTCACAGACTTCTCTCCCTCCATATGCTCATCTCCTTACGATCTCTCTCCGCTCCTCTCCTCTCCTCTCTTCTCCTCTCCTCTCCTCTCCTCTCCTCTCTTCTTTTTCTTCTTCATCTTCTCTCTCTCTCTCTCTCTCTCTCTCTCTCTCTCTCTCCCTCCCTCCCTCCATCAATTGCTAGTCTACTCTAGCTATTCTCTATTTTCTATCTAGCTGTCTCACTGTTTTCATGACTCTCTCATGCGCTTTTGCTTTCCTCTCCCTGTAAATGTTGTCAATTCCTCAGATGAGGGGAATAGCATGAGAGCCATATCCAAGCTTTATGAATACATATCTTAGGCTGAGCCCTGAGCATCTATATCTACACTAGGCCTGGGTCTGGAAGCTTCTCGCTTCCACACAACTTGATCTTCTGCAAACCTGGACCTTGAAGGCTTTAGCTTCCAGCCTTTATCTGCTAACCTAGGCTTAGAGTATTTTCAGCCACCAAGCTGTACTGCTGAATAAGCTCTTCTTTCTAGTTCTTTCTGAACTCTGGCTTCCTGGTTCAACTCAGCAGTTCTGGCTCAAAACTCCTCTCCATGCTGATTGGCTCAAACCGGGTTCTCTCTGTTTCTCGCCGAATTTCTGAACTCCACCAACTGAAGTTCATTCAGTGGAACTGCACCAAACTGCAGGGAACAGTTCTGCACTCCCAAGCTCTTCTTTCCCACCTGCACAAACCTGTCCTACATGGTCTCTCTGCCTGTTCTTAAGTAGCTTCTTTTTCCTGTCCTTTTTTAAAAAAATAATTTATTCGTATTACATCTCAATTGTTAGCCCATCCTTTGTATCCTCCCATTCCTCCCTCTCTCCCGCTTTCCCCTACTCCCCTCCCCTATGTCTGTGACTGAGGGGGACCTCCTCCCCCTGTATATGCTCATAGGGTATCGAGTCTCTTCTTGGTGACCTGTTATCCTTCCTCTGAGTGCCACCAGGCCTCCCCATCAAGGAGACTTGGTCAGAAATGGGGCCCCAGAGTTTGTATGAAAGTCAGACCTCACTCACCACTCAATGGTGGAGAATGTCCTGTCCATTGGCTAGGTCTGGGTAGGGGTTCGAAGTTTACTGCCTATACTTTTCTTGGCTGGTACCATAGTTTGAACAGGAAGGACCCAGAGACCCAGATCTGCCCATCATAATGTTCTTCTTCTAGGTTTCCAGGACCCTCTGGATCCTTCTATTTCCCCATTCTCACATGCTTCTCTCACCTAAAGTCCCAATAGGATGTCCTCCCCTCTGACCCACTTTCCTGGTAAGTAAAGTCTTTCATGGAACATGCCCCTTGGGCTATTGTCTCGATATAAGTGAGACACTGTCTATTCTCTTGAGAGTTGGTTATATTTTGTCTCTGATTCTTTCTGTCAAATCTTTTTCAGATTCATCAGTTATCTACCCCTCAATTAAATATCATTGTTTGGAGTTAAAGATGTATATAATTCCAGCTAGAAGGATAAATGTTGTGTTGTGTCTGTATTCCAGCCAGAGGGATTAAGTGTGTGTGTTCCAGCCAGAGGGATGAAAGGTGTATACAAAGGGTGTGTCTGTATTCTGGCTGGATCATACAGATCTAGGTCTTTGGATATGATCCCTTGTGAGATCTGCTACATCGCTGGCCATGTCCAGTCAGCTTTCTTTTCTTTCTGTTCTGGACACTTCCAGATGCCTGTGACTATTTTCTCTTTATTAGTCACATACCCACTTCCAATGGAGCAGTCTCGTTGGCAGGTTTTTGTTTTGGGTTTTTTGTTTGTTTGTTTGTTTTTGACTGTGCTGCCTTGCATATATTCCATACTTCCCAGACAATCCCACCAATTAAGGAGCAATTATTCAAATTTATGAGCTGGGGCTGGGGATCTTTTTCATTCAAGCCACCACATTCACAAAATGGTTTAGCTTGAGATACAAACTGGGTTGTTTTATTGCGTATTTCTGCTCTTTGTCTTTTAGGCAATTAAAACTTTCTGATTAGCTATCATCCTGCGGTGGGAAAATTGGTATGAGTTCAGACTGCAATACAAACAGAGGGTCCCTCAGACCAAAATACTGCTAAGTAGTTGAGCCATAAATCTGAGTTACATGTAGCCACCACTCACTTTCCCTTTTCTTGCCCTGAAAGGACTTACCTTTAGGGCAGAGCAAGACAAGTGTGCCCAGTGTGAATTTCAACAAGTTGTATGTGTCTCTTTACTATAGCAAAATGTTCGAGAAGATTTGATACGGTCAGGAAATCAGCCGCAACATCACTTTGGCATTGCACATGATGCTGGATCTAATTATGAACACTACCTTTACCATTCAGGAGAAGAAAGACAAGAATCAGCTGTTGAACAGAGAGAAGCATCTTGTGATAATGAAATGGTCACTAGTTGGCCATTAAGGATAAGAAAAATGTGTAAACAGAGGACATAAAGAAGCAACCAATTTCTCCAGAGATGGTACCTACAGGATGATTGTTCTTTACAGATAATTGCAATTTGAATAATATTTTATCCCTTTCAATGGGATATGATATGATTTGGCCATGGGGTTTATTTTTTTTAAGCTAAGAAACACATTACTTCTAGTCTGCTCAGGTTTAATTTTATTTTTACCTGTTTCATAGTGGAAATTCTAGGATTTTTTTTTTTTTTTTTGAGAAACAATGCCCTTTAAGGAGGACATCTGTGAGATTCCCTGATTGTAAGTAGCATCCTGGTAGTTGTGGAAGCATGAAAACTTGTCTAAGCTAGGGCACAGTGAAATCATCTGGGAGGACCAGTATTGCCATGCTTATTGTGCCAGGTTAATTCCAAATAACTCTGTGAGTTGGTGAGGTCACTGGTTCCAGTTTGTGTGTGTAAACAAAGCTTTGAATTTGCTTCACAAATAAGATGATTTTAGCTAGAATATATAAAGACATTAATATGAATTTTAGAGATGTTCCTATTCATTATGTGGAGGAAAGTTTTAGTTGTAAACAAATTACAAGTATATATAGTCAATTGTGTGTGTGTGTGTGTGTGTGCGTGTGTGTGTGTGTGTGTGTGAGTGTGTGTGTGTGTATTCCTAACTTTTAGACTCATGTATTTCTGTCTGCCAGAAAGATCTTTCTCTTTGCCACAAATTTCAATACACTACACACACACACACACACACACGTGCTTATTTAAAATAAATAATTTATGAAGAATTAAAATGATATTGACTGTTGAATTTTACACAGTGACTCAGTATAGAAACTTCTAAAAATTAATCTACCTTATGAGAAAATGAGTATAGATATTCTTAGCCACAATAATGGAAAAATGAATATGCCTAGTAAAAAAATCAAAGAAGAAAATTCACATGTATTTGATTTGAAATGAACAAATTTGATGATTGCCAGTGAACAGCGTTGTGCCTTGGAGGTTTGCACCGAGGAAAGTTAAAAGTTGAAGAAACCAATATACTGTGAACCCAGAGTTCTGATAGTAAATGATTTATTTAATCTAGTCATTTGAAAATGCCATCCATTGCCAACACTTCTGAGGGTTGTACATTATAAATGCGTGGCTGAAAATAATGCCTAATAATTTGCAAATTACTTTGTTGGTCTTGACATGTCACTTCATTCATAATGAACAGTCCTTGTGAATAAGCATCGTAACCTTCACAAGCTCTTGAGGAGGGCCATGTTGAAGCAATGAACAAAACCCTGCTAGCCACCCGCTGTAAATTGACTTGAATATGAATGCTGTTTACCTCACAATATGGGAAATATTTTCATTCCAGCCATGGGCCTCATGTAGCATTCCTCTGAGATTCTGCAATGCAGCATGCTATTGGGTTTTATTATTGGCTTAAGTGTTCTTATCATTAGATAGTCAGGAAGTGAAGGTTTCAAAGAGATTAATAATGTAAGGAATGTGCCATGCTAACACAATAGAAGCAGTTTTTAATATTGCCAAGTTAATTAATAAAAGACCGCATCATACATTTAAAAGCCATGGTGGTACCCATCGTGCATAGGCAAAATATTAGATGGACATTGTATGAGTTTTTCTCACAGTTCTCAATGCCACTCTTAGTGGTGCTTGTAATTTGCCCTCCTCAAGGTTACTTGATTTTCTATGTAGAAGAGTCTCTAACTGACCTTGGGTAGAAAAATACAGAGGTAAAATTAGGCTATTTGTACACAGTAATCTTGAGACAATCCTTTCAATTGTGTTTTCTACATTTTATTGCATCAATACTTTAAAATAAAGTATGTAGACACAAGTATCAATGTCTTCCATAAACATTTGCCTACAGTAAACAAAAAATAATGTGGTTATATACTTGTTGGGAAAAGGCAAGAGACGTATGCTATTTATTTATTTATTTATTTATTTGCCTGTAACATACCTTGAAGCTCAGTTAATTCTCACTTCTCCAGTGAGAGTAATTTTCTCAAGTGCGTTTTCATGCACTTCTTAGACCAGTACAAGTGCTTCTGCCACAGAGCAGGTGACTTGCCATATAGGGCCATATTTTCTATCACCTCTATTTTCTTTTGGACTCTAAACTCTAGACTTAAATTTGATTCAAAGCTGTCTGTGTCTCCTCAAGTCTTTGGCACATGTTGAATATCCAGTTGTTGTTTACAGAATGAGGAAGAAGTCATGAAATGTGCTATTTAGACTTGAAAACTATAGTTTATCATATTTCAAGATACTATTTCAAATAGTTTTTTATTAAAATAAGGCTCCAGATAGTTCATATTCTCAAGAGATGAAACATAGTTTATCATATTTCAAGATACTATTTCAAATAGTTTTTTATTAAAATAAGGCTCCAGATTATGTATTTCTCAACATATCATTCCATTGATTCATGTTCATAACCTTAGAATCTTTATTAGTCTACATCTTCAAAATGTTATAGTTATTAAAGTTCTATATTTAATGCATTATCAGACATAGGATACTATAAAAATCCCAGAATAAGACAAGAAATGTGGCACAACTCCTTTAATTCCCGGACTTGGAAGACAGAGGAAGACAGATCTCTTTGAGTTCTAGGATAAATGGTCTAAATGGCAGTTCCAGGACAGCCAGAGTTATGGAGAGACACCTTGAAAAACTAAAGCAACAACACAACAGGACCAAAATGATAGATCTATGGTTAGAAACAATTACTGCTCTTTCAGAGACCCTGGGTCCAGTCCCAGAACTCACATGGCAACTAACAGTCGTATGTAACTTGAGTTTCAGGTGATCCAATATTCTCTTCTGACTTCTGAGGGCAGCAGGAACACATGATACATACACATATATGCAGGCGAAACACCAATAACACATTAAATAAAATAAATATTAAGAAAAATAAAAATACCCATGATAAAAGATATGTAAATTTTCTCCTTTTAAGATATGTGTTCTTGAATAAATGAACTCTCGTTTCTACAATTTAATTCCCTTAATCATAAATTATGGAATTAGATGATGTAGTATCAAAGGCAATTTTGGCTTGTACATATCATAATTCTGTATAAAATGCAATGATTTAGAGTACAGTGAATTCTCAAAATGACAGAAATGACTGGATAATATAAATCCTATCAAATAATCACTTAAAAATCAAGTATGTGTGTTTCTCATACACCAAGTTTCTTAAGAGTAAGGAACAGCTAGATGTGGTGTACACCTTTACTCCTTGTACTCCGAGAGCCAGAGGCAGGTGGATCTCTACAAGTTTGAGACCAGCCTGGTCTACCAATTGAGTTCTAGGATAGCCAAGGATACACACAGAAACCCTGTCTTGGAAAAACAACACAACACAAAACAAACAAAGAGTAAGGAAATTTCAACAATAACATTTGCAATAAATATCACTTTTAAAGAATTTGTAGCTTGGCCATATTATTAAAAGCTTCCTGACTACCTTCATTTAATTCTTCCTTGCCACGCAAATCTTGCCACGAAAAGCCTTTCTGGTCACAGTCTGTGGCATAGTGAGTCAATGTGTTGAAGACCAAGATGAATTCATTAATAGAAACAATTTTCTAATTTTGGTATTTTTATTTCCAAGTAGGTAGACAGATTAAATTTATTTTAAAAAGTAATTTGTTCCTTTGTTCACTCACTCGTACTCGCTGTGCTGAAGTTTGAGGTAGGGATGCATGTTCTAAAATATTCATGATCTTATGCTCACCTTAATATGTCTACTGATGAGTTTGAAATAGAAGATCCCAGGTGGTTCTGCCAATAGCTATTCTAAGGTAAAAATGGCATTTATACACAATGCCACTTTTCTGTCTTTACATCGTCATCCCAACTCATCAACCAACCATTTCAAACATTATGGGATGGTCATCCTTACTGTTGTCTAGTGGGCAATTCATTTATTTAGGAACAAATGTGAGTGGTGCAAACAAAAATAAATAAAATGGCTTTAATTTAATGTTCCTTACTGATGCTTTTTAAATCACTTGGCAGAGACAGGAGTTTCCCTTTCAGTTCTGCACATCCTCTCAAGCAGACTCTGGAAACATTTTAATGATTCAGTGGGCAGTTTCCATCATGTGAAAATACGGCACATCTGTTATCAAAGTGTTGATATCTCTCCATCTAAAACTCCCTCTACATTCTTTAATCTGGCCAATCTGTTACAGTTACTATTCCTAGGTGACAATATACTCCCAGAGGTAGCAATCTCAAACCACAGTAAGAATATCATTTTTATCACTCTGTAATTTGGTCAAGACAGGAGCATCTCTGCTCCTCATCTGTCAGGGGGTGGGGATGAGCCAAATGGGGATGGCTAGTCTATTTCAAGAAAACTCTGTTGTGGGGCTGGAACTATGGTTGGGACTTGGCTCCTTTCTGCACAGGACTGTCCTCAGATTATTCCAACTTCCTTGTAAACAGCTGTATCAATGCCCCCAAAGAAAGCAAAAGGGGAAGTGATTGCACCCATTAGGCTAGCCTTGGCCCTCTGGGGTTACGTGGGGAGCGGGAAGAGAGGAAGCTAGAAGTAGGAAATTCTTGGTTGGTAAGAGAGTGTGTTAGTGGTTTTCATGCTACAGTGACCATAACACTTGATGGAAATAATGGAAGGGAAGAGAGATTTTATTGGGTTCATGGCTTCACAAGTTTCTGTCCACTTGGTGGGAAGGCATGGTGGAGCCACTCAGCTTATAGTAGTGGAAGTTCATGATTTGGAAAACCAGAGGCTCCCAATCCACCCACATACTATGTTCTAAAAGCTCCATATATTTCCCAAACAACACTACCATCTCTCTGTAGAGGTCATCTTGTAGGTATTAAGACAGATCCCTCCTTGGGAACATGTTGATCTTGTTCTCAAAATGTCCTTTGTAAGTTCTAGCTTTAGGTCTTTCTCCAGAGGTGGAGCCCATGCACACAGTAGACAGGAACTTTCTGTAATGTTTCCAGTTAATGACTCAGTCTGACTAAATCCCAAGCCAGGTTCAAAGCCAGGTCTTGGCTGCAGGAGGGCTAAGACACCCTTTGCTGTACTACTTTCTTACGCCCTTAGAGACAGCCTCAGTCTTTCAGAGTTTTCCAATCAGAAAAAGGTTGTCAGGATTCAAATCACCAGAAACTTGTCTCAAGTCATCCAAGAATACAAAGTCTTCCTTTACTGAAGTGGGTCTGAGGTCAGTGGCAAGCATTGTTTTTCCTCATTAGCAAACGAGAGGCATCTAAAAGTAACCAACAACTTGCCCCACAGAGATTCTATATTTTTTTGTACTTATTTTTTTTATTAATTTATTCTTGTTACATCTCAATGGCGAGATTCTATATTTTAATTGAATCATGTTCATTCATCATGTTCTTTCATTTAGCTAGTTCAATGGTGGACAATAGACTAAGAATCACAGACATAATATGTATGTATGTACTAAATTAATAAATCCTACATATATATATATATATATATATATATGTATATATATATATATATATATATATATATTCTAGCACTGAATAGAACATGTAGGAATTTAACGCTTGTTCTCAGTGTTAAGATGTCTATGACAAAGAAGATGACTATTTACAGTGTACACCCACTAATACAGGAATACAATTAAGTATTGTAAATTACTTATTTTAGCTCATATACTTGAGGAGGTGTGATTGTATACCTAATGCAAATTAAAGACTAAAGAATGAAAAGACATTTTCTGTCTAACTAGAGTCTCAAGCAATTGACAATCATTGTCAAGTCTTGTGCTAACAATATTCAAGGTTTTATAATATTACTATGACACACACAGTTTTGTAATACACTGTGGAGTCTCAAAATTAGCCATTGTTTTAATGCAGTTGATAAAATAACTTGGAACCATTGTATTCACAAAGCAGGCATGTGTAACCAACACATCTGGCAGAGTCTGAGATGTAGGTGATCCCCCAAAGGCAGAAATTCAATTTCTTTCTAGCTGGTAAAGAGGTAAACTGTGCCCCATTACATTCCATAGACCAGAAAAAAAAGACACCAGAATTTTTAACTGAAAATGGGCCATGATAGCTAGAGTTTTTTTAATTTAAAATTTTAATTTTATTAATTTATTCAGATTACAATTCAATTGTTATCCCATCATTTGTATCCTCCCATTCCTCCCACCCTCCCGCTTTAACCCTATTCCCCTCCCTTAGGTCTATGACCAAGGAGGACCTCCTCCCCCACTATATGGTCATAGGCTATCAAGTCTCATCTTTGTAGCTTGCTTATTCTTTCTTTGAGTGTCACCAGGCCTCCCTACCAAGGGGAGGTGGTCAACTATGGAGCATCAGAGCTCATGTCAGACTCAGTCTCCGCTCTCCACATAACTGTGGAGAATGTCCTATCCAGGCCTGGAAAATTGGGCAGATAATTGATAGCTAGAGTTTTATGAGACTTCAAAACCAGAAAAAACAAAAAAAAAAAAACAAAAACCAAGTCGTATGAGACAGGTCTCCCATATATTATCTACTGAGAAAATGTTGTTTGGTCTCTAGGGTAGGCACTGAAGAGAATGGTCCTTTTGCTCCCTGTACCCTTCCTTTCACGGAGCTTATAGTTATGTTGGAAAGTGAGAGGTATAAAGAACTCTCAGCATGTGACTGCACCAACAGAGTATCGAGTACACATTAAACAACGTGTGCCTAGCACAATGTGTGGCACCCACTAGGCAGTCAATAAATAAATCAGTAGTAAAGAAATTGTGCTGCAAGATCTTGGTGTCTCAGAAAATATCTCAAGCAAGGGGTGCTTCTTGGTGTTTTATTTTATGCCCTTAACTCCTAATCAATGTGACTACAGTATTACGAATGAAATTGTTTTGCTTGGATGAGGTGGATGTCAGTCTTTCAGTGACTTCAATAGAGGAAAAGATTGAGTCACTGCCTTGGGAATGAAATGGATGGATAAAGGAAGGAATAAATCAGAGAAGATGAAAACCCTCAGCTTGGGGCTGTCTTTATATTCAGTGTTGGATCTTTGCAGGATTTTTCTCACTCTAATTTTCAGGTTAAACTACCAGCCTACGGGCCATAACCAGGAGTGGAGGTAGAAGTTGACTCCATTTATTGGCTTTTTAAATCTATCAATACACACGTGGAAGATTTGGCCAGGGGCTGCAATAGAAACAGTGCTTGGTTTTAAGTTTTGAAGAGGGGCAGGCAAACTTGATCTGACTCAAAATTACTGTAAGAAGTTTTTCCTAAATGAAAGCCAGCCTCCGTCCGGGAGCGGGGAATGTGAGTGTCAGGGAAATGGGGAGGCGAGGGGGACATTGGACCGGACCAATGCAGGTTTGCGACCACTGCATGCGGATAGTTGATGTTCTAGAAACAAATCAAGACAAAGGGCAGGAGCTGCGTGGCCCGGGCATCAGGGCTCTTATTTCCCACGGCCTTCCAGGTTCATCATCACCGGATGGAAAGAAAACTTGCAAAGTTTAAACTCTTTCCTTGGCGGCATCATGGTGACATTTTCTTTTCTTTTCTTTTCTTTTCTTTTCTTTTTTTTAGATGAAAAATATATTATCTTAAAGGAAATGCTTCTAACTGTTTTTGTGGAATAATCAATAATTAGTTTGGCAAGCAGGTTTTGCACTCGGCCCTCTTCGGCCATGGGAGGGGGCAGGAAGAGTCTGACATTACATCTGTTAGATTAATTGGGTGTGTTATCTTGGCTGGGAGTCTGACTTCTTCATAAAGACTCGCCATCCTTCCTATTCATGAAGGATGTGTGCTGGCTCCTGTTTAAACACAGCAGCCATCGCATGTGTTAAAGGCAGCTCTGTACCATACACCTGAAAGGCCGCTGTTTGTTCTCTCATATTCATATCTTGTTGTTTGTATTTGTGTCTCCATGGCATATTTTAGGCTACACGTCCTTAAACTGTAGGAATTGTTACTTTCTGATTAACTTTGTATATCTTCCAGCATGGGTCTCTCTATGCACATACACAAAAGCTTAATGCACTCAGTCTGTTGAAGACTTACTAAGCCTGGGATACTTCAAGGGTAAAACTGTATTTGGTGATATTTTTATTACAACAAGGAATTCATCCAGTTGCATTCTTCCACAGAGCTCTCTTGAGGTAAGTTTAGAGAAAGGGGAGAATGAAAGCAAAATGCTGTAATTTCAGCATGTGGGGGCAAAGGGGGAGGTAATTCTGGTGTAATTTATATCTGTTCTGTGATAAGCAATCAACTTGCAAGATTCCCTTAGTTACTGGCTGTTCACTTGGGCAACAGAAGACAACAGTGTCTTAGACGGAACATAACTTCTACCAAAGGCTTGACTTTGGGTTTCTGTTCTGCTCCATCCAGACATGTGCAACCTTGAGAAGCAAACATCCCAGAAATTCTACTTCTCTGCAAAGCATCCATCTCTACAAAGGCCATTTCACAGCAGTGTGTGGCTGTCATCCTAAAGGTTGTAAGTCAGAAAACTAAGGGCAGAGCTTCTGCTTGGTGTAATTTTTATTTTCTCAGATGAGGAGAAGAGATGACAGCTATTCCCAAACCTTTCTAGATCTTTCTGAACTCTGGCTTGATGGTTTGACTCAGGTGTTCTGACATAAACTCTTCGCCAAGCTGAATGACTCAAACTGGCTTCTGACTGAATTGTTCTGCCTGGCCTCAAACTAATTCTGGCAATATGTTTTAATTTTTTGGCTCCTCATTTTCTCACTAGTTCTGTCTTCACCTGTGTCCAGCTTGTTCTCTTTATAACCTGTATCTGTAAAGCTGTCCTGGTTTAAAAAAAAAACTCAGTTAAAAACTCTCCTCTTTCCCTGTGCTGCTCTTAAGTAGCCTCTCTTTTCCATCTTGTTCTTGTGAGAGTTGGGCGTGTCCTATCTCGGACTCATTCTGCCAAATCTTTCTGTGATTTGTCACTTTGTCTGCCCCTCAATTAAATGTCACTTTCAAACATGCCTGTTTCCTTTTATAAACTAACCTTGCTGTCATTGTTTGGGATTAAAGATCTGTACTAAGGGTGTGTCTGCATTACAGCCAGATCATATTGTAATCCCGAGTGTGTCTGCATTCCAGCCAGGTCACGTACACCCAGAAGGTCTTTGGTTGTGAACCATTGCCAGAGCGGTGATGTTGCTGGATTAACATTCCTCTGTGTCCTGGTTGACCCAGAATTGAATTGCAAGTACCACCAGGTTTTCTACTTCCTTCCAAGTCTTGTATAATCTTAAAAGCTGCATAGTTTTGAAGCAAGTTGTGGGCATGATCAGACTGGCATGCATGAATTTCAAAAATGGAGTGAGAAATTGTTGTCATGTCTAAATGGAAGCAAAGAAGGGATGCTAGGCAGGGGCATCAGCTCTTGTGTTACTCAAGATCAATTGTGAGACAAAAGAGATGCCAAACAGTAGTAGCACAATCTGGAAGATGGAAGCTGGATGCTCCTGCATGGAGATGTAGGTGGTCTAGAGCTTTGTGTCAGTTTCCAAATTATTGAAGATTTAGGGTAGTTCTGACTGGTATCTGGCCATGCTTGACACTGAGCACCACACTTCCATGATACAGGTCAAGGCAGCTGCCCCTTTCCCAGCCAGCTCAGCTTCAGGGAGAGAGCATGCCTTTCCAGGTTCCAGTACCTTCCAAGAGAGTATGATCTACTTATGTTCATCCCATCGGTGAGAGTCAGTGAGAGAGTGTCATTGGTAAGGATCAGTGCCACTGAGAGCTGAGCTAGGATCTCTGTGACTGAGGAGCAGGGGACAATGGATGCTGAGGTCTTGCAAGAACATCACCACTGGCTTTGTTTGTTGACCAGGCTGTATTTGAAAGGTATCCAATATCAAAGTATGTCTTTTCTTCTACTAGCTCTGTTGCTCTCAATAGTTTTCAAAACTTCTTAGTTGACAGAATGATCTTAACAGTTTCAGAGACAGAACATTTAGGCCTTCACTGTAAATAAATTCCACGTAAAACAATACATGGAATCATCTATAGAATTTTATTAATTTCATTAATAAGATGTTTTCCAATCTAAACAATTACCAAGTTTTATAATTTTAAATACAATGAAGCACATCTGTCTTTTCTCTTTTGTAATTGTACCCCTTTTAAATTTATAAGATTTGTGGATTCATGGAAAATTTTCATAATTTTACACTGAATGTTCCAGTTGCAGACAGCATCTCTGTCATTGTAAGGAGGTAGTTCTTTTTGGCTTTCTTAGAGTTTCATCCAGCGATAAATGTTCATTTTATTCACAAGTAAAGATCTCCAAATTACCTATCATTTCATTTCCATTTCACCCATCTTTTTTTCCCTACAATTCTTCACTTATGTTTATATTAACACATTTTTTCTTTACTTGTCCAATTTGAAACATAGATTTTTTTTTCTCCTTTCCCCAAACAATCAGGATTCAGATTTATTGTTCAACTTTACTCTTACTGTTTTCAGGATTAGTTTATTTGTTGCCAGTACCAGTATTATACTCTGATGAGTATTATATTACTCATCAGAATGCTGCTTGCTTTAATAGGAGATAAGTTATAAAATAAAATGATCTGATTTTTTTTTAACTAATCAGGGTTTTATCAAGAGACAGAAAATATTAAAGTATTAAACACAGAAAATTTAATGTATTGAATAATAAACAAATGGGATTAGAGACTGGTCAGCAGTATTTAAGGACAATTCTAAATACTATAGAAAACACAGATTTAAGTGGCAAACACTAGACCTTTGCTAGAACATCCAGTGAAGATTCCATAACCTTTCGCAAGCTATTCCCCTCTTTCCTAGTATGGGCTGATTCAAACCTTGTTGGGGAGGACATATTCGAGGGTTCACTGACTGTCAGAGAGTCAAACATGGGGGACAGCAATAGAACTTCTGGGAAAGATGGCTCTGAAAGCACATCAGTGCCAAACCATTCAAGTATGACACCAGAAAAGACTGGCCACTGACTCTGACAAAGCTGTCCAAGATACTAAATCTAAGCTAGTGTATCAGACCTAGAGGAGGAAACTTCCGTCTACACTGTCTCTGTGGTGCTCTCTACTGGCAAAGTTCATCAAGATGAAAGGAAAACAGTTTAAGGGCCCAGTCAAATTTTCTCACTGCTGTTGATGAAGTGTGCACTTGGAGCTGAGTTAACGTGATGCCACACTGGAATGTAAGCATAAAAGTACTCATAGATTTAGAATCAATTTTATAACGCCAAGTACAAGGAATGACTTTCTAGAGTTCTTTTCTGTCCTTCTTGGCATTGTTAAGTCAAAAAAAAAAAAAAAAAAAAAAAAAAAAAAAAAAAAAGTCGCATTGTCTACCGGGCCTCACATAGCATTCAGTGATTATCTGTTGTTTACATCTAGATTTCTGGTGCTATTTTTAGATAGACAAACCAGTTATCTTCAGAATATAACCATCTTTGTGGTTTGCATTATAAGAGGGTTATAGTATCTTCATGTTACCAAAAAAGCCAAAAATGCTTTTTTAGAATGTTTGGAAAGACAAGGGAGTTTCAGTGTTTTGCTCTAGCCATGTCATCAAAAATGTTAGACTTAAAGGTTGTGAGGAAAATACACAAGTCCTGTTACTAAAGTACGGCATACTGTGTGATTTCTGCATAGAGAGATTTTTATTTTTATTTTTTTAAGAAGTATGTGGGCACCATACCTGATTCTGGTTAATGGAAGCCACACAACATACATTTAACCGGAGTCCAAACATGGGTATAGACTCCTATCAGTTATAAAGCAGGCCTTGACACAGAACTTACTGTATCAGCTGTGCAGGAAGTTAAGGCAGAAGGTGTAGACCAACTTCCTTGGTGTGCCAGGTGTACCAAGTTGCTTAGAGAGGATGAGGCTTCCAGTATCATCTGCTCAGATATAGTCATCAGTGACCGACGATGTGTCCCAGTCCATTGTCTTTTTTTTTTTTTTATCCCTGGGAGTCTTTATTCTTCCTTTTTGTTTTATAAACATTTCTTTGAAGATACAATTAGATCTTTTTTTTTTTTTATAACTGCTTGTCCTCAATTATGCTATGTCTCAAATCTGTTAACATTTTTATAGATTTTTAAATTAATTTATTCTCTCACATATTACATCCTGACCACAGTTTCTCCTCCCAGTGCCCAGCATCTCTTCCCTCACTATCCACTCCTCTTCTGTTGCCCTTCAGAAAAGGACAGACATCCCAGGGATATCAACCTAACATGGCATATCAAGTTGTAAAAGATTAGGCACATCCCCTCATGTTATGGCTAGACGGGGCAACTCAGGAGGAGAAAAATGGTCCAAAGAGTAGGCAAAAGAGCCAGAGACAGCTCCTGCTCCCACTGTCAGAAGTACCACAAAAAGATTCACTTGTACTTGAGATTTGCTCATGGTGATGGAGCTATTTGCATCCCACTCATGCTGACGTCGAATCAGACCAGCACCATTTGTTAAAGATTTTGTTTCCTTTTTTCCATTGTGTAATTTTGGCGTCTTTGTCAAAAATTGCGTGTCCATATGTCTGTGGAATTATTGCTGGATCTTCTGTACAATTACATTGATCAATCTGTTTGTTTTTATGCCAATACCATGCAGTTTTTATGACTATGGCTCTGTAGCAGAGCTTGAAATTATGGACGGTGGTACCTCCAGAAGTTCGTTTACTGTACAGGATTGTTTTAGCTATTCTGGGTTTTGTTTGTTTGTTTGTTTGTCCATATGAAATTGAGTATTGCTCTTTCAAGATATGTAAGGAATTGTGTTGGAAGATTGATGGGAATTGTGTTGAATCAGCAAATTGCTTTTGGTAAAATGGCTATTTTTGCTATGTTAAGTTGGTAGATCCTTGAGTATGGGAGGTGTTTCCATCTTCTGATATCTTCAATTCCTTTCTTCACAGATTTGGAGTTCTTGTCATAAAGGTCTTTCACTTAGAGTTATACTAAGATATTTTTATATTATTTTGCCCCTTGTGAAGGGTGTTGTTTCCTTGATTTTTTTCTCAGCCCATTTATTGTTTGTATAGAGGAGGGCTACTGATTTTTCTTTTTTTTTTTTTAGTTAATCTTGTATCTAGCCACCTTGGGTTGCATCTTGTATCCAGTCTCCTTGGTTAGAGTTTTCCTTCTAGTACCATCTAAGGGCTGGGTTTGGTGGATAGATGTTGTTTAAATTTGGCTTCATCATAGAATATTTTGTTTTCTCCTTCTAAGGTTTTGAGAATTTTGCTGGATACAGTAGTGTGGGCTGGAATCTGTGGTATGTTAGAGTCTGAAGGACATCTGTTCAGGCCCTTCTGACTTTTAGAGTCTGCATTGAGAAGTCGGGTGTAATTCTAATATGTCTGCCTTTATACGCTACTTGCTCTTTTCCCCTTGTAGCTTTTCGTATTCTTCTTTGTTTTGAATATTTAGTGCTTTGATTATCACATGGGGAGGATACTTCTTTTTCTGGCCCCATCTGTTTGGTGCTGTGTAAGCTTTTTGTACTTTTATAGGCATCTCCTTTTTCATGTTAGGAAATTTTTCTTCTATGATTTCATTGAAAACATTTTTTAGGCCCTTGAGCTGTGAATCTTCTTATACTCCTGTTATTTTTAGGTTTGGTCTTTTTATTGTGTCCCAGATTTCCTGGATGTTTTATGTCAGGAACACTTTTGTTTTATTTATTCACTTTACAGCCTGATTATAGTCTCCTTTCCTTCTCTCCTCCCAGTCCCACCCTTACATCCTTCCCCCATTCTCCTGCCCCTTGCCCCTTCTCCTCAGAGAAGGAGAGCCCCCCACCACCATTCATACCAACCCACCTTGGTACATCAAATTCTAGCAGGACTATGTGCATCCTCTTCCACTGAAGCCATACAAGGCAGCCCAACTATGTGAACGGGATTCAGAGGCACATATCAGAATCAAAGATAGCCCCAACTCTAGTTGCTACTCTTTAGGTACATATGTGCAGGTGGACTAGGCCCAGCCCATGCATGCTCTTTGGTGGTTCAGTCTCTATAAGGTCGCATGAGCTCAGATTAGTTGACTCTGTAGGTCTTCTTGTGGTGTCCTTGACCCATCTGGCTCCCTTGATCTATCCTTGCACTCTTCCACTAGACTCCTGGAGCTCTACCTATTCTTTGGCTATGGGTCTCTGCATCTGTTTCCATCAGCTTCCTCTCTGATGACAGTAATGCTAGGCTCCTGTCTGCAGGCATAACCTAGCATCATTTATATTGAGAGAGGTTGACTTTCTCTCATGGGGTAAGTCTCAAGTTGGGCCAGTCTTTGGTTGGCCATCCCATCAATCTCTGCTCCATCTTTATCCATACACTACTTGTAGGCAGGACAAAATTTAGGTTGAAAGTTTTGAGGGTATATTGATGCTCTGCTGCAAGTCTTACCTGCCTACAGGAGGTGACCTCTTCATGCTCCATATCCCCTCCTGGTAAATGTTTCAGCTAAGATCACACCCAGAGACTCTCCTTCTCAGAGATGCCCCTCCACCAATTTCAGAGGGTTTTTTTGTTCCCAGACTTCCCCCATCCTCATTCTTGATCCCTATCCCTGTTCCCCTCCCTATCCAGTTCCCTCCCTCCATCTAGTTCAGTGTCAGGAACTTTTTATATTAAATATTTTCTTTGACCAATGTATTTATTTCATCTACCCTATCTTCTATGCCTGAGATTCTCTCTTCCATCTCCTGTATTTTGCTCATGATTCTTGTGTCTGTGGTTCCTGTTCACATACTAGATTTTTTTGTTTGTTTGTTTCCAGAATTTCCTCAGTTTGCGTTTTCTTTATCGCTTCCTTCTATTTCCATTTTCAGGTCTCTAACAATTTTATTCATTTCCTTTATCTGTTTGTTTTTTCTTGGCTTTCTTTAAGGGATTCACTCATTTCCTCTAATTGTGTTTTCTTGAATTTCCTTAAGGGAAATTTATTCATTTCATCAAGGACCTCAACCATCTTCATAAATTTGATTTTAATGTCTTTTTCTTGTGCTTCTGCTGTGTTATAATATTCAAGGCTTGCTGTGGTTGAATAGCTAGGTTCTCGGGATGACATTATGTATTGCCTGTTGTTTTCTGGCATTGCCTGTTTCTGGTATTGCCTGTTGATGTCTGGCCTATAGACATCTTTGTTTGGGCTAATTAAAAGTCTAGGTATTGATTTCTGTGTTTGTCTTTGTTGGATGGGTTTTCTTCCTTGGTTTGTTTCCTCTCTGCTCTTTTGGTCTGTGTGGCTTGGGCTTCTCCCAGTTTGTGCGGTCCCTGATAAAGTGGGGAGTCTCCATCCAAATTGGAGGCTGAGTAAAGACAACTAGCATGGCACAGGACTGCTTATATGATGGGGGGGGGTGTACCACAATAGTGAGATAATGGGAGGAATTTAGCCAAGAAACAGCCTACCTGGATTTCTCCCAGTCTGTGAGATCTCTATTAGATCAGGAGTTGGATGCTAGAGCACAGCGAATAAGAGGGCCAGGAATCTGGGGACAGGGTGGGGGATGTTGCTGAACACCTGAGTGTTTTTTTTTTAAATAAAATATGTTTTAAGCTACATTGTTCTTATTAATAATATCCTTCAGCAATGTTACTTTCTCTTTTATTAAAATTATCTGTACAAAAGGCTTTGGTAAAAATTCACTTAGCCTCACAACACATTTCCTTCCTTCCTTCTTTCTTTCTTTCCTTCTTTCTTTAATTGAAAATTCTTACAACATATTCTAATCATGGTTTATCCTCTCCAGATCTCTCTCTCTCTCTCTCTCTCTCTCTCTCTCTCTCTCTCTCTCTCTCTCTCTCTCTCCCTACCTACCAGTCTAACACACGAGCTAATTATGTTACAATCCACCGACCCAGAGAGGCAAGGGCTCAAGGTGGGAATGCATGGGTTGGGAAATAGAAGAGATATCAAAGGTGGAGTGGGGGCATGTGGGGATGAGAACTGGAGGGATCAGGTGGGGTGGTAGAGGAAGAGAGGACTTGAAGAGACTACTAGAATTGGGCGGGGAGGCATTTCATGTGTGACGTAGAAACCTAGTGCAAATGGAACTCCCAGGAATCTAAAAGGGTAGCTCTAGTGAAGACTCTCAATACTGGGCAGTATGAAGCCGAACTGATCATCTACTGTAACAAAGCAAGACTTCCAGTAAAAGAATTGGGATATCAACCTAGCCACAGAACCTTTGACCTACAATTTGTCCTGTCTACAAGATGTGCTGGGGTAAATGTGCTGCAGAACTTGTGGGAGTGATCAACCAATGACTGGTCTAGTTTGAAATCTATGTCACAAGAGGCCACCTATGCCTGACACTGCCTGGAGGGCTGAATAGGCCAGAGACCAACAGAATCAATGAAATGATTCCTAATGGTACTACGCTACACTAGTAGAAAGGAGTCTAGTATCACCACCATCAGAGAGGCTTCACCCAGCTCATGATGGGAGCAGACGCAGAGACCCACAACCAAATATTAGGTGGAGCTCAGGGAATCCTTTGGAAGAAGGAATGGAAAAATTGTAGGGGCAAGAGGGGTCAAGGAGACCACAATAAAAACCACAGAATCAACTAACCAGGGCTCACAGGGACCCATAGAAACTACTGAACCAACAATCAGGGAGCATTCATGGGTCTCACCTAGGTCCTCTAGGTATATGTTATGGTTGTGTAGCTTGGTGTTCTTGTGGGATTCCTAACAGTGGGAACAAGGGATGTCTGTGACCCTTTTGCCTGCTTTTAGGATCCTTTTCATCCTTCTGAGTTCCCTCATCCAGCCGCAATATGAGGGATGTGCCTAGTCTTACTGCAACTTGATAAGCCATGTTGGGGTGATATGTCTGGGAGGCCTGCAATGGAAGTGTGGTGGATCTGAGGGAGAGGGGAAGTGATGTGGAGAGACTGAGAGGAAAGGAGGAAGGAGCAACTGTAGTTTGGATGTAATATATGAAAGAATAAATAAAAAGAATAATAAAAAGAAACCAAACAGGCGAACAAAGAAACAAACCAGAATTTAAGAAGATGGAAAATCACAAGAAATGCACAAAATCAAAACCCGTAACAAGACAAAATCGGGAACCATATATAGAAACAAAAAGCATTAAGATAAAAAAATAAAAGTCCAAACAAAGTAATTAGAGCCAAAATAAATATACAAAACACTTTTAAAATTGTAAATTTAAGTTACTTTTAAAAATACTCATTTTAAACTGAGCTATTTAGAAAATGTCTGGCATGGTTCACTTATTTGAATTCCTGCACATAAAATTTTGTTTCCCTGTTGAGTTTAAAAATGCATCACAAACCACAGCCTGGGACGTGTGGACAGCATGTTGGTTCGTGCTTGTCTTTAGCATTTAGTCTTCACTTTTTTTGTTCTAAAATTTGTACTAGAGACGTCTGAGCTCGATCTGATTTGAGTCCTCTGTTGGTGGTCTCTCTACTTTGTCTATGAGATGTTTCTATTTTGTGCTTCAAGTATTAAAATAGAGCAATGTATACTTTTAGTTAGAAACATTGTCTACTATTCATTAGGTTCATTCACCCTTCAGATTAGTGTTGACATAGCCCATTCTTGTTTAAGATAGACAAGAAGATAACCTTCCTTTTCCCCTAAAAATATGTTAATGGACTACAACTGAAATACAACTAAGTACAACTGAAAACAAGTAAGTGAAAGATGAAAGAACATAAAGACTGAATGGAAATTCCACTCTAGGACAAAGTGCAAAATGGCAAATATGTACTGAAAATGGGAACAGTGACTGCCAGTAGATCCAATAGGCTTTAAACAAACAAACAAACAAACAAACAAAAATTCTAAGAAAGTGGGAAAAAAAAGCAATGATTAAGGAAGCAATAGATGAAAACCAACAAGGAGGAAATGTGTGTTTTAAAAATAAAAACAGACATTATAACAAAATTAAAACAATGGCAAAAGCTGAAACATAAACAAATATAAAATATAAAATGTATCAAGAAACAGTATGACAAAATTTTCTTAAAGAGAAAAATATCATATAAACATTTCAGAGGGAGGAAAAATAGAAGTAGAAATGATTAATTTTTTTATTGTTACTACTGTCCTATAGAGGAAATCTTCATGGCAGTAAGGGAAGGTGCTGATAAAAGTCATGCTCTGTGACTGGCAAAAACAGAGCCCACTAATCTGAAAGAATTATTCAAAATAGCCCCTTACCAAATAGTAGAGTAGTTCATATGTTGACAAAATGTGTCTAAAACATCAAACTCCTCTTTGCTTTCCATTGTGTCTTCTGAAGGACCTTACACAACAATAAGAAGATGGCTAATCTGTACTTAGGACGAACACAGATTAGGAGAAGACTCTCTCTCTCTTCCCTCTTTCTCTTTCTGTTTCCCACTCACTCTTCCCTTCCCCGTCTCTCTGTGTCTTACCCAGTAAAGAAAATATTTCCTAATATTGTTCAAGTAAAGGACATGACCATGATCTGGGAAATGGCAGTGAAAAGAATTAAGATACTGTCACAATAACAAATGACTATGGGTGATCTACCTTTTGTGAAACACAAGAGTGTGCAGAGAACTTAGGTAAAGCAAGTTTCAGTTAGGTAGCAGTGGAAGCAAACAGTAACAAGTCTTAACAAATCAAAAGGTTTTAAGATGCTATTAATAAACATATCAAGAAGCTAGTAATGATAAATGGAACAAATCCAACAGTTGCTATATATTTCTGTTGAGGAATGAAATGAATACATACACATACAATTTGGAAGAGATACACCAAATGCTATATATCAATTTCCAATTTATTTAAAAATAAAAAATTAAATGGCAAAAAAGTTAGAAAATAAATGGGAAAACTCTAATGAAAAGAAAATAGATATAACAATGTGAATAAGGCCATAAATTTTGCAATCAACCAAATTTATGAGGGCAAATAATAATTTTTCTACTGAAAATATATAGGATTAAATATATAGGAAGAAAAATGTCAGAAATGCAAGGAGGAATATAATGAGAGCTTGGTATAGAACTGTAACTGTTTATAAAGTCAAGTTTACAGACACAAGGATTAATAATTTAAGAAAGTAGTATAAATAAGTATAATTAAATAAACAAGCACAAATGTTTTAAATGTGTATACAAAATACAGAAACATTGTGTTTGAGTGCACAGCATTTCCCGTGTGTCAGGTGTCATTCCTAATGGCCAGCTAGTGTTCTCTTACATACGGGGCTAAGCCTCAAACAAACATTAAGATCTTCAAAGCAGGCATAATACTGAGTATGATTTTTAACCACAGCGCAATAAAATTAGGGATTAAGAACAAAGACAAATAAAAAATATCAATCAACTGAAATGTTTAAAAACACCCAATAAATAATTATTAGGTTAAGGAGAAAATAAAAATTCAAATAAAGTATTTTGAAATGAGGCATGATGCGAGCACTGGAAATAAAACTCCTGTGACTGGGCCAAAATGGCTGCCAAGAGAAGAGAATTACGACCTTAAACTTGTTTATTAGGAAACAAGAAAAATGAAAACTGGATGAATCAAGACTTAAAGTCAGGGAGCTGGAAGAAGAATAAAAGTAAACAAAATGAAAACAGAAGGAAGTTAATAAAGATAAAAGCACAAATTAATAAAAACAGAACACAAACAACTGGACTTAAAAAACAGACTCGATCAATAAGACTAAAAGCTTAATGCAATAAAATAGACCAATCTTGGCCAAGTTTGAATTTTAAAATGTAGACTCTAAGAGAAATCCAAGTTATATAATGAGGGCAGGATTACAGATAGAAAATACATCATTAAAGAAAGTTCATTTCTCAAGAAAATATATATTACTACAAGTCTCCAAACACATAGAAATCTAGATTAGCTAAATGGTCCTAAAGACCTTAAGGATGTCTTCAGCATGCTATTCCTCATCATGAACCACAGACATCACTAAAGTAGGACCTGCCAACGTGTCTACTTGTGGAAACTCAACAGCTGTTGTAAACATACAGACACTTTATTAATCTTTCTTTACGCCAAAGTTAGCATGATGTTAAATTACATGAGAAATATAGAAAACAATAGGGCTATCCTACTTGGAAATATAGAAAAAAAATCCTGAAAGAATTTGCTATACAGAATCCCAAGTTAAGGTAAGAAACACTACTGTTAATGCACAGAACCATCATATGCATGGATGTTACTTTTCTAAGAATTTTCTTGTGGCTCATCTACTTATTCCTCTTAATCTCACTATAATAGGTATCATCACCAATGTTTTTTTTAAAACTTCATTGTTAATAAGGAAACTAAAGTTAGTGACAGGCCTTTATTTGGTAGCACTGTCCTAACATCTGAGGCAATCCATGAGGTAAGGCTAATGATTAGAAGGCAACTCAAAGAAAACTCCATATCTTAATGTTGGCAATTCAGCAAGGTCATCACTAGTCCACCACTGGAAACTTTTACAACTTGTGAAATAAGAGAAAGAAAAGTATTGAAAAAATTAATCTGAAGTGTCAAGAAAGCCTATAAAACCTAAATTAGCTATGATACATTTTGAAAAGGAATGGTGCACCTCAAAAGTCAAAGGAAGGGCACTGAGAAGACACAGCACACATGGAGAAATACTAAATGCCAAAGAAAGACATTTTCTTACCGGATTGACAGGTTAACCATGTTATGATTCCATGAAATGCCAAACAAAGTCCCAGTAAATTTGGCAAGCTGCTTTTAAAGCTTATCTAGGAAAGAAAATGTATTACAATAGACAAAAATTCTTTCGAAATGAAAAGTAAAGGGGATGACCTCATCAAAACGCCCTGGACAGCAAAGGCAGAGGTGAGATTTAGATATAGGTTTACATGAAGGTATGGATGGAGTTCACTCAACATGGAAACTCATTGTTCTTATAATGAGTTCTATCATGTAGTTTTGAGAATGCTGGCATGAGGGTACAATTTCATTGATCAAAATTACTTGATTTATTATTACATGAATCATTGTATCTGACAATATATAAAGTATAGAAGTGAAAACTTTACCTACATTATTCAGAGTTAACTTTTCATATAAATTAGTTTTGATAAAAACATTGATTATCACATACTTGGCACAAAAGAAGTTTGATGAACTTTAGTTATTATTACTCATTCAAAATATTAATAGAACTTTATGAGCTGGGATTAGAAATGTTTCCATAATTTTGTTTTTGGAATGCAAACGGACAATTCAAGAGGTAGCAATGGAAAGAAACTGATTGTTTGCTTGTGGGGAAAATTCTTTAACCCCTAAAATATGTGCATAAAGTTTGTAACAGATTAAGGAATAAACATAATCAAAACCAAATAATTTTGTCTCACATTGACATGTCTTTGTCAACCATGAACTAAGTGGAAGAGAATGGGGGTGTAAGTTAGTACATTTTGTCTTTTGTTTAGTGTTTTGTTTTTTTTTTGTTGTTGTTGTTGTTGTTTTGTTTTTGGTTCAGACTAGGGTTATTATATTTTCCCTAACAAAAAAGTTTATAAAAAACATTTGGAAGATATATAAAGCTGTAATAAACATGAAGACAATTTGAACAATCTATCCACTGAAGAAAATTATAGTAAACATTTTTGTTCATCTACTTAAATGTTTTATACCAGTTTGGTTTTGGTTCTAAGTACATTATATAAATACATTTTTTATGTGGTGAATCTACAGTTTTGTGCACATAGGCATGCTTTAGTGGGAAAGCACCATTTATGTTACATGTTGTGGAAGCTTTGGTTTACATGTAAACATGTTTTTGTTTTAATCCCAGGTGTGGGACATGGGTGCTGCTCCAATTTGTCTATAGCTGATAGGTGCCTCCTGAGAGGAAATGTGATGTTGGTCAGCTCTGAACTACCTCGTGCGGGGGTGTGGTCTTTGCCAGTGGGGATAAAAGCCAGGCCCTGAGAGAGGCTGGGGGCTCTGAGGAAGAAGAAGGCTGCTGCTGTTTCCCTGCTGCTCCTGGGTGCTGCTGCTGCAGTGTGAGGAGAGGTCAGAGATAACCGGAAACCAGGGTTGGACTTGCCCCATGGAACCCGACGACCCTAAACAACAGGAAGCAGCTAAGGGAAACTATGCCCCCTCTCCCCACTACCCTTCTCTCTCCCCTACCTGGTGTTGGGGTATTGGAAGGGATTGGGGTGGAATAGGGAGAAAGAGAATTAAGGAACCCAAACTAAAAATAGTTGGTTAAAAATATGCCAACAGTTACATGGAAATAGTTTCATGGATTTGTCATGGTAACTTCTGGATCCCAGAGCAATGCCTGGAATTACTAAACATAAAAATTAATTTATTTGTCTTTATCATTCATCACTTTTTATGTGTGTCAGTGTGAGTAAGAATGGCCTTTGTAGGTCATATATTTAAATGTATAGTCCTCAGTTGGTGAAAGTTTTGGAGAAAGATTTGAAGGTATGTTCTTGTTAGGTGAGCTGTGTCATTGCAAGAGTGGGTTTTTGAAACCTCCAATCTCTCTCTCTATCTGTCTCTCTCTCTGTCTCTCTCTCTCTGTCTCTGTCTCTGTCTATCTCTCTCTCTCTCTCTCTGTCTGTCTCTGTCTCTGTCTCTCTGTCTCTCTCTGTCTCTCTCTGTCTCTGTCTCTCTCTCTCTCTCTCTCTCTCTGCCTCACACTTGTGCCTCAGATGTAAGATCTCAGCTACTGTTTCAGCCCCATGCCTTCTTGCCTGGTGCCATGCTTTCTGTTACAAAGCCATGAACTCAAACCCTCTGAAACCCCATTAAATGCTTTCTTCTGAGTTGTCTTGGTTATAGTGTTTTGTCACAGCAATGAGAGTACCTAAGACAGCATAGAGAAAACCTTGATAAAGAATTTGTCCATTGACTCTGATCTTTAACATAAATCTCCATATCTATTTATTTATTTATAAGGTTATATTAATATATATTTATATATATATATATATATTTATAAAGTGATGCAGATGTGTTGATGTTTTGATAGGTGGATAAAATAAATAAAACAGGAACCCTTAAGTTTTTTTCTTCAGCTTTATCTACATTGTAATTCTTTCTGATATTTTTGTAAACATCATAGAAGATATTAGATACTTCTAATTATTGAAAATCCTAAAAATAAGTGACAAAGATACTTTAAAAGTTTTCTAGTATGTTTGGAGTTTTACTCATCTGTTCATTAAGAAACTAAAATTTAGTACTTAAAATTAAATTCTGGAAATCACAAATTATTTAGTAAAAGAACATAATTAGAAGATATCATTTAGTTACATCTCTATCATTTAGTATTAATCTCCTTATAACACATTCATTCTGAGTATAGCATATAGTTTAATAAATATTAACTAAAATGTTGAATGTCAATATTTAATATTTTCAATATATAAACAGAACAAATTGGAATGAATGGAAAAAACTAGAGAAACTAATTTGACATTTCTCATACAAAAATGTATTGTTTTGCATACTGATAATGCATAAATAATTTAAATAAAGATATTAGACTGTTGGAGAAAGGGAGTTTGTTGACACAAATCAAAATCACCAGTCATTTATAACTGTAAACCAAGTGGTACTATGAATAAGTGAAACCAAGCCAGTCAGTAGACTGGGGAAAAGCTTTCTTTTTCTATTGAAAATTATATTTATGAACTATCATTGGTATATAAGGCATTTTGGGTTGTTTTTCTAGCATTAAGTGATAGATTTGTGGTATTGCTCATTCATAAAACATCTGGCTAGAGTTAGGGACTCAATTTGTGGCCACAAAACAGAAGGAAGCTGTGAGCCTTCAGATGTATTCAACCCAGCATTTTGCTGTCAATTAATGCAGTGTGCTAGCCAATGGAATACTTATAAAAAAATCAATAACAGGTTTCTACATTTTTAAGATTGAACCTTTGCCACAATACGCCATCTTAGTAGAGGTATTCTTTGAAGTTCTCTGTTGATACTGTTTTGCTGGAGGAAGACAACTTTTTGTCACTTGGTTTCAGCTATGGAATATTCTCAGACTTCTAAGAACATTGAGTAACACATACTTCTTAAAAATATAGTGGAACTAACATCTCTGTGTCTCGCTTCCTCCTGCATTCAATGAAACCTTTTTTTTTTTTGTTTGTTTGTTTTGTTTTTGAAGATTCAGTTCCATAGGCTGTTAACTGAGTGAGGGCATCTTACACCGACCCTGTTCTGACAGCACACATGAACTGTGTGGGTGGGGTAACACGTGAAGCAGAGCATCTCGTCTCTGGGATATAGTCTAAGAGGCTACTCTTAAGCAAGATGGAGGCTACCAAGGCGCTGCATTAGCAAAGAAAGGAGCTTTCTGGCAGCGGGTGCAGTAATCTTTTGGAGCACAGAGCATCTCTGGTGCCCATCATGTTGAAGCAAAGGCTTTGGCAGTTCTGCTGTGACATAGAATGCTGAGGTGTCTGATATGTTTGTTTGGTGTGGTGCAAATTAGTCAAACTCCATATTAGAGAACACGGTTCATGATAAACCTATTAACTTTTTAGAGGTTTTGACTTGACAACATGTAAAAACACAGTCCAAAGCATTTCAGCATTAGATTTATTGGTCTTTCATGAGATGCTCCACCTGAAAACAAAGATGTGCTGCCTTGTTATTGAAGTACCTGCCTGTCTGATGGGCTTGAGCTGTTGAGCTTGATTATGTCCCATCAATTGTTCCTTAAGTTTGAATGACCTTTACTGCAGGACTTGGTTAATTTTTTGTTTTATTTTCCATTTAAAGAAGATGATCAGGAGTTGCAAAATTCCATTAAGAGCTGTGAGAACAAACAGTGTTGCCCTGTGGTTTACACTTGAGAACAAAAGATAAAATCGTTGTCCTTTTCAGCTTTAATCTACATAGCCTCATTGTTGGTTTAGTTGCATCACCCATCACATTAGTTGCTTTCCTCTTGTTGTGATAAAATTCCTTGGCCAGAAGCAACTCAAGGAAGAACGTTCATTTTTGCATATGGTTCCAGAGGGTTAGGGTCCATAGAGACAGGGACAGCCTGGCAGCAGGCTGACGAGGTGATAAGAGCAGGAAGCTGACAGATCACATCTTTATCCACAAGCAGGAAACAGAGTGAACGAACTGGAAGAGGGACCCCCAAAGCCTGCTCCCAGTGATGTACTTCCTCCAGCAAAGCTTCACCCTCTAAAAGTACCATAATCTCCTTATACATTGATGCTGTCGCTGTCCTGATCTTTATGTAGCCACTTCTAGGCAAAGCCATATCACAGCAGAATTTCTGATCCTCTGGTTCTTACAATCTTTCGGCACCCTTCTCCCATGATGTTCCCTGAACTGTAGATGCAGGATCTGTGACAAACCTGGGACTGTGCTATCCACCATCCATCGATCTTTGTGTTGAGTCCAGTTGTGGTTTCCTATGATGGGCTAAAAGAAGAGAGAGGGGAGGAAGAGTGGTGTAATTCTATTTAAAATAAACACACACACACACACACACACACACACACACACACACACACACACACACACATATATATATATATAAGTTTCCATGACCTTCCCAGACTGAACTACCAACTGAAGACCAAGTGTTCAAATAACTAAACCTATGTGGGATGTTCTTTCCTCAAACACTACCATTTGTATTTTCTAATGCTTCACAACAAAATATTCCCACTTTCATTGGCTTACACAGGTCAGTTTACCATCTTACAGTTTGTCTGGTCCAAGCACACACACCTGGCTCCTTTCTGTAGCTCATAGGGAGAACGAAGGTGTAAGTCATGGCACGTCATGGCTATTTTAGTAGCTCAACAGACGTGGTGAGGCTAGAAGAACAAACACTCTTCAGACAGGGTTACATCACGCATGGTCTGGTCTATCCTTAAAGCATGTTAGCTACAAAGCATGTAGCATGTAGCATCGTCATGTTACACGTGGAGGAGCATGCTGAAGATGGGACTGCTTCGCCAGAGCATGACACACAGGGCATGTGGGCCCTCAGCCAGCTTAGCAGAGTAACAAGTATGCTGTCTGATGAACCCCATTTTAGGTAATACTGGCTGGCCCAGAAATGAGCTTGTAGACCAGGCTGGCCTTGAACTCATAATCTTTCTTCTGACTTAACATGTGCCACCACAGCCAGCTCTGATGGATTCTTAGTGTTCGTTCACCTCTTTAAAGCCTCTCATGGTCAGTGACAATATGGCATTTGTTACTGATGTGGCATGTCTCTTGATATGTCATGGATTTAAAATGCGTTTCTATTGTGCATTGTACTTTATACAACATTTGAAATATAAAATCTCAAGATTGGAATACAACTACTAAATGCCAGAAATGGAATTTTGACTTTTTTTTTTTACTTAACATTGCATAGTTCTCTTAACCTAGAACGATGGTTCTCAACCTTCCTAATGCTGAGGTCCTTTAATACAGTTTCTCATGTTGTGATGACCACCACCACCAACAAAAAAAAAGTATTTTGTTGCTACTTCATAACTGTAACTTTGTTACTGTTCTGAATCGTAACATAAATATCTGATATGCAGGGTATCTGATATATGAACCCTCTAATGGGGTTGGGGTTTATAAGTCGCTCTAGGGCCACGTACAGAAAGCTACGTGGAAATCCAGTAATGTTCTTAAAACAGTAAGTGGACTAGATAAATGGCTAATAATAGTTACAAACGGTTCAGAAAGCATCATGTGTATAATACTGGCTTTGTCTTCTGGTCCTTGTTAAAGGGCTGAACTCCGAGAGGCCAGTGATTCCTTGCTGTGCATCAGGTCTTTACATCTGTCCGAGCAACAATCACAATCACTTTGTAAGGCCAGTACTGCTTCCCTGTGCAGATTGGGAATCCAGCCTCTGGGGAATCTCCTGGCCAGGTTGAAGACTTGTGGGTGAGCAGAAGTAATAAAATAATAATGATGCCCACCAAGGTCCACGTGCCGTCTGTTAAACTCTCCTTCATATGATGATTCCCTCCAAGGTCCAACCTGTCTGTTAAATGTGCCTGTCTCCTGAAAAGGAAACCGAAGCAGAGATTCTGGGATCATACCGCCTGAACACCTACTACAGACCAGGCATTTTCTAACCGTCCAAACTATTAATTTAATCTACAAAAGTTTAAGTAAGGAAACTACTTAGATATCAGAAAATGGCATCAACATCAATGCAACTTGTTTGTGCATGCCTCAATAGTTAGAACTAACTCTAAATTTTAATTGTATGTCTAGCTCCATTCTTTCTCTCTGTATAACGATACGCACATATATGCACACATATAAATACATACAAATACATGGGTCAATAATACACGTTTTTAAGACTCTCGGTGTTGAGCCAGTAAGAAAGCTCAGTAGGTAAAGGCACCTGCCTCCAGGATTGACTATGCAAGATCAAGTCCTTGCAATCTACATGGGGCAACCGACTCCTGCTCCTCAGTCTCTGACCTCCACACATGTATGTGAACATGTAATCACCACATACATACAAGCAAAATAAACAAATAACTTAAAAAAGTACTGTTTGGATTGCCCTGTTTGAAACTATTTAAATGCCTGTTGAGGTAATACAGAAAATGATATTCAAATATCGTTTAAATATTCTTTACAAATGGACACTACATGAATGCTATATTTGGTGGCTCCTCATTGGCCACGGTGTAGAATTGGCATGTGCTGAGTAATCTTTGTGTCCCACATCTCAAAAGAGTTACCAACAAATAAAAGAAAAAAAAAAGGAAAAATAATAAATTTAGAAATTGGCTGTGGAGTTAAATGAAAGTCAGGGACTTTAGTCAATTCTTTCGGATGATCCTGCTGTATCATTGGGAAGAAGCCTAACGAGAATACATGTGTCCAATGTCACTCATCTCTCAGTCAGCCGCTACAACTGTCCTGAGAACACACATTTAGTGCACGGACACCGCAGGTCACCTGCAGCCGATGAATATTCTGATTTTGATGCAGTTCAGGAGCCATTTTCTTTCTTCCTTTTTTCTTTTCTTTCTATCTTTTTTTTTTCTTTTTCTTTTTTGATTTTTCAAGACAGGGCTTCTTTGTGTGTTCTTGACTGTTTTGGAACTCACTCTTGTAGACCAGGCTGGCCTTGAACTCATAGTAATCTGCCTGCCTCTGCCTCCCAAGTACTGGGATTAAAGGCGTGTGCCATACCCAGTGCAAGCATCCCTTTCTTAGCTGCTCTAAATCTGTAAAGCCAACTCTTCTTTTTATCACAAATTAGAGTCTCTGTGATCCATCATTTTTGTAATGACAAACAGATTAACATATTCACTGCGAGTTTCTAGTGAAAATATATACTTTTGTATTTTAGGTTAATATGCTAATATGCACTAGCTACATAAAGGTACTTGAAATGTTCCTGAAAGTAGAAAGTTAACTGTTGCATATCAGATGTATGAAACTATTAGTGGCCCCTTTGTTATTTTTTTATTTTTGACATGAGGAAGAATTGACTGTTTCCTTTCTTTAAAGTATTGACTTTTTTCCGAAGGTGTCTTTGTCTTTGTTAGGGTTTCATGCATTTTACCAAGGGGTGTGTTTTCTTTTTAGAATTAATTCTCTATTATTTCCCCTTTCTTGCTTCAGTTCACCCAGTCATTTATAATTTTGTCAGATTTATTTATCTATCCAAGGCACCAAATTTATCCTCAAGTCATTCTTTTAAACAGCAAAAGGGAGACCAAAAAAAGAAAACATTAAAGGACCCCAGTGCTCTCACAAGGCAGCTGCCAGTTCAGTCAACAAAACTGAGACTTCCAGTAAAAACAGAGAACTCTCTGAGGTGTAGACCCCAATGGCTGAGAAAAGCCACAAGTTCAAGCTGACCTCGCCAAAAGCATTTATCCTTGTAGCCAAACTTATTAAAAACAAAAATCATTTGAAAGGAGAAAAAAAAAAACATGCTACTGGGTTTCATAACCCAGAGACGACAGGCTACAAAGGCATTTTATTTTTAATAATCTTGCCTGCTAAACAAAACTCTGAGTCTGTTTTTCTTCCAAGTTCTCCTTCTTCCTACTTCCCAGTCACTCCTACAACAAGCAGCCTACTCTTGTGACTAGAAAACTAAACATCATATTGGCAGGGTTCATTTGTAGGAAGAACGTCTTTTCTTTCTTATAAAAAACAATTGGCATACATTCACTGTACATAGTTATATGTTCCATAAAAATATGTTACATGAGTGTATCTTGTACTTTGGTCAAATCCACCCTGTGGACTCACTCCTATCCCTCTCTTCGTTTCAGTATTTGCCTTCACTGCCCAAGAGAGTACCATTTATATTTTTATTTTTTATATATAAGAAATATTATTTTTAAAATACTTTCTCTCCTAGTCCTAGAATGAAACATAAACCAATAGTCAATCAGATGCTTGGAAAAGACAGGAGCTGACCAGTGTCCCTTTGTTTATGAAAATCCTAATTGACAGAAAAAGAACAGTTGAAACTAAGGCTTCTTTCAGAAACTTAAATGTTGCTGTATCATGTCAGGAAAGAAATCTAGTTTAAAACTACTAGCCCATGGCTGGCATCGTGGCTAGCCACAAGAAAAAGGATTCAGCAATGAGGTCGAGGTTCACTGGTTTTGAAATAGAGTTTTCCACATCGGTACTGCAGTGGCACTGGAAGAAGGTGAGGTACCCAGGGCCGAATCTAAGAGCATCTTTTTTGCCCTTTAGTCCAGTCAGTAGCCAGTCTTGAAATGGCATTACTACTCAAAGGGGGCATTGACATAAGTTGGGTTATGGTGGCTCTGGATGGACATTCAGAAGATACAGACAGAGGATACTGAGGTGTGACTTAATAGCAGCCCTAAGCTAGACAGAGTTCTTTAGGGTTTATGTAATCACACAGAAGGCTGAGTAGACTTTCATTATATATGAAACAAACTTTTTGGGTGACACAGAGTAGCATGTCTGACTGTGAGCGGCCTTCTACTTATGCTCGGCCAGACAGAGAGATGTTCCAGGTCTTCTGTTTTGGCAACACAGGGACAGGATGAAGAATTAGGGCCCAGTTCTGCCTATGTGTAAGGGGGACATACAAAGACTAGAGGCTAATTTTAGGCACAACAAGACATTTCAAGCAAGAGAACAGTGAAACAGCAGCATATCCTGAAAATTCTTTGTACATTAATGATGAATTATGAAAAAAACATCATGAGTATATCGGGCCTAAATCGATGTAACTACTATGTGAATTTCCAACACAAGTTTATATTTAAGTTTAACTGCTTCTGCTTCCACAGTTTTAGAGATGGAACTTCCTCCTAAAGATTTTAAAGCTATAATAATGTAACATCTGGGTCTTAGGGTTTTTTTATTAGTCAACGAGAAAAGGATTGGGGATTGTTTTGGGGAGGGTGTTACAATCTACACTTGCTAGATAGATAGTTTTTTGATGCATGTAGAAGTAATATCTACTGACATCTCAGCATGATAGTTCCAACAACCATTATAAGCTAAGCCTGTTTGTGAAGCTTTTGGTTGGCATAGAGTAAAAGAGATGATTTTTTTAAACTGCCTAGACAGTAAACCTAAGATCATAATTACTATAGTTTACATATATATTAAATATGTACTAAAGAAACTTATTAACTGTTAAATGCTCTTCAGCGTCACCCTGCATTTCTTCCTCTTACACTGGATTACCTTCCATCATGGTAGAGTGCTTGTCTAGCATGTGCAAAATTCCTAGTTAGATGCCTTTACATCTTATCGGACAGTAGGTAATAAAGAAGAGTGGCATATGTCTTTTTATGATGTGGTTGTTAAACAGGGTTTATTGAGATATTAAGATCTTGAAGATCTTAGAGATATTGATAGATGTTGGGCAAAATATATCTGAGAGTGAGCACAAAAATGGAGGTGCCTGGATGTGGTTCTAGGCTCTCATTATCTCCTGTGTAGGTCTAGACTGTATGGAAAATATATTCATGGGGTACTGGTTATTTCTGATTGTTTCTATAAATCTCACATGCATAAGAGGAATAATCCTTTAAGAATGAAATACTCATCTCTTTCTGTCTCTGGCCTACCCAAAGCACCTTAGAACACTTTCTGATGTACATCAGATATTTGATAAACAGCTCTTGAAGAAAAGTAGAAAAGGAGCATTTAAGTGAAAGAGATCCCATAAAACTTTCTATATATCAAATGATTATTACTTTAAAAAATCCATAATTTTTAAAAATGGTTTATTTGAAAAAGGCGATAAATTTAGATTAGGATTTAAGGAGAGTTTTTTTTTCTTTATTTTCTGATTTTTGTTTGTTTGGTTTGTTTTTCAGGAATGACAAGCCATTGGAAAATTACTTTTTGAAAAGTTGAATGCCAGTTCTTAGACTATTTTTTTTTTACCTCCATGGTCCCTTTCCAAACTGTCTCATGACTCTAATGAGTGGACTTTGCTAATAGAGCTTCAACTACTGCTTCTGTCTTGTTCAGCCAGCAAAGGACACTAAACAGAGGGTGGACAACTTATCACATTCTCACTCCGTCCTACAGTGTATGGTGTCATCACGTCACATTTTTGGTGCACTTTTGGCCTGTTCTTGTAAAGTAAGCCACATGACATTTCACCATGGCAGCGCCTCTACACAAAGCAATCTTCGAATCCATCTCACCATCAGTCGACTCAACAACCAGAGAACCAGCCTTCTCTGACCCTCAGAGGGCCCAGCTGTGTATGCAATGTTCCCCCTCAGTGTAACATCAAAGCTTTACTGACTTCAAAGCTTCCTCTTCTTCTTTTTGCCCAGCCAGGTAGCTTGTGTACATAACCACAACCTTGCTACGACGTAGTCCTTCCCTACCTTTTCAGTGACTTGTTCAGTTGCTTCACAAATAGTCAACAGTTCTTCACGTTAAACATTAGGCTACTGAGACTTTCAGGTTTTAATAGGGAAGAGTTTGGGGTGGTAATAAGAGAAGACAATTTTGTTTTTTGCTTTGCAAATCAGTCAACCTAAGATGGAGGCCAACATAGTCTGGACTTCTACCTCCCGAATGTCGCAGGAGGGGGCAAAAACTATAGAAATCCTATAATTATGTAAATCATGTATTTCACCTCTTACTGGAGATAAATATTAAAAGAAAACAATGCTGTAAAAAATCTGTTGCCCTGTTATGGTAGTATGTGTAAATCAATAAAAGGTGAATTTATTTTTATTATGCTATTTGCTAAGAATTCGCTGTCTCAGCCAAGAAACAGTTTGTTTTTCATTTTCTTTCTGACAAAATTTGACAAATAAAAGTTTAGTTGAGGATCAGAAAGGGGCTGGAAATAAAGCAGCAGTGACTATTATAGGATGTGCTTTGGAGGAGAATTTTGCCATGACTATTACTTAATAATATGCACTATTTTTTAAGTTTAAAAAAAGCCTATTGCTAAGCTTAAAAAAAGAGATTGGAAGTTTATTACAAAATTGTCCTTACAAACATTTCCTAATACAGTCATGCAGTCACACAAGCATTTCACAAGTGTACCTTACTCCTAGCTATTAGATTTCCTTTTTGTATGTTAGCTTTTTTTGTTCTTGTGAATTTTGTACTCATATGTAATAAAACATAGTCATATACCATTTCAACCTCTAATTACTCCAAAGTCTCCCCCAAACATGGCACACCCCAACTTCAGGTCACCCCCATTTTGATAATCCATGTTCAGTTAGGTGTGTGTGTGTGTGTGTGTGTGTGTGTGTGTGTGTGTGTGTGTGTGTGTCTATCCACTGGAGTGTGGGAACCTCCAAGTGGCCACACATTCAAAATATCATAAATCTTCCTGTCCAAACCATTATCAACTGCCAGCATTTCCTCAGTAAGGGAGGGGACTTCAAGAGGCCTTCCTCCCTCTGTGCCAGCATTTTGGCTGAGTTGGTCTGGTGCAGGTAACCATAGCTTAAATGGCGAATAATAGTTCTTAAATGCTACAGTGGTGCCATGGCCACAAGGCAGCACTTCAAAGCTCTCCTCTTTATACTCCAATCCTTACATTCTTTGTTTGTTTGTTTGTTGTTGTTTTGTTTTGGAGGCAGAGTTTCTCTGTGTATCCTTAGCTGTCCTGGACTCACTTGGTAGACCAGGTTAGCCTCGAACTCACAGAGATCCACTTGCCTCTGCCTCCCAGAATGCTGGGATTAAAGGTGTGAGTCATTGTGTCCACTGATTCTTAGATTCTTCTCACCCTCTCTTCCATGTTTCTCATACTTAGAAACACAATGTACCCTGAACTCCTCATGGCCATATCTAATAAGGATCCCAGAAAATTTTCCTACCAGACAAAAGACTCTCCTAACGTATCAGAGAAGGCAACAGAAACCAAGGAATAAAACAGTCACCTAACAAACTAGACCAGGCATAAGAATTATAACCTTCCCAAACTCAGATGCCTGGACTCTACTGTAAAAACCCAGTAACAGCCAGGACAGTGTGCCTCCACTGGACCCCAGAAACCCTACGCAGCAGACCCTGAACATTACAGCATAGCAGAAACACAAGATAAAGAGGCCTTAAAATAGCTTTAATGAATAGTATAAAGGTCCTTAAGAGGAAATAAATGCATCCCTTAAAGAAATCTATGAAAATGAGAACTATGGAAATAAATATATATGACAGTTCAGCCTGAAAGTATAAACAGAATCAATAAAAAACCCAAACGTGATAAAATGAAATGAGATATTTAGGAAATCTTTACAGAACTTTAGAGGTAACCCAAACCAATAGAATATAAAACACTAAAGAGAAAGTGCTAGGCATTGAAACACAATATAAGAAATAGATACCTCAGTCAAAGAAAATGTTATATCTATAAAATCCTGGTGCAAACTATCCAGGAGACAATCTAAGAGTAATGAGAATAGATGAAGAAGAAACCCAAAGGTCAAAGGCACTGAAAATATCTTCAACAAAACTATAGATAAAACTTCTTTGTCTAAAAAAGGAGATGCTCATCAAGGTACAAGAATCTTACAGAACACAAAATAGACAGAACCAGAAAAATTTGTCCCTCAGCACACAATAAGCAAAATGTACAGAACATAGGAATAATATTAAAAGCTGCAAGAGAAAAAGGGCCAAGTAGCATATAAAGGCACCTATCAGAATTACACCTGACTTCTCAGTGGATACTCTAAAAGCAAGAAGCGACTGGACAGATGTTCTACAGACTCAAGGAGACTAACAAAAATTTCAGGTGCCATAGATGGAGAAAATAAGATATTGCATTATAAAATGGAATTTAAACAATAGCTATCTACTACTCTAGCCCTACGGATGCCAATAGAAGGAAAACTCCAACCTAAAGAGGGTAAACACATCCATGAGAAACACATAAAAACAGTATCCAACATGATCAAGTACGCATCATCCTAGAGACGCAGAGGGGGTGAACATCTGTAAATTGATGAATATATTCCAATACATAAGCAAACTGAAGAGGCAAAAATCACATGGTTATCTCATTAAATAGAGAAAAGGCCTTTGATAAAGTCCAAAGACAGCCTTTATGATAAATATCCTGGAGAGAGTAGGGATACAAGAGAAATATCCAAGCATACTAAAGGCAGTTTATAGTAAGCCCATAGCTAACATCAACTTTAATGAAGAGAAACTCGAAACAATGCCACTAAAACCAGGAACAAGACAAGGTTGTCCTTAGAAGAATAAGACAATTGAAGGAGATTAAGGGCGATACAAATGAGAAAGGAAGAAGTCAATTGTCTTTATTTGCAGATGACATCATAGCATACTTCAGTGAGTATAAGAACTCCACCGGGAATCTCCTAGATCTGATAAATGCTTTCAGCAAATCAGCTGGACTCAAAATAACTCACAAGAATTATACAAAAGACAAAAGGTCTGAGAAAGAAATCAGGGAAAAGTACCTTCCACAATGGCCTCAAATAGTATAAAATATTTTTAGGTAATTCTAATCACAAGTAAATAAAACACTTGTACAGTAAAATCACTAGGACTGTGAAAAATGAAACTGAAGAGGATGTTAGAAGTTAGATGGCCCATGTTTATGGATTGCTACGACTAATGTTGTAAAAATAGCCAAGTACCAAAAGTAATCTACAGACTCAATGTAATAACCATCAAAATTCTTCACAAATCTTGAAAAAATAATTTTAAGTTTCAAATGGAAATACACAAAAAACCTAGGATAGCTAATACACTCCTGAATAATAATAATAATAATAATAATAATAATAATAATAATAATAATAATAATAATAATAATAACTGCTGAAAGTATCACCAGTATCCCTGATTTCAAGTTCTACTACAGGTCTTTAGTAATAAAAGAATCATGGTATTAGAATAAAAAACAGACATATTGATCAATGGAATTGAAATGATGACCCAGACATAAATCCATACAACTACGGTCAACTGGATTTTAATAAAGAAGCTAGACGTACACACTGGGAAAAAAGACAGCATCTTCAACAAATGGAGATGGTTTAACAGGATGTCAACATAAGACCTCACCATAAAACCAGATACACTTAACCTGATACAAGATAAAGTGGAGAATAGCCTTGAACTCATTGGCATAAGGAAAGATGTTCTTCAGAACACCAATAGTTCAGGCACTAAGATTGACAGTTAATAAATGGAGAAGTTTCTGCACAGAAAGGGACATCATCACTCAAAGTGGCACATTACAGAATTGGAAAATATTTTTTTTTACTAATTCTATATCTGATAGAACATTAATATCCAAACTGTATAAAGAGAACAAAATCTAGATATAAGGGAAACAAATAACCTAATTTAAAAATGGGCTAAAGATCTAAACAGAATTCTGAAAAAAGGAAACTCAAATGCCTGAGAAACACTTAAATAAATGTTCAACATCCTTAGCCATCAGGGAAATGCAAATCAGAACCACTTTGAGATTTTTATCTTACATGCACTTGAATGAACAAAATTCAGTAACTAAAGTGACAGCTCATGCTGGTGAGGATGAGGAGTAAGATGAACATTTATCTATTGTTTGTAGGAGTACGAACTTGTACAACCACTATGGAAGGAAGTATGGCAGTTCCTCAGAAAGATGGCAATCAATCTACCTCAAGGTACAGCTTTACCACTCTTGGATATATACCCAAATAATTTGTCATTCTGCCACAGAGACACTTGCTCAAACATGTTCATTGCTGCTCTATTCATAATAGCGAGAAATTGAAAACAACTTAGATGTCTCTTGACATAAGAATGAATAAAGAAAATATGGTACATTTACACAACGGAGTGTTACTTAGTCATTAAAAAGTAAAGAAATCATGAAATTTGTAGATAAATGGATTGAACTCGAAAAAAAAAAAACTTCCTGAGTGAGGTAACTCAGACCCAGAAAGACAAATATGGCATGAATTCTCTTATATGTGAGTAGTAACTGTTAAGCCAATGACAATCAAGCTGAAATCCATAGATCCATAGAGATTAAATATCAACTAAAGACCTAGAGGGGCCAAATCCCTCTACAAAACAGAAATTGAATAGATGATTATGGAAGAAGGTTGGAGGGACTGGAATGGGAGGGGGAACTGTGAGAGCAATGAACGAGGGAAACAGGGAGGGAATAATGAAAGGAAAAGGGAGATAAAACTGTGGGCCACTTAAGGGGTCGTATGGGAACCTAACAGAGTAGGAGTTTTCTAATATATACATATGAAAATTATCAAAATGAAATTGCCAAATAATGGAAGAGTCTGAGCCTCAACTATACATCTCCTATCGCCGAACAAATAATGAAGCTTCTAGTACCTGGATTGGGTTACAGCTAATTGAATTGTTAGCCAAATGGGCCCCACGGGACTACCCAAACAATGCAAATTGTTGTCAAGATTATAGGTGTTCTCCAAAATTTGATGGCAAGGCCCTATCGCTGAATTCAATACTTAAACAATTCATTGAACAAAGAGAAGCCAAGCTGTTGCCTCAAGAGAGCCTTTACTCATATGTGCCAGTATCTTTGTTACAGGAAGTTGTCCTGTGTGGTGCTAAAGGAAAAATGCAAACTCCAAATCAGGCACAAACCTTTGACCTATAGTGGTACCCTGATGCAAGATATGGTAGTCCAATGCTGCCACAACGCTGTGGGAGTAACCAATATTTGATTTGACTTAAGGTTGACTCCAAGAGATGGAACCCATACTCAACACTGCCTATGTGAGCAAGAACCTGAGACTAGAGAGTGCAGGGACCTAGGATAAATTAGATATTATTGTTCTAAAAAAAAAAAAGTAGATGAAATGACTCCAAATGGCACTCTGCGACATGGATAGATCAGCGCCTTACCCATCCATCTTCCGAGAAGCGTTGTCCTGGATGAGATGGGAACAAATAGACAGCCCCTCAGTGAGACATTATGCAGAAAGTGAGAAGTCCTGGAGCACTCAGCCCTAAATGGATGTATCCATCCATTCCCTCCCCTCAGCGTTCCGGGAAACTCAGGGAAGAGGAGGCAGAAAGAGATGGAGAGCACTAGGAAGACAAAGGCCTTTAAATCAGTCCAATCAAAGCTCATATGAACTCACAGAGACTGAAACATGAAGCGCAGGGCCAGCACAAGTCTCTACCATGTGAGATCCTAGAGTTGAACAGAGATCCTAACTTAGTCAAACTTCAGTTGCTGTGAAGAAACACCATGACCACGGGAACTCTTAAAAGGGAAAGCATTTAATTGGGGCTGGCTTAGCATTCAGAGGTTTAGTTCATTGTCGTCATGTTGGTAAGCCTGTTGTCACACGGGCAGGAATGGTGCTGTAGGATAGGGGAGAGGCTTACATCTGGATGCACAGGCAGCAGGCAGAGAGAAAGATACAATGAGCCTGGCTTGAGCCATTTGAAACCTCAAAGCCCACCCTCCAGTGACACAGGTCCTGCAACAAGGCCATGTCTACTCCAACAAAGCCACACCTCCCAATAGTGCCACTCCCTGTGAGCCCATGGGGCTGTTTTCATTCAAACAACCACAGATGCCATATACAGAGGTCCTGGTACAAAGCCAAGTAGTCTTTGTGCATGCATATGTGTTATGGCTTCCAGCTTTAATGTTTTTATGCGATTCCTAACTGTACAAATGAGTGGGTTTATGGTTTTGTTGCACTTTTTTTGGCATCCTATCCTCCTGTTGGTTTGTTTTGCCCAATACTGATGTGTTAGTTTTTGTTTTATCTTATTGTATTTTATTTTACTGATATCTCTTAGAAGCCTGCTTGTTTTTTAAATAAGATACAGCAATGTTGTGGATCCAGGTGTTAGGGAGGTTGGGAGAACCTGGGAGGAGTACAGGGAAGAGAAACCATAATTTGAATATTTCATGTAAGACAAAAATCTATTTTCAAAAGAGGCGAAATAAAGAAACTGTGCTGTAGCTTTACTTCTGAGAAATATTACTATTTTCCTGAGGTTTATAATATCACGTGAACTAAAATTATCCTAGAGAATGGGCACTTGATGATTGTTGAAGTTTTAATTCCTCTTGCTATGATAGAACATTCTGATAAAAATCAGCTTGGGTGGAAAGTTTTTATTTAACTTAGACTTCCGTTTCATAATCTATCACTACAGGAAGTTGGTTCAAGAACCGAAGTGAAAGCCACGGAGGAACACTGCTCACTGGCTCACTCCCTGGGTCATGCACAACTAGCTTTCCTGTATAAACTTGGCCCATCTGCCTAGGGGTGGTGCTGCCCACAATGGGCTGGCCCTATCATGTCTTTCAAATGGCCACAGCCTAACCCGAATGAGGTGATTCCTAAATCAAGTTTCCCTCTTCCCAGGTCACCCAAGGTTGTGCCAATGGACAGTAAAACTAACCAGAACAGTGATCATGGAAGGACAAGATGGGGACGGACCCACTTCACTCATTTCTTTTCTTTTTTAAAAAAAAATCTGTATTTAATTCTTTTGAAGCTAGGATATAAATGTGAGCAAATTCACTGTCTTCAAAGCCCTTTGGGCTTCATGGGCAGTTTCCCAAGATGTTACTTAGAACTTCCCACACTCTAGTGGGGAAACACAGTTTCCTTACTTTCTGGATGACTTCGGAAATCTATGTGGCTGAACCAAAGAAGAAATGAAGTGTCAAGTGCCAAAATATAAGCATTATGGATAATAAATGAAGGTGGATGACAGCATAAGAAGACACAGGTTTTCTGCTGAGAAATCTCTGAACATCAGGACGATGGTTTCCATGTATGCACACACACACACACACACACACACACTTGAAATTCCAGAAAGGAAGCTGGATATCTGGTCACTTTGTTCTAGTGTTTCTTAATTTATATGAATTTGAAAATTTGGACATCACATATCAGAAAGTCATGAGTTTGCAGTAAAATTCTCATTCTCTTTGAATGTTTTTCCTGTGACTATGGAAGAATGGGAGGGACTATTATAGCACTTGCATTTGTGAATCACTAGAAATACATATTTTTGAACTGAAAATATAGTCCATTTATTACATTAAGCCTAGTATTCAGGTCACATAATCTAAGGCTGTTGCTGTGGCTTTATTCAAGATTCTGTGAATTATACGTTTCACAGAGTCTCAAAAGATTTCCTGAAAACAGCAGATATAAATCTTCTAGGGATCGTCACTGGCTTTCGTGGTTTTGCTCTTCCAAACACATCTTACTTGAGTTAACTCTGGCCCACTCTCTTTTTGAATAGAGGGTTGATATGCTAAACTGTAAGATGTACAGACCAAATGAAAACCCTCTTCCATTACTCACAGATGTCTACATTAGTGTTTCCCTGTGGATTTGTTTTACTTTCTTTACTCACTGTCAGGCAAGAAAGAGAATATTAAAGCAAGGAGGCTGATTTGTCAATCTTAGCCGAAGCACTCCAACCTTTGGATTTGTCTTAGGAAAAAACCCAGAGCTGGTGATATGACAGTTTCCTTCAAACTCTAATTAAGGCTCCATGTGAGGCCTTTATTCATTAAGAGCTCTAGCAATGCAGAAATTATACAAAACATTTCAATCAAAAGACTTTAAACTTGGCCTTTTTCTCAGGAAGCATAGTTAGAATGTTCTAGAAGATGTTTAAGACATTTCTTTAGAACAGAACACATAGTTTGGTTCCACTACAGCATGCCTTCCAACAGACATTGTTTTCACATCTGTAGGATATATACATATATTTGATGCATTTATAATCTGACATGCTTTTAAAATGTACAAAAGAACTTTCGTATTAATGAATATATATGTACGTTGTCCTTGGTAAGGGACATAGGTAAGTCCAGTGTGTACATGCTCTGAAGTTATTAACAACTTATCTTTGGTAGACACTTAGGCTCTTCTGTTAACTTTCCAGTACATCCTCCCATGACACCCTTTTTGTGTCTATATTTTCCATATGTTCACGTACAATTCACCCTTTCTTTGAAATGCTTACATAAGAAACCAGTGAATCAAAGAATATCTAGGTTTTTCATACATATTCCCAAATCCCCAGCTATAAATTTGTAGTGTGATGTTCTTCATCTTTAAAATGCAATTAGCATTTTATCCATACTGAGGGTTTGCTATTTAACATTGTGTTTCATTTGTTCTTTCTTTACTAGTGAAGATACATGTTGATTTATGATAGCCCTCCCTTATAAATCACCTCTTCAGTCACTCAGTTCTTCATTTATGCTATTGGTATCTTGGTCTTTATTTGCCGTAATTTGTGAGAGCCATTGGCTTTGATACCTCTGCTACAGATAAGTTTGGCTTTGAAACTGGGTGCAATGTGTTTTGTTACTGCTGGTTTCTGTTTGGAGAAACAAAGGAGAAAACAGTCATCTTTAATATTCAGAGTAATTAATCTATAGGACTTGACATCCCAAATCAAAACAGTAACAAGGTGTGGTTTGCTCAAAGCACACCCTGTAAGATGCAATGGCAGTGAGTGGTAGGCTGAGCACTTGTGAAACTCAAGTGCTGAGAAGGGTTCTCACCCCTGCGAGAGGAACATGGACAGTCAGGAGAGACGTCCCCAAATGGAACTTGTCTGTTCTCTTTCCATTATCTGTCCTTCAGTACTCAACCACAATTTCAGTCTGAAGAGCATTCGGTAGTTTAAAAATGATCACGCATCAGAAGGGGCGGGAGGTCAGCCCAAATGGCAAGGATGAAAATCCTCCTTTTTTATTTACAACCCCAAATAACTGTCTGGCCAAAATGTTGATCCTAAGAAACGCATGACTTATTGTATACAATAAAATAAAGAGACTGGTCAGGCTTCTTTAAAGGGGCACTAGAGGCCCTTCGCCTGGCATTGTAAACACGTAATAGAGTTTTTTCAAAATAGCTCTTTGTTGTAACATATACATAAATACCTATGTTCTATGAGAAGCAATGGAGTATGGCAGAAATAGAACTGAATAGAGAGCTGGCTCATACTTCCAGCTTTTGCCAGTGACATGCTGTAATTTTGGAGAAGGGCCAGGATTTCTATACTGGTCAATCTGTCGGCATTTTTCCTGATTTTCTTTCTTCCCTTTCTCCCCCTTCTCCGAAGACTTTGTCATGTCAAGCCTCCAGATTGTCCTGAAGTCCTTTGGGAATGTGCAAGAGCCAGTCAGTGACTGTTATTTGATCAGGAAGAAAGAGAGAATGGATGCAGTTAGGTTTGTGAGGAAGTGTGGAAGGAGGATTTTCATCTTTGCCATTTGGGCTGCAACAGACTTTGTTTCTCCTCTAGCCTTCAACACTTCCCTCCCTGCTCCTTTTTTTTTTTTTTTTTAATTCCTTTTTTTTTTTCATCTGATGAGCTCACCTTGTTCTTAAAGTAAAGGGATCAAGGTTATCCCTCGGTGATTTACCTCTTCGTGTCACCCTCCTTTCTTCGTGTCTGCAGACGTCTCTTCACATGTCACCAACCTCACAAGAGCCTTGTAAGTGTTCATACTCCCCTGATACACTTGATCCACTCCAGTCAGTATCTCCCTCTGAAGAACTAAATGCTAAGGTGTTCTATACTGAAGGAAAGCCTTTGGATGACCTTAGCTCCACTCCGTTCCAGCCCGTTTTACCTGCTTTCTTCTTATGACAGACTTCTATCTATACCCCTGCTTCCTCTTAACTTCTGTGTTTATCTCTGAAACACAGTTTTCATCCTCCTCACTGACTCTTTGGGGGAAAAAAGCAGCATCTTGGTTGTCTAAAACAGTGCCAACTGAATGCAGTCACTTTGATCCTTTTTACAGTTTTTGACACTGGTACTGTAGTTCCACCAGTGCCTCTGTGCCCAGGGCTTTGCAGTACCCCACCATTTCTGCTCCACCTACTTAAGAATGCCCTTTTCGTTACTAAGTTATTTAAATTCATTTCTTTGTTCCTTTCTGCGTATTCTTTCACTGAATCATGATTTAGAACCAGACCTACCATTGATTAGTGGTATTGCTGTGGGAAAGCTACTTAATTTGTTTCTTATATTATGTGAAGTTAAATGCCTGATTTGACTAGAACCAGTGGAGATGGGGTGAGAAGTTGAGTAGAGGCATTCACTCTCCCTGGTATCTGTCCAGAGCTACCCAGGGAGGCCATTTATTGTGTATGTTGTTTTTATCTCCAAGGCCTTTTCCAGGCTAATCCTGGTCCTAAAACCTCTCTTTCTATGCTGCCCATCATACATCATAAAATCCTATATCTAGAGACTGATATTCAATTATGGACTTCCTTTCATTGGTGGTTGAACTTTGGGCCAGCTGTCTTATTTATAATAAATCAGACATCATCACCAGCAGTATTCCCGTGAACCTGGCACACTGCATTAATTTTCAACTGATGAAGGTGCCCAAGAGCTAGCTGTTAGGATCCCTTTCTCTTGCCCTGTCAGACTTGTATTAAGTGGTCCAGAAGACTGTGAGCTTGCAAAAAAATGCAATATCATCTCCTCAGGCATCTCTGTGGCTTTTCTGATCTTCCATAAACAGAGTCACAGTACAAACATGAGCAGTGCTAACTGTTTTTCTTTATTTAAAAAGTTACTTTTAGTTACTAGATTCTTGGGTCATATGAAAAGCTATACTTCCAGGATGCCAAAGAAATGACAGTTTAATAAAAATCCAGACACTAGTAAAGACAGTGTACACAATAAATTGTATTTTTCATAAAGAATTCATGGTTTGCCTGGGAGTTTAGCTCAATTGTAGAATGTTCATCTGGTGTGTACAAAGCTATGGGTACAATCTTCAGTGCTCAAAACACACAAATAAAAATGGCAGTTCTCCAGGCATGGTGGTGCACACCTTTAATCCCAGCACTCGGGAGGCAGAGGCAGGTGGATAGCTATGAGTTCGTGGCCAGCCTGGTCCACAAAGTGAATCCAGGACAGCCAAGGCTACACAGAGAAACTATGTTTTGAAAAACAACAACAACAGAATACCAAAATAAAAATGGCAGCTTACTAGAGCATACAGAGAGTGTTGTGAACAACGGCACATGGTCACACGTGTATAAATAAAAGAGTGCTTCAGTCTTTTCTTTGATATTTTTAAAAATATTTCCAGAGGACATAATTTCTAAAATACAAAAGTTCATTTCAAACAATATGATAGGATGATGGTGATGATGGTGATGATGATGATGGTGGTGATGATGATGATGGTGGTGATGATGATGATGGTGGTGATGATGATGATGGTGATGATGATGATTTGATTGATTGATTTCCGGACATATACATGCCCTCTGACTTTTAATAATTTTTTTTTACTCTTCAGTACCCTTTAAAATTACTACTGTAGTAGGCAACTATAACACCTTAAGCCATTTAAAATGCTTTGGAAAGGATGTGGCTGAAGAGATGGCTCTTTGATGAAGCATGCACAGCATTCTTGTAAAGGGCCTGAGTTTAGTTTTCAGGATCCAGGGAAGGGAGTGTCCCAAGTGCTTATGAGTCCAGCTGCACAAGATCCACTGCCTCTGACTTCTCCGGCTACTTGCTCTCTCCTTCTCATATACACATACAGATACGTATATGTACATATCATTAAAAAACTCTTAGAGATTTAATGTCTCAATTGTCATTTACAAGGTTATTTTTAACTCACTGGTATAGAATTTTTGTGTATAGACACAAAATAAGTTTTATTTTAGATACAGCGCTATAGAATTTAAATATAAGATTATTATTCACACACACACACACACTATATATATATATATATATATATATATATATATATATATATATATATATATATATATTTCTACTCTAATATGAGGTATTGTACCCATATAACTCAATTATAATACAAGGTTTACTTCCAATACTTTGAAAGTGCTACTGCAGGCTGTTTAGGATAAATAAGTTATACAAGTTAATTGTTAGCTGATCAAATCATGGTCATATCAATTACTAGTCTACTTTTATCACAAGAATATGCATCTTTGGTGCAACAGACAGATATGATTCTATAGAAAAATAAGGTAAAATAGTTAGAAAGGGTCTTCAAAAACTCAGAGACATATGGAACACAGCATTTAAAATGTTTTTATTATTTTAAAGTTTCACTGACAATGAGACACCCAGCCTACCTCAAAGAGGATGATGAGCATCAAAGAATCTCCTTATGGAGATGCCTTCAAATGTGGCAAACAAGCCACTGAGAAAAATGTCCTCATTTCTACCACAGACAGAAATCTGCCTAAAAAAGGGCAAGCTTGAATGCAGGCAGAGTTGACAGTCAAAGTCTGCCAAGACAGGGTAAGAAAGTCCTCAATAGTTCCTGCCTCACAATTATGTCTGTCATATATACTGGGCCAGAAGGCTGAAGAAGATGCTGTGACGTTATAGAGAGTTTTGGCTGGCTATTCAGGAAGCAAGCTGTCTCTGTCATTGCTTCATTTGGAAAGCTACTAGCCTGCACTCCCTGTGTACTCAGGTAATCAAGTTTATTCCTTCTCAAGTCTCTGATGGGGTTGAAGACCAGGTAGTTTAGTTTTACAGTTAAGCTTAGTTGTTTGGGGGTTAAGATGTTTTTAGGTCTAGAAGGATGTTTCAGGTTGATAATGACAAGATGTGATGGAGATTGATTTACATTCAGAATTTTAGACACACGAAGATAGGAAAGACATTTTCTTCAAGTCAAATACAAGTAGCCAAAACACGAAGAATGTAACATTTATGTAATTCCCGATTGTTTCATGGTTCTTCTTGCTACAGGTAGTTTATTGTATATACGTGTAATAATATAATTGTATATGTAAAAAATAAAAAATGTTTAATAAAAAAAACTCTTAGAGAACAGCAATTTAGCCCGTAAGCAATCAAATAAAAAACACATGAAAAAAAATGGTGAGTTAAACTTCCTTATGCATTGAAAGTTAGCATCAATGTTTCAATCTCAATCGTTTTAAAAGTCAAACAACTGATGAAAAGTTAATATACAATATCAAAGCTAACATTTACAGATTGTCAAAGACCAAAAGGTATACCTAACTGCCCATTATAACATGAAACAGGGACATTTTTATGACTATGAAAGGTCACACCAATGACAGTTCTTACAGCTAAGCTGAATGAAGAAAAAAATGAGAATATGTTCTTTTTCTCACGAAAGAGTTCATGCAAAATGAAGATAATATCTTTACCTCTTGGCATGAGAAAATAGCATTATGAGTTTCTTACTAATAACAAATGTCTTGAGAAAACAGTAAATAACCAAATAAATGAGTTTTGCATTGTGACTAATTTTCTGCTTAGAGAGAGAAAATATTTTTCCCCATTTTCAAGTTTACTTTACAATAAAACGGAACCATGTGGAGAAGATAATTCATCTAACACTCTGCACAGAATTACCAATGCCTCCTACTTTTCACTTCTTATAAATTTCCTTAGGGTCTTACACCTGATTTTTTTTCTTTTGAATTAATTAAAATATATTTAAATGTGACAGACATCTCCAAATTTCCTATAATGTGCCAGCAGGAGCTCCCCCTTTTCTTATTCACCCTTTATTTCCTGCCATCTATCTACAGAACCTCCAAGCTCCAATGATATTAGCACAATGCAGCAAGGTTGTTTACCTTCGCTCCTTCACAAAAGATAATCCAACAAATTACATTAATTATAAACCAATATGTTCCATTCAATTCCCACATGAGCCAAACCTGGGGATGAGCATCTGCTCTTATTTTCTGAGCTTGGTTTTGAGGACAAGACTCACAACAATGCTCCATCCATAATTAACAAAAAAATTAAAGATGCAACAACCTCTCGGAGCAGTATGGTTTAAAAATATACATGCCTGCTTCTGGCATTTTTTTCCCTCCCTAACTCAGAAATAGTTTATTGCTATCCCTGGCATGTTTTTGTTTGTTTAATATGTTTACATTTTTTTTTTCTGGACTTAAACATACAAATATTTCTTAACGAGAAAGGATAGTTAATTTTCCATCATGACAATTTGTCTTGTTTTGTGATTCTTCCCTTCTCTAGATAGTTCCCTCTCCATCTTCCTGAAAACAATGTGTGATGTATACTGTCTGAGATAAAAACGGCAAAGATGTTAGTATTTAAGGAATGTTGTGGGATTTCTTTTTCTATTCAGACCATAAAAAGAAATAATAGTAAATTGTACCAGATTCTCGTGTACAGCTACATTGTATATTTAGCACATACATCCTTTATTCTATTCATGGAAATCCCAGTTAAACAGTTGGTGGTAAACAAATATTTAAAATATCTGCATTATAGATACCTAATTCATATATAGCGTCCATATGTGATTGAACATAAATAGGCATGCTGCTTAAGTACACCCACCCACCACACACAAAGTGAGTGGAGAGCCTTAACAGTAACTGAGTGGGCTTTGCCTTTTCTGGTTTCCATGTATCATACCTACCTATAATGTAAACATGAGAATTCTTTACATAAACATCTGTGATTGTGAGGAGACCCGTAGCCACAGAATTCTGCACACCACTGGGGTGGCTGCCCGTTTGTCTTCATTGCACATCCAATCGTGAAGGAGAAATCACTCTGCTTTGACTGAACTTCCTAACGCCACCATGCAGGGACCGTGTGATCTTTTTGCAACCATGAGGCTGACGTGGCCACTGAATTCATGGAGCAGTTGAAAGGAGGCAGATGTGTCACATGGGATCTTGGTTCACAGAGTGTAGGAAAGCCTCGTCTGGGGGGCTTCCCTGAAACACTGCTTCTCGGAACACTGTGTTGGCATCTGGATGCCGATCTCCCCTAACCAGAATCCTATAGGGAGAGAAATCATATAGATAGGGGCGCCAGTCCATTGGAGTTTCAGATCCTCAAAGGTGACAGCAGTTAGATGCTTCCAAATAGAGACAATGATTTTAAGAAAGTTCCGGTTTTTAACTTTTTACAAAAGTAGCTGCGAAAGGAATAAAACAGGTGTAAAGTGTCGGTCTGGTGGGCAGCTAAGCCATCAGGGACAGACCCAGGCATTGCCATCATTTTACTGTGTCATCGACAAACCTTGGTGGTGTTCCCAGTACTGTCACTTCACTGTTTCAAAATGCCTGCTGCAACTCAAGGCATCACACCTTCCCGTGACACCATCCGAACCTTCACCTTCTAGGAGGCCCTTCACCTAAAAGGAAGGTAGCATTTCCCAGTTTCCCTTTCTTAGTTTTCCTTAAGATCTCTTTGGCTAGAATTGGGACACATGACTAAAGGAATAAGAAAACGATTAGACTAGATCAATAATAATTGAGTTCCTGTATTTTAAAGACTAGGAAGATTGAGCAGAGCCATGAGGAGAGCCTTGCTGCTCAATTAGAGTCTACGTGCCATCAAAGTCTGTTATGCAACTTAACACACACACACACAAACACACACACAACCACTATCAATGCATAACCTCTGGAGGGCTCTATATTATACACACACACACACACACACACACACACACACACAAACACACACACACACACCCACTATCAATGTATAACCTCTGGAGGGCTCTATATTACACACACACACACACACACACACACACACACACACGCATACATACACATGCATACACATTCACACACAGACTCATATTTTAAGCACCTTATTTTGCATGAGATATCATATTGATAATGTTTATTTACAAAACAAAAGCATTTAAAATGATCTATGGCACTTGCCATCCTGTCTTGGCTTTTCTTCTCACCTCTCCCCCTCTCTGGGCGATACTGTGGTAGAATTTGCCAGCTGTGTGATTACAAACATTACTTACACTCACTATACTTCATTCTAACATGCATGGGTTTGGGTTATATTTTCTGGAATGTCTAATTGGATCTGGCTCCATAGTCATGAGTCATTGTATGAATTACATGAAACTTTCCTTGGAAATAACACAACACAGTCATCTATATTTTACCCTCATAGTGTTTCATATGCTGCCAAATGGTGAAGATGGATGGGAAAGCTTGCTGGGATCCTGTAGTGTAGTGCTGGGTCCCACGAAGAGGAGTGAGGCAACAGGAGACACACTGATCCACTTAATATTTCTTGCCTGCCCAGCAAGAACAATACTTCAAAGCGTGCCAATGTCCAGCCACTGGCCCGATTGTCTTCTGGGGCCCTCTAACCCTGTCAGGAGAAACTTTTCAAATATCACATTACTCAAAGCTACTGGGATGTTTGCAAGGACTGAGTTGACCCTGAAAGTCTTTTGTAAATAAACCCCCAAGATTCTGGCTTTTCCCAGCTCTCCAGTGAGAGTTACTGGCACATGCCATCACTTTGAGCTGGCTGCTCTCAGTGCCACAAACTCTAGGTAAACTCTACAGAAATTTTCACAGAAACCAGGAAGGAAGCTTCTGGCATCACTTTGGCCTAGATGTGCTCACAAATAGGCTCTGGCTGAATAAATATGGTATGATTCTGCACATCCTAAATTTGAAGCTCACTGTCCCCTTTACTTAGTTAACAATGTTTTGGCTTGTTTGTTTTTGTTTTTTGTTTTGTTTTTCTGGCTTTAATTTTCTTCTCTTTATTTCAAATAAAACATATTTGTATACACTACAAAGTTCAAAATGAAGTTGAAAAGATAACACCTAAGATGTGAGGTGTACCTGGACATTACAGTACTTTGGCCACACCACTGCTATAATGACTGTTTTTTCCTCTTATCAGCTATTTATAAATTCTTTAAGAATAAAGGTGAAAGGTTTTCTTTACCAAACCCCGGTATCTTTCATAGGCTTGATCTATAACGTTGGATTAGCATGTATGTACTACCTGATACAATTGTTATACAATGCACAGAGAATTAAGTGAAGTCAAATATGGAAACCACAAGACAGATTCAGGTGAACAACTCGAAGGCTTTCTGGAAGAATAAGGAGCCGCAGAAGGAAGCAGGGATCCTGTCTCAGTGCATGTGGGCAAGGATGAGATATGAAGTGAAGGACCAGGAAGAAGTATGGGGTAGCGTGTTAAGAAAAAGAAATGCCATTTGTTGCCTTGGCTTCTTTATCCAATCTTTGGTTGAGGGGCATCTGAGTTGTTTCCAGATTCTGTCTATTACAAATAAAGCTGCTATGAATGTAGCTGAGCAAATGTCCTTGCTGTATGGTAGAGCATCTTTTGAGTCTATGCCCAAGAGTGGTATAGTCTTGAGGTAGAACTAGTCTCAATTTTCTGAGAAAGCAACAGATTGATTTCTTTTTTTAAAATTTTTAATTAATTTATTCATATTACATCTCAGTGGTTATCCCATCTTTTGTATCCTCCTATTCCTCCCTCCTTCCCATTTTCCCCTTACTCCCCTCCCCTATGACTGTGACTGAGGGGGACTTCCTCCCCCTATATATGCTCATAGGGTATCAAGTCTCTTCTTGGTAACCTGCTATCCTTCCTCTGAGTGCCACCAGGTCTCCCCATCCAGGGGTCGTGGCCAAATATGAGGCACCAGAGTTCGTGTAAAAGTCAAACCCCACTCTCCACTCAACTGTGAAGAATGTCCTGTCCATTGGCTAGATCTGGGTAGGGGTTTGAAGTTTATGGCCTGTATTGTCCTCAGATTGATTTCTAAAGTGGTTATACAAGTGTGCACTCCCATCAGCGTTCCCAGTGTCCCCCTCTCTCCACATCCTCATCTGCATGTGTTGTGCTGGGTTTAAATGAGGTTTTATACTACCATGCACTGGTCATTTAGAAAAATGTTTGTTTACTGAGTAATCCAGAGCTTCAAAATGGTGCCATGTTTAACAATACAACATATTTTAAAATCATATTTCTTTTCTTTGAAATTTTTTATGTTTCCTTTTAAACATATACATTTATATTATTACACATGAGTAAAATAAACTTACAGCAGGAAGAACCATGAGAGAATCAGGAATTGTATAAATGTTACATTCATAGTAATTTGGCTGTCCGTATTTGACATATTGAAGTAAACATCTTTCCTATCTTGTTGGGTCTAAATTTCTGAATGGAGATTAATGTCTATCATATCTCATCTCTATTATCTTAAAACATCTATCTTGATCTAAAAACTTCTTAACTCCTAACTAACTAAGCTTAACCAGAAATGGATATAGGAGCTGAAAAGAAGAAAAGGGGGATATAAAAGGAAAGAGGGAGGATAGAACAAAAGGGAGATGATTTAATCCACTCCTCATATCAAGGCCCTGATTATTACTCACAAATAAGGTTATTTTTTAATTCATTGGTACTAAATTTTGTGTATTGATGCAAATCATGCTCATGCCAAAAACTAGTCTAATTTTATCACAGGAATATATACTGTAGGTCTAATAGATAGATATTATTCTATAGATGACGTGGGATAGTTAAATAAAGTCCTCAAAATCCTCAGAGACCTACAGAATATGGCATTTAAAGATGTTTTTATTATTCTAAAGATTCTTTGACAACAAGACAAGTTAACTCCTGGCAACACCCAGCCTGCCTCAAAGAAGATGAGCATCAAAGAACCTCCTTATGGAGTTGGATTCAAATGTGGCAAGCCAACCACTAGGCAAAATGTCCTCATTTCAGCCACAGACAGAATTCTGCCTAAAAACGGGCAAGTTTAGATGCAGGCAGAGTCAACAACCAAACTCCGCCAACACAGGGTAGGCAAGTCCCCTATAGTTCCTGGCTCGCAAATATGTCTGTCAGATATATTGGGCCAAAGGGCTGAAGATGATGCGTCAACGTTATAGAGAGTATTGGGTGACTGTTCAGGCAGCAAACTGTCTCAGTCATTTTTTTTTTCATTTTGGAAGCTGCTAACCTGTACTCTGGATTCACTCAGGTATTCAAGTTTTATCACTTCTCAAGTCTGTGATGGGTTTGAAGATGGAAATCATATTTCTTTATATCATCTTTGATCTCACTAGAAATGTCTAGCAAAGCTGACAGGCTCACAGTGGTCTGTAAAGTCTTCTGATAGGGGATATGCAAAAGGAGAGCTCTTTAGAAGGGACAGGAAGGAGGCAAGTAGAGGAGAAGAGAGTTGGGTAAAATAATAACAAGGATGTCTGAAAATCCCACAAGGAGTTATATTGTTAACCACTTTCCTAAAGGAGCCCTATAACACAGGTAATCCCATGTATAGATGTAGTCATACAGTTTTGAAGAACTTTTCTCATCTGAGCTGACAGTGCTCCTTCCAAGCACCAAAGGAAGAATGCCTAACAAACCCCCAATACCAGACACGAGAAATCCTCTTTTGAGTTGTTGAGCTGGCCTGCCCAAGGTATCCCCACAAAATAAGGCCTATTGTGTTCTCACTGATTATCTTCAGAGGAAGAAAGTAAATCCCTCTTACTGAAGACACTGTGTACTTCAGAAACAGCCAAGAGACCCCTGACCTGGCACTGACCTGAGAACCACCTCCCTGAGGACTATATTACACAGTTCAGAAGGCACCATGCAAGCTTGCAAAGGAGGGGGACGGCCAACAGTTCTACTCTGCTGTGATACCTATGCATCATATCAATAGTCTCATATAAGCAGAGAGAGTCTCCTGGACCTGTAAAGGCAGATAGACAACAGTTTTAAACCATCAGCTTTTAAGTACCAATGAATAGGACCAGTCTGTAGCCCTGAATGCATGCCCACGGATGTCTTCTCTGAGTGATGTCCAGGGACTTACTGAGATGGTAAAAAAAAATATTATTTGACTCATGATAGTTTTAGCAATTTGAATGCCAGAGGCTGTTCAGAGTGTTGAAGTAGAACTAATAACAGTGGCTTTAAATAGTTTAGTCTTTTCCCAAAGTCATGTAATCGAAACAGCAAAGCCAGGACCCCTCCCACTTTGTCGCTCCAAAGTCCAAGCTCTCAGTGAGTACACTACACCCCAGGAAATGACATTGTGTAAAGTGGGGTTAGAACGCAGGAATGGTAAGAGGCCATAGGTAGCTTCAAGGAGTTTTGACTATATAAAGAAAGATGAGACAGATAAAAACAATTGAGATTCATATAAGATGAAAATTAGCAAGGGACAGTTACGTGGAACAGCCATTCTTTGTTGTGCATATGATTGCTGCCCCAGTCAATTGCCTCACAATCATGCACATATAGGCAGGACTAACTGGATCTTATGGGTTATAAAAGTAAAAGCTGGCTGAAGAGATGAACCAGTGGCTAAGAACCCTGCCGCTCATACAGAGGACCTCAGTTCAGTTCCCAGCACTCACATGGAAGCTTACAACCATCTAGAACCCCAGTTCCAAGGTGTATGCAGCCTTCTTTTCTTGCCTTCACGGGTATCAGGCGTGTATGTGGTATATATATGTACATATAGGAAAAATACTCAGAGATCTAAAATAAAAATAAATGGTTTTAAAGGTCATGAAAGTGGGAAAAGAGCATGTTGTCAGAGATATGGGTAGACTTGAAGGAAGAAAATGGGAAGTTACGTATAGTTGTATTTCATTGTTTCCATGTAAAAAAAAATTAAATTAAAGAAAAAGATGGAATTCAGGTAGAACATGTGGAAGCTTATGGGAAAAGAAGTGTCGTCACAGCTTTAAAAATGAGCCAATGGTCTTGAAAGTAAGATGGCTTTAGGGATGGATGTAATGGGTAGAAGGGTGCTATGGTCACAGACAGAAACAATGCCACAGACAAAGGTGAGAACACAGGAATCTGAGGGTGATTAGTGTAGGAAACCCAAAATGATCTGGGATCTGGGATGTCTGGGAATCATACAGAAATGAAATTGGTAATATGTGATGGAATCAGAAGGCTATAACCCAGACTAAACGGTTATTTAAGACTTAGGGCTTTGGAGTCATTGAACTATTTTTATTAGGGGTTTGAAATAATTGGATTCTTTTGTTTTGGTATATTCCTAGGACAAGATCACTCACTGAGGAGGGTTTGTTTAATGGCATGCCACTTTAAATGGAAGAGTTTACAATGGACTGTTTATTATCATTGTTAAGAAATAATGATCAAAACTGTAATTTCCTTTCTCTGTAAAAAGGATGGACACTCTTTGAAGTGTTGGCTTCTACTGGTGCTTGGGAAACACTGGATTGCACAGTCACTTCTTGCTTATCAATGGATCAATACAATGGAAGAACTGGTAGGATTTCTTAAAGTGGTCTCTAGTCACATTGTGTGGTCAATACCAAAAATATGACTTGACAACATTGTAATAAAAAAAAAAGCATTGTTTCAGATTTTCCCTCATTTTCTTGAGCTCCAATTAAAGCAGTCAATCATCTGTGGGAAGATGGAGGAAGTCTTCATGTCAAGACTAATGCAGAAGACAGTGAGTTAACCAAGCCAGGAGACTCACATTCCAACAACTTCTACAGCCACAGCATGTCCTGTCTCCGATGCTGTGTGGATACTCAACTGCTATAGTTGAGTGTCAAGCTTGCAGGGACCAGTCTTCACATCCGTTACCTACATTTAAAGGATAATGTGCCCCTTTCCAGTGTCTACCCAGGGCTTTTAATTCCTGAAATAGCTTCTAGCTAGATGATCAAGGCTTATGGCTTATACAACTCTCCTCTTAATTCTTGTCTGTAAAGAGGCAAGCTTGGGAGCAGGCAGAGTCAATGGCCAAACTCTGCCAAGAGAGGGTAAGCGATAGTTCCTGCCTCACAAATACATCTGTCAGATATATTGGGCCAGAAAGCTGAAGATGACACTCCACAGTTATAGAGAGTTTTGGGTGACTGTTCAGGCAGCAAACTGTCTCTGTCATCTTCTCATTTTGGAAATTGCTAACCTGCACTTCCTGTTTACTCAGGTAATTAATTTTATTCCTTCTCAAGTCTCTAGTGTGATTGACAACCAGATAGTTTAGTTTTACAAGTAAGCTTAGTTGTTTAGGGGTTAAGATGTTTTTAGGTCTGGATAGATGTTTTAAGCTGATAGAGAAGAAATATGATAGACATGGATTTATATTCAGAATTCTAGACTCATTAAGATAGGAAAGATGTTTTCCTCAAGGATGACAAATACAAATAGCCAAAACACTAAGAATGTAACATTTATATAATTCCTAATTATTTCGTGGTTCTTCTTGCTGTAGGTAATTTATTGTATACCTGTGTGATAATATAAATGTATATGTTAAGAAAGAAAAGTAATGATTAAATAAAAATAAATAAAAGAGCCACTTAAGTTTTTCCCATTCTCTGAAAACAGCATTCCGTTGTCTGAGCATTCATGCCACTACGCTTGGTACCCCAAAATCCCTGGCATTACCTAGTGGTCCCACACTGAGGGTTATGTACTAGCTCCGTACTAAAACATATCATGTGCAATTCTGAGCATGGCTTAGTATTTTTTTTTTTTTTGTACACATGAAGATTGAGGCTTAAAATAATTTCATTCTCCCCAAAGATGCTGAGCTAGCAAAGGCAATCTGGTGCCTGCAGCCTGTAATGGCAATTAAGCAGGTAAATGTACTTGCTGCAATGTAATGACTCAACTCTGACCCCTGCATCCTTATACGGTGGAAAGAGAGAACTCACTCCAGAAAGTTGTCCTTTGACCTCCACACTTGAGTGACGTGTGTGTGTGTGTGTGTGTGTGTGTGTGTGTGTGTGTGTGTGCGTGTGTGCCAGTATGTGCATGTGCACGTGTGTATGCTCTCCACCTCCCAAATTTAAAAAATAGGAAGCAGTCTGTCTGCTTACAATGACCCATCCTCTGCCTCTCTTCCTTCACCTAGATAATGCCCGTTTATCCAGAAGCCTCCATTTAAATGCCGTTACCCCTGAAGTCTTGGCTGACTCAATAACTTTGGTAATATTTTCTTGTTCTAAATTAAAATTGCTCCTCTCTGTACCCCCTTAAATGCCAGTCTCATATTGTACTCATCATGAGTCTTTGCTGTTAGACTCAAAGCTCTATTAGGGTGGGGACACTACACATCGAGCTCACTTCAGTGTCCCTTAAACAGAAGCCGTGATGTGACTAAGCTTATATAATTTACCATACTTGGGCTGTTCGGATAGCACTGTCAAAATGAAGATGCTCTCAGAACAAGGCTATAGTCCAGTGTTTTTGCCAGGCATGCTTTACCATAGCCTCATCTTTCTGAGACCTGTGTAATGGCAGACTCAGCACTTACGTTTTGGTGAGTCAGAAGACACTCAAAGGTCATGGCTTTTGTTGGGTACCACATTCCGGTCCCTGAGAAATGGGGTTTCATGATGGAAGCACTGGGGTTCTGAGACTGGAGATCCCCAGATTGAACAAGTTGCTCAAAATGGTAGCATCTGTGCTTTCCCAGCGATAGCTATCTTTCCAAAACCTCTTTATTCGTGGGTCTTCCGGGTCTGTCCCTTTAAACATTTGAGGCTAAGACTGGCATAGGCAGTGAGCAGAGCAGTTATCTGATGCTCTAGCTTTGATACTCCAAGGGCAGGACACTGCCTCCTTCCACTCTGCTCAGCAAACCACAGGCTTTGCTTGTGTGCAGTGTGCATTTGTTGACTGAATGACTGCAACTTGCTGCAAGTCTCTGGTTATGAAAGGCTTAGCCACTGTGTGTGTGTGTGTGTGTGTGTGTGTGTGTGTGTATGTGTGTGTGTGTGTGTGTGTGTGTTGATTTCTTTAGATTTAGCAGATCATTGGATGTCTTTACAAGTTGATGTAGGCAAGTGAAGTGACAATACTTATACCTTTAATGTACAAAATGAAAACTAATACTCTATTAAAAATGTTAACATCAGAAAAAAAGTCATGTAACATTCATTACTGAATGGAAAAACCCTCTGTTATGAATTTGGTTTCCAAGACCACCATGCACAAACGTACATGCAATTTCTACATGCAGTGTGTCAGGATATAAAATGTCTTACCTTCACAATGGACAAACAACACTGAATAAACAGAAAACAAGCTTGCAGGTGCTTTCTAAATCAGCACTGAATGCTCACTCCTCATGCCAGGAAACGTCTGGTACATCCATTGTTGAAAACTACTGACGCTATGTCCCCAAGCCCATCTGTAGCCTGGGGGAAGAGCTTTCTTTTGGAGAAACTACAGGCTTTCCGCACATATTATTGATGGGGAGGTCTGTCTTGCTCAGAGGCATTCAAAACATCAACATATATTTCCTTTTTTTCTGGAAAAATACTCAAGAGTGGGTAGAGGCAGAGGACTCTGTAAGAGATTTGGATGGCAAGTGCTTTCTCATTATTTCTCAAATGTTAAGATGACTCAGGAAGGCCACTGTTCTAGTATTTCTCAAGCATCACAGAGCAGAGGTTAATCAAGTTCTAATTTATTAACCAATTTCCTCTCTTTAAAAATCATACATTCACATCCTTTGAAATTGATGATGTGCAAGAGCCGCTCTCCCAGCTGAGTTGAAAAAGAAAACAACAACAACAACAACAAAAAAAAAAACAAAACAACATGTCACCCTCCAGCACAGCACTATAAGTGGCTGCCCAGAGCAGTGACATGGAGGCAAGGAGTATGTAAAAGGAGAGTGAGGCGGTGCGCGCTGGGAGGGATGGAGGCCGCACTGTGATAGATGTCTGCCACTGCTTGTTCACAGAATGCACTAGAATCCTGCCCCTACGTAGAGCTTCTCCACATCACAGAAACTGTTTAATCTCCATCATCTCCACCTCCACATTCTGTACACCAACACTGATTTTTCTTACGTTTTTGTTTTTGGTTCATTTTGACTTTTGATTTGGGGATTTTTTTTTTAAGACAAATTTTCTGAATTTTGACAGGAATTCTGATTCTGATGAGCAAAGTTTGAATTTTGACTATTATTCTGGACATGACGGGGAGCACAGGTGTTGCGGAGCTACGGTTTTTGTGTTCTTTGTCCACGTTACAAAGAGAAATGCACAGTCGGAGATTTGAGATGACCCTCATATTAAAAAATATATACTTATCTAATCCACTGTCCTTATAATTGCCTGGGAAACTTCTAGAGGACACAGAAAGCCAGGTTCTTTGCCTGGCTGTGAATGCCTCTGGGTACAGCACAGGCATCATTATTTCATCAAAGGTTTTTAGACTTTCCCAGTGTCCAGACCTCAATTATTGAGGTAGAAGTCAATATTCTATGTGCAAAATTGAAAAAAAAAAATACCCACTAACTCTAAGAGCACATTACGGACCTTTATGTTGTGGAAGTTTTGGGTCTTAAAAACTCATTTATGTTATGTAATCATGTCTTTGTTTTAATCCCAGGTGTGGGACATGCGGGCTGCTCCAGTTTATCTACAGCTGATAACAGCCTCGTGAGAGGACATGTGATCCTTGTCAGCAGAAGATTACCTTGTGTGGGGTCATGGTTTTTTTCCAGCTGGAAAACATCTTGTCCAGACTCTGAAAGCATACAAATATGACATTTCAGTGGCGGGGGTGGGGATGTTCTGAAAGAAGAAGCATTGGAGGAGACAGTTGGAGGAAGAGAAGGCTGCTGATGCTGGCTGAATATCCACGCAAGGGAAATTGGCATTGCCCCCAAAGAACCCAGTGACTCTAAACAGCAGGAAGTAGCCAAAGAGAACCACGCCCCTTCTCCCCACTATCCTTTCTCTCTTACCTGGTGTTGAGGTGTTGGAAGTGATTGGGGTGGAGAAGGGAGGAAGAATTATAAGAATCCAAAATAAAAACAGGTTTTAAAGTGATGCCTACAACTTTATGAGAATCTCTAGCCATTAGTTGCTTAGGGATCTTGGGAATTTTATAGTTAGTTGCAGGATTATCAACAATGAAATATATGACTTTGTACATCATAGAGGATAATAAAGATATTAAGCAAGGAGTGTGAAAAATCTTTCAAATCTAAAGACTTTTGCATATGCTATCACCACAGCAATTCATTGGGTTTAAATTTTTTTTTAATTTTTTACATATACATTTATATGATTACACATAAATACAATAAAACTACCTATAGCAAGAAGAACCATGACACAATCAAGAATTATCTACATCTTACATTCTTAGTGTTTTGGCTATTTTTGTGACAGCCTTTTTAATTGTTCTCCAGCTAAAGGAGAAAGTCCAAAAAACAAGGGAAGATAGATATTGCTGATGAAACATATGCATTGCCACATTATCTCTGCCCTTCTACAATGCGGTCTGTAAGGCTGGCTGCCAAATTATCTCAATAAGGATGCCCAGGAAGATGAGATTTGCAGTTAGACAGTGGGGCTCTGGCTTGACTAATCCTTGTGGATTGACATACTTGGGATAATCAACGAAAAATATATTTATTTTGACTTTAAATATCATGCATGCTCCATTTCATGAGGTCGCTTACCTCCTTCGCCTTCAGTTCTATTGCAACATTAGTACCTCACAGGGGAGCACACATAACCAAACACATCACTCATCTCATGACTGCTATGCGAAAGTGCCCAGGATCTCAAAAGCCTCCTTGAAGGAATGCTTTAGCAGTCTAACCTTTCCCATTTGGCTCCAAGTCTTGGAGTGCCCATATCTCTAGTAGTGCCTTGGGTTGGAGACAACATGTTTAGCAATTGGGCCTTTAAGGACACCCAAGATATAGGCTACCCAAGATATAGGCTCTAGCAGGTTCTGTTTTGAAGGCAACGAGAATCTATATACACCTTTAGAAGATATATTTACATACTAAGACTTATATGCTAAAAACATGTGATTGAAATATGACTATGTTAGACAAAGAATGAAAGCAATAATGATAAATCATGAGGTTGTAGAATAATTCTGGTATGCCTGAGTTAATAAACTATTAATCTTATTATACCATATACATATGGATTAAGCAACATTGAGTGCTGTTGGTTCAGGTGGAGTTTTAGTGTTGGTGCCACCCCTCAGAGAGAGAACAAAAATGTCCAGTAGCAAATGATATTTACCAAAAAATGAACATATTTTGTGAGTTTGAATTGAAGATACTAGTTTGATCATTAATTAAGGGAAGTGAATTTGTAGTTGTAATGTGAGGCTCATAAGCAAAATGATGGAACTCAGCACTATGAAAGTAGATGAAATTAAGCAGCCAGAACATGAAAAAATGGAAGCAGAGACCATAAACGATTATGGAGAGATATGGAAGGAGACAAAAATTTCAAAATAAACAGATCAGTGGCACAGGGAACAATTAAGGAGACAGGTATGACAAAAATAGAGTGACAGCCATGTTCTTCTGTTGAAAGCATATGTTAGTTGTACAAATAATAGTTTTCAGTACATTTGCATAGTTCATATTTTATATGTACTTTCATAGTCCATAGTTACATTCAAGCTCCATTACCTCACTTACGCCTATCACCTCCTTTTCATTAATAGTCATTATTCAGGATCTTTATGAGTGTGCATTTTTAATATAACCCATTGATATTTCTTTTTTTTATTTTGGATATCATAATATAATTACATTGTTTCTCCCTTTCCTTTTTTTCTTTCCAAACCCTTCCATACAACTCACCTTGCTCTCTAGTGAATTATCTGTTTAATTCATTGGCCCATTTATTGATTGTGTAATTTGTTCTTTTGGATTTTGGATAGTAAATCTTGGTTAGAAAAATAGCTAGCGAAGAATTTATTCCATCTGTAAGTAATGTCTTTTCTGTTAACTAATTCCTATGCTTGGCAAAAGCTTATTTGATACAATCTAATTCTTTAGTTCTGATATTATTTTTGTCTATTAATATAGTCCTTAGATAGTCTTTGCCTATTCTTATACCTCAAAGTATTTTCCCTAAGACAATTAAAAAAAAAAAAAAACAAGAACATAGTAGCAGTTTGTCAATGATAAGTTCATTATCGGGGCTGGAGAGAGGGCTCAACGGTAAAGAGCATTTCTGCTCTTGTAGAGGACCCAAGTTCAGTTCTGAGTACCTACACGGCAGCTTGAAACCATATGTAACTCACTACAGGGGGGTCTGATTCTGTCTTCTAACTTCCTCGGGTACTAGGTGTATCAGGGTACACATACATACACGCAAGAAAAACATTCATCACCCTGTGTGTGTGTGTCTGTGTGTCTGTGTATAAATCTTTAAAAAGGAAATTCCTCATGGCCTAAAGGAGAAAGACTTTTTTTTTTAACTAGTGAAGGAAAGGTAGGACTTGAATAGCTAATGAGTAAGAAGAAAGTGTCAGAAAGAAGCTTCCTTTTCAAAACTTAGTAATGAAATGATAAAAAGCTCTGTTTGAAAATACTAAGGAGTAATGAGCTACAACAGAGTCATTGACTATAGCGAGCTCTTGAAGGTAATATACACAAACCTGGAGAGATAAGGGATTGACAGCAACAAGTGGAAAAGCTGAGATTAAGAATGCACAAAAAGTAAACACATTTAGAAGGGTAAAAACATTGTGAATAATTAAACTGTGTAAAAATGGTGGCAAGACAATTGCCTATGCCATGCTTTACTGAAACTAAGATGGATGGTTGATGCACGTGAATGGCTTGTATTGGAAATATACAATTGGGGTCAAAAGGACTTGTTGATCCTAAGAATGAGACATTACACCTTGTGTTATAATGTTCTGCTACATGAAAGCTTAGCTGTATTAGGAACATCTCTCTTCAATGGTCAAATTACAATATTTGTAGTATGAGTTTGAATTAAATTCGAATTTCTAATAATTACTTAAAAGAGAAGCAGAAGCCCATGTGATGGTTAACAGTGTCACTTTGAGAGAATAACCTAAGAGACTAGCTGTTTCACAAAAGCTAGTAAGGATTATTTAGATTATAACTGAGTTTTTCCTATGTCAGCTGTGGCAGCAGCATTCCATCGTTCGGAAGAGTGATTAAATAAAGAGAAAGCAACCTGAGCATGGGTATTCACTGATTTCTGGTTCTTGACTTCCAACATAGTGTAAACAGCTGCCTCAGGCTCCTGCCTCCCCACTGTGGTGGATTATACACTGTGACTGTGAGCCAAAAAAAAAAAAAAAAAAAAAAAAACAAAAAAAAACCCTTCTTAACTCTACTTCTTGCCAGATGTTCTGTCAGAGCAGGAAGACAATGTCCCAGCATATCTTACTCTTGGCCATTAGGTTTAGGTGAAGGGAGCATCTTTGCAGGAGCTGCAAGGAGGCTGGCCCCAAACTACAAAGCTGTTCTCAGTGAAGACATCACTTCCCTGTATTACACAGCCCGACTCATCTCTCTTAGAGTAGATAAAAAATGAACTCGCTACTTTAAGTAAGAAAAAATATGAGTTTGGGAAATGTGGAAGGCAAAACCCCAAAAGAATGGGAGTCTGATATGTAAAGCAGTGAGGAAGCCATGCTCAACTGTTGGCTAACGCTCAAACTTAGAGTAAGATGGCTACTCTGGCTCTATCAAAAATCATGAGGTCATGATTATAATTTCTCTGTTGCCTTTCATCAGCTAGTTAATGGCCATAAACTGAGTGTTCTCAGCTCTAAGACAATTGACAGTGTTCTTGTAATCTCTTTTCTCAATGCAAATTCTTATACTAAAATGCAGGATAAGTGGAGCTCGACGATTATGAAAGTATTATTTTTCTCTCCTTCCTACTTTTCCTTGAATGGACTTTGCTTTGTCTTTATCATAGAGTTCTCTGATATGTTAAGTCATTTATGATGAGTTCCAGTTTGGATTTCTGTTGACCCAAATTATCCCTGAACATTTCTTTTATCTTCAAAGTTGAATCAAGTTGATCTTCTTTATGTACTTAAATGTACTTAAAAATTATTAATTACGATGATCCAAGATGGTGGCTCTGATTGCTCACGATATCTAATCATCAGGACAGCAGTGATTTCAGAGCGATGGACACGCCATACTGTGGATCATAAAATGCCAGTATCTGTGTTTTTCAGGTGAGAGGAGAGCCTATAGTGATGGAAAAGAGTAGGCCCAATTCAGTTCTCCTGGCAAACCCCAGGAAAAATTCTGGGGTTCCCACCAGCATAATCACAGCTTCTGGCCACCCACCCACTTTCAGCATCCTGTGAATAGCTTCCCTGTAGCAGGGGAGGGGTACAAGGCTCCAACCTCAGGCCTACTGATGCTTTGGATTACGGAAACAGCCCCAGCTGCCACTCCAAAGCTCAACCTGTCTCCTTAGGGAAACTGGCAATATATCTGGGCTCATAGGTTCCCTAAGATGGCTGCACCCAACAAGTATCCCGTCTGAGAACAGTGTCTGGGCAACCAAAGCTCATTAACCTTGGAGCAAGAAAGACAGTAGCAGAGCAACTGATACATGGATTTGCCCATCCCCACACACATACCCATACCCTCCCCTACAACCCTACAGAAGATACTAAAAGGAAAACTCCACAGAAAACAAAACAAAACACAGGATGGAAATAACTTCACCACAGCAAAGTCAAAAGTAGACAAGCATACATTATCATGACCAACATCAAAATAAAAGGAACTAACAGTTACTGGTCATGAATATTGTTCAACATCAGTGGACTCAACTCTTCAATAAAAAGACACAGACTGACAGAATAGATGCTTAAATAAGACCCATCTTTCTGCTGCATACAAGAAACACATCTCAGCAACAACTATAGATACTATCTAAGAGTAATGACCTGGAAAAAGATTTTCCAAGAGAACACATCCAAGAACCAAGCTGAAGTAGCCACTCAAATATTTAATTAAATAGATTTCAACCAAAATTAATCAAAAGAGATGAAGGACAGTTCGTATTCAAAGGAAACATCTAGGCCCCAAATGCAAGGGCACCCACATTTTAAAAAGAAACATTAATAAAGCTTAAACCACACATCATCGATGCCCACACATTAACAGTAGGAGACTTCAACTTCCTGCTCTCACCAAAGGAAACATCAATGAAACAGAAACTAAACAGAGAAATGACAATAATAGATGTCATGGACCTCACAGACATCTACAGGACTTTTCACCCAAACACAAAGAAATATACCTTCTTCTCAGCACTTCATGGAACCTTCTCCAAAATTGAAGATATAGTCAGTCACAAAGCAAGCCTCAACATATACAGGAAGATTGAAATAATCCCTGGTATTTTATCAGGCCACAATAGACTAAAGATGGACCTCAACAGTAGCAGAAATAACAAAAAGCCTGCACAAGCATGGAAACTGAATAACATTCTATTCAACAACTTGTATTAAAAAAAGTTCAAGTCTCAGGAGAAAGAAATTGAAGAAGACATCAGAAGATGGAAAGAACTCCCATACTCATGAATCAGTAGGATTAACATAGTAAAAATGACCATCTTACCAAATAATCTACAGATTCAATGCAGTTGCCATCACAATACCCACACAATTACTTACATACCTTGAAAGAACAATTCTCAACCTCATATGGAAAAACAAACAAACAAACAAAAAAACCAGAATATTTAAAGCAATCTTGTACAATAAAAGATCTGCTGGAGGCATCTCCATACCTGATCTCACACTATACTGTAGAGCAACAGTAATTAAAATCTATATGGTAATGTCATACAAACAGTACCATATAGATAGATCAATGGAATTGAATCAAAAACCCAGAAATAAACCAACACATCTATGAACACTTGATTTTTGACAAAGAAACCAAACCATACAATGGAAGAAAGGTAGTATCTTCAACAAATGGTGCTGGTCTAACTGGATGTCTATATGTAGAAAAATGCAAATAGATCCATATTTATAAACTGCACAAAATTAAAGTCCAAGCGAATTAAAGACCTCAACATAAAACCAAATACATTAATTCTAGTAAAAGAAAATGTGAGGAAAAGCTTCAAACTCATTGGCACAGGAGACAACTTCCTGAAAAGAACACTAAGAGCTCAGGCTCTGAGATCAACAATAAATGGGACCTCATGAATCTGAAAGCTTCTGTAAAGCAAAGGACACAGTCAACAGAACAAAACAACAGCCTACACACTGGGAAAAGATCTTCACCAACCCTACATCTGACAGAGGGCTAATATCCAAAATATATAAAGAACTCAAGACATTAAACACCAACAAACCAAATAATCCAATTAAAAATGGGGCACAGAGCTAAACAGAGAATTTTCAAAAGAAGAATCTTGAAATGCCAAAAAGCACTTAAAGAAATGTTCAATATCCTTAATCATTGGGGAAATGCAAATCAAAACGACTCTGAGATTCCATCTTACACCTGTCAGAATGGCTAGGATCAAAAACTCAAGTGAATGCACATTCTGGCCAGGTTGTGGAGAAAAGGAAAAATTCCTCCATTTCTGGTGGGACTGAAACTTGTACAACCACTTTGGAAACCAACCTGGCACTACCTCAAAAAGTTGGGAACAGCTCTACCCCAAGACGCAGCTATACCACTCCTGGGCATATACCCCCAAATGCTCCACCATACAACAAGGACATTTCCTCAACTATGTTTATAGCAGTGATGCTCATAATAGCCAGAGACTGGAAATAACCTTGATGTTCCTCAACAGAAGAATGAATAAAGAAACTGTGGTACATCTATACAATAGTATACTACTCAGCTATTAAAAAGAAGGACATCATGAAATTTCCAGGCAAATGATGGAACTGAAAAAGATGATCCTGAGTGAGATAACCCAGACCCAGAAAACCACACATATTTATAAGTGGATATTAGCAATATAATGCAGGAAAATAATACTACAATCTACAGACCTAAAGAAGCTAAGTAACAAGGAAGACACTAGGGAAGATGTTTAATTCTCATTCAGAAACGCAAATGGAATAGACACTGAAAGTGGTTGAAGAGAGGGAGGAGGGCGGGAGCCTACCCTAGATGTCCTTTGAAAGACTTCAAGCAGCAGGGGATGGATGCAGATGCCAAGACTCACAGCCAAACTTTGGGCAGAGCACAGGGAGTCTTACGGAAGAGTGGAGGAATAGTAGGACCTGGAGGGGACAGGGGCTCCGGAAGACCAACGAAACCAACGAATCTGGCTCCAGGGGAGCCAGTGGAGATTGATGTACCAACCAAAGAGAGGACCTAGGCCCCCTACTCAGATGTAGCCAATAGGCAGCTAAGTCTCCATGTGGGTCCCCTAATAAAGGGAACAGGTGATGTCTTGGACATGGACTCTGTGGCCTGTTCTCTGATCACTTCCCTCTGGCGGGGCAGAGGATGCAGGCATCCTGATGAGACTTGATAGGCTGGAGTCAGTTGGTAGGGGAGAAGGGCTCCCCCTTTCTGATAATAGGGGGTAGAGGGAGGGAAGGTAGGATGAGGAGGAAATGAGGGAGGTAGCTATGACCTGGAAGTAAAGTAAATAAATTCAAAAAATAAATTTAGGTTAAAAAATCAATAAACAAGGAAGAATTAAAAAAATATATTAATTGCATCTGGAATCTTTGTCTTGGAATTCTTTTCTTAAGTAGAACCTTACTGGACTCTGTACATGTATAAAAGGAAAAATAAAACATTTGGAATTTACTGATGATTTTACTTTATGTGGCTTGCCAAATGCATTGTAAGTGAGCCTGGAGCCTCATTTAATGTGGGACTCTGTCCTCAGTGAATGGAAAATGCAAGAGAAAAATTAAATAAAAAGACAATATAATCAGCTGAAACCAAAATAGAAGAGAATTGGGAGGGATGCCGTGCGGATACAGTGAAGTGAGAAAAGGAGTTGTGGGGACGAGACGCTCACTAGCGCACAGGGACGAGGCGTTCACTAGCGCACAGGGACAAGGCGCTCACTAGCGCACAGGGTATTTATTTTTGCCAATCTGCTTTCTTCTCGGGTCATAGATAAAGGAAATAAAAGCACTGGGCCCTGTTTCTCTAGCAGCAATACAGAAGTGGCACACTCAGCTAATATTAGGCAACCGTGGTTGGCAACAGAGCATAATCGCAACCCAGAGAGCCTGGAAAAGGAAACCATACCCAAGAAAAACCCAGACCAGCCACCGTAACCAACAAAACCTCTGGCCAGGGCCTCTGGTTTCAATCCAGCTTCACTTCCACCACACCACTCAACCAACCAAAAAAAAAAATATAATTAATTTGCAGGACAAATAATTCAAATTGAGCAATAAAACTTATAATAAACACGGGAAATGCTCAAAAATAGAAGTTATGAGATAGTACGGGCCAGCTGACCAAATGCTTTCCTTAGGTCAACATTAATGCTGCTTTGGACACAAAGCCATTTAAAACTTCTGTTCAAATATCTCACATTTATCTGGTCTCTTCCATATATGATAAGCCGGCCCCAGTGGTATCTAGGCCCAAGCCACCCTGCTCTCAACTTAGGGCTTGGCTGATTTGTGCTTGTGTTCTTGGGCACGTGGCTCCAGTTTGTAAGTTTCTATGTTGGCACCTCTAAATTTTCCACTTCAAGGAGATCTCACAAGAAGTAATAGAATGCTAATGACATTTTAAACATAATGACATTTAATTTTCCCAAGAAGAGCCCATCTGAATCACTTCAATAGTTTTTGCCAGCCTGATTTTCTTTTGGTTCACTTTGCTCAGTAATATTTATTAAACAGAGATCGTACAATGGATTAGGTCTAGCCTTGGACCCTAGCAGTCTGTATTTTTTTTTTAGCTATTGCTAGCCCACCTACAGTTAAAAAACCACTCCGGTCTTTATTCAGGAAGCCTTCCCAGCTGTTTTAAGGAACACCAGTCCCCTTCAGTGAACCCAGTGTCTATGCATCAGAAATAAAGCTGAACCTCCACCTGCTCCTGGTCTTTGCTCTGCTGTGAATTATCCATCATCAATTTTCCTGTAACCTAGCACAGTACAGGGCTCACAGTGAGCAAAAGTCAAGAGTCAAGTGAATACTGAACTCACTTACAAGCTAGCCGGAGTGGCTAGTCTGGGCCAGATTTTATGCAATGAATTCTTCAGATTCCTGACTTTCCCAAACAAAACTTTTGAATATCAAACAGCATTTTGGGAGGAAATTAGCCACACTCAGATCTAGGATCCTCTTTAAAAAGTACAATGGTATACAAAGTGTTGGTTCACATTTTGAAATAGACTAAGCAATTTTTCTATTAAAATATAATGGCTTGCTTTCCTTTTGGATAATATAATATAACATATCATGCATGCTTTGGGTATTTATTTAACTCTAAAAAGCAAATATATCTACCTACGTACCTATCATCTACCCATCCGTATGCAATCTATCTATCGATTTATCTATCTATTTATCTATCCTCTACCTATTTATCGCGTCTAGTCATGTATGCATGTACTTTTCTATCATTTATATATCTGCTCAGGCATGTATGTATAGATTTTCTTGTCTATATGTTTATTAAAATAGCCATTTAAAAGTCCACTATTTTAAGAAAGGACTTATTGCAGCTAAAGAAAGGGTTCAACTTTCACATGTGTGGACTACCTTCGAGTGCAGTGCCCTCTAAAAATGAATCTCACTTCTCTAAAAACAAAAGCACGTTAACAGTTATGTAGTAAAATCACTTTCACCTTTAATATTTTTTATGCATATGTGTGCAGATCATGCGTGGTTGTTTTTGTGTGTTATACATAGTTGTAGTGGTGCACCTGCACGGCAGGGCTGAGGATCAACACTCAGTGTCTTCTTCAGCTGTGCACCACTTTATGCTTCGAAACAGGGTCTCACCCTGGACCCAGAGCTCACCAGCTGGCTAGACTTAAGTCCACCACTGGGGTTACAGATGAGAACCAGCACACTCAACTTTTATATGAATGCTGGGGACCTGAACTCTACATAGCAAGCACTTTGCCCACTGAGTCATCTTTCCAGCCCCATGTAAGAAAAAAAAAAAAAAAAAGATGTTGAGTGGAGATTTTCTTTGCCTCTGACCAGGCTTGAGGCAACGGAAATAACTATGTTCTTTCTTCTCTTCACAATTATGAAGTTAATGGTACACATCTTGCAGCTTGTGGGCAAGTCAAGTTTCACGTTAGCGTCCTTCTAATGTTATAATAGAGGCTACTAACTATCCTTTTTTCCATGGAACAAAACTTTTATATTCCACAAGATTTTATTGGAACCGGAATCTATGAGTCATATTTGAATTCATCTCTTTAAAATACATGGCAACCCTCTACTATTTTTTTTAATCCATCTTCTCATAAAACCACCCTGGTTAGCCATTTAATGAGCAATTTCGTCCCCCACTTTTATTCCTTAATGAACTTTTCCCCTCTGGCTGAATTCTAGTCTGATAGTTTATTTTCATTGCTATGGTGACATCAGTCAAGAGCAGCTCTGTAAAATTAATTGTCATACCATACTAGACTTAGCAACAATTCTTTCTTTGAGGAAAAGGAAGTTCCATAATCCAGGCACATACCCTTTTGTGATGTTTTGGTTTTGTTTTTTTTTTTTTTTTTTTTCTCACTCCAAGTCAGAGTGGGTTCCATAAATCAGTTGAGCACAGCAAGTTTGAGACAGAATAGAAAATAAAATGACGTTCTAACAAGGATGAAAGACCAGCCTTCCCACATGCTTGTATTATGGCTAGTTAAAAAATGTATCATAGTTGCTGGAGAGATGGGTCAGTGGTTAGGACAGAAGTTAGGCTCCCAGCTTCCATGTTGGGTGAGTTATGTCTTCCTAGAACACTAGCTCCAGGGAGCTGATGGCTTCTTTTGGCCTCCCCAGGTACCCACATGCATGTATATAGACCCACACAAGCACTCCTCTTTGTGTGCGCATATTTACCTATATACAACACCACACAAATAGAAAGAAAACCTTTAATGAAACGTGCTTCCAATTATCATTTCATTAAATCACTAACTTTTGAAGAGCACAGTTAATTATGCTCTGTTCAACTTCTTAAGCAATTTACATATTAATAATGATGTTGATTTCAAGGCTGAAAAATGCGGGCTGACCACTGAGCCTTTCTTAGCCACGGCTGCATCCCGTATTACAGGTGACAGACTTAAACGGACTCGTGGTCCTCAACTTTGTCGAGCATATCTTGATTTTCAGTATTGTTCCCAAGTACCAAACCGTTAATAACTAATGAAATGTTTATGCTATCTAGGTGAACTTAAGGTGGGTTTTTTTTTTTTTTTTTTGCTTGCTTAGTTTTTTGTTTTGTTGTTTGTTTATCTGTTCCATTGATGTTTTATTGTTGTTGTTGCTTGTTTGTTTGCTTTTAAATAAAATGTTACTAGCCTTGGCTGCCCTGAAACTGGTCAGATAGACCGGACTGGCCTGAAAGTCACAGAGTCTACCTGCCTTCAGAGTGTTAGAATTAAAGTCATGTTTCACCACGAGTGGGTCAAGGTCAGTGTTTAATGAGAGCAGGAGGATACATAACCTAAAATAAAGGCAGAATGTCCAATAGTAAGTTGTTAAATTCCATATCGTCACCATGTCAAACAAACACACTATATTTAGAGGAAGTAATTTGGGCAGTGAGCAAAAGTATTGTCCTCATGCCCTGCTGTGAGTTGGTGATGCTGGTCCTGGTCATATCACATAGATTACCCCACAGATTAGTTGGTCCATTGGTAATGCTTGTTGGGATCCTGCCCTCCACGGAAGATACCTGGATCCCTGGCACTCCAGAGATGAAAACCAGTTAGAAATTTTTCATCCCATGTCCTTAAATCCTTACCTTTTCCATAAACTGAATTGGTCACAAGAAGTATGCAATTTAATTGTAATCACAAAATGCCTTTATTCAAATATAAACAGTCATTTCCATACTTTTGAATTATGATAAATGCCCCTCAGCAGACACATAGTCTAACAATAATGTGCAGATTTAGAAATATTCTTTTAATTTCATAAGGAAGCAGATTTGGATACAATAGAATTGAACAATAGAAAGAAAAAGTCAAGAGATGAGGGTAAGTTGGCTGTGAAAGTAACTTTTCTCTTTTTTTTAAATTACTTTTTATTAATTATATTTGAGTTTTTAGGATGGCAGTTTGTATACTTTTATTTTTTTATTAATTCATTCATATTACATCTCAATTGTTATCCCATCCCTTGTATCCTCCCATTCCTTCCTCCCTCCTACTTTCACCCTATTCCCCTCCCCTATGACTGTGACTGAGGGGATTCTCCTCCCCTTGAATATGATCTTAGGGTATCAAGTCTCTTCTTGGTAGCCAGCTATCTTTCCTCTGAGTGCCACTGGGCCTCCCTATCCAGAGGACATGGTCAAATATGGGGCACCAGAGTTCGTGTGAAAGTTAGTCCCCACTTTCCACTTAACTGTGGAGAATGTCCTGTCCATTGGCTAGATCTGGGTAGGGGTTTGCTGCTCACTGCATGTATTGTCCTTGGTTAGTGCCATAGTTTGAGCGGGACCCCTAAGCCCAGATCTGCCCAACATAATGTTCTTCTTGTAGGTTTCTAGGACCTCTGGATCCTTCTACTTTGCTATTCTCCCATGCTTCTCTCACCTAGAGTCCCAGTAGGATGTCCTCCCCTCTGTCCCACTTTCCTAGTAAGTGAAGACTTTCATGGGGACATGTCTCTAACTTCTCCTCTAGCTTTGCAAAACCTCATATCCTTTTTTAAAATGACACTATAGTTAAGGTCATAGTTAAAGTCAACAGTCTGCTGCAATGAGAAACAGACAAAGGGTTCCTGTTATAAAGTAAATTAACTTCTCAGATTCTCACACACAACCTATTTTTAGTTTTATTTTGGGGAAGAAGTTCCCACTCGGTGGCAGTCCTCAGTACAGTGCACTTTAACTTACTAACATTCACCTTATACCCCTAGATTTATGATACTACAGATCTGCAACTTTGAATCTTCCCACCTCTACCTTCCTTACCCTTTGTCCTAATTTGGCTCATGATGCTGTGATAGACCATAACCACAAGCCACTGGTACAACAATGAGTTTATTTTATTTTACAACTCAAAGGTCACAGGCCATCACTGAGGGACATTGGGCAGGGAATCAAGGCAAGAATGGAATCAGGGGCTGCGGAAAAACATACTGCTTACTGGCTTGTTCTTAATGGCTTGCTCGGCCTGTTTTCTTAACCCAGGACTATGAGCTCAGGGTTGTCACCCCATTCACATAATGGGCTGGGCCCTACAACCTCAATCATTAATTTAAAAAAATACACAGAGACATGGCTTATAGGCCACTAGACAGGGATGATTCTTCAGTTGAGACTTCCTCTTCCCAGGTAGGTCTAAATTTGTTTCAGGTTGACAGGCACTAGCCAGCATACCCCTGGTAAGCATTGTCTATGTTTTAATGATTTCACCTTTAACTATAATCATGAAGTGTTTATCTTTCTGTACATTACCCATGTTACTTGGCATAATGCTCTCTCTAGTCACCAGTGTTGTGACAAGTATAGATCTCTTCATGTCTGACTACTAGTCATTAAAATACCATTCTAAATAACCTTCTGATTAATATTCAGAACACTTAGAATAATATTTATACACATATGGAAGTCTAAAAAGTCAAAGAGTTTCTATCTATCTGTGTGTGGAAGGCTGTAATGGTCATGAGTGTGCAGGTGTTTCCTATAAAGTGAAGATTTCAGGTTTTTTTCACCACTTAGGAGAGGAATCATTCTGTAACACAGTGGTTCTTTTCTTAATTTCTTTACGTTTTCTGTCATTCCTGAGCCCAGTCTATATTTCCACTGACAGCACACAGAATTTCCTTTCTCCATACCCACTTGTGGAGTTGTTACATTTAGGCTTTTGCTGGCAGCTACACTAACAGGTATGTGGTCTCCTATGGTGCCCAATTTGATCCTCCCTAATGGCTAGTGCTGGTAAGTACCATCTTATATAATTGTTGTCCACATTTTTACTAATACTAAATTATTAATAATCTATTTTACAAGTATTTGGTATACATACTTTTACCATTTGTTAAATTTATGTACTTCCTAAAATGTACATAAAGAATTAAATCTTGGGACTACAGGTGGCTTTTGTGCCTATCATACACAAAGCCCTGGGTTTGGTACTTAGCATCCTATAATTCCAGTATCCTTGGGATAAAGGCAGGAAGAAGAGAAGTTCAAGGTCATCCTGAGCTGCAGAATGAATTTACCCAGGCCAAGTCTGGGTAAATGTGTGTGTGTGTGTGTGTGTGTGTGTGTGTGTTGTATGTGTGTGTATGTATGTGTGTATCATCAGCATTGATGATCATAAAATCAAATATAATATATGTATGTATATATATGTATACATGTGTGTGTGCATATACATGTGTGTGTTATGTTATATGATACACACACACACACACACACACACACACACACACACTCTTAGGACAGAAGAGCTTTGGTATTTTTCAGAGTTGATTGATATTTGATTTTATTATCTTCAATGCTGAATCATGCTTCAAATAACTATAGGGTACAAAATGGCAGATATATGCTTAGGGTCATTTTAGAAATTGTTGGAAACTCTATTCTAACCCAAGCCAAAATTCATTAAGTGGTTTGTGAAAATAATACTGAGCTACATAAGGCCAATAGACCTGTCATGTCCAAAAGCTACTATTTTAGTCCAGTTTTCCTCAACCTCTGGCTCCTATTGTATTCCTTGCACTTTTCTGTGATAGCCCTTGAGCCTTGGGGCATGGGGTGATGTAAATGTGCAATCTGTGGCTGAGCATTTATTGATATTTGACTGCTGAGCCATTGCTCAATCCTCCGCTAACACCACTTGTTCTTTGCACTTTGACAAGTTGTGAGTTTCTGTGTTAACTACCATCCAGTGAACAAAGAACTGCACTAATCTTTGGCAACTGATACATCAATTTGGAGGGCAGTAATAATAATAATGATAAGTTTATCTCTGGGGCCTGTGCATTCTCCAATGGTTGGTTCTTAGCTATATTTACAGTACCACCAGGTATGTATTTCCTCCCATGTAGTAAGCCTTAAAGCCAGTCATAGGGTGCTATTTTATTTCCATAACATTTGTGATTTTTATTGCATCCATGATGATATATTGTCCTGGTGAACCTCTAAATATTCACAGCTAAAATCGTTCCCTGACAGTCTGCAGAGCATCATCTTGTGATAGGAAAGCTAGCCACCATGGATGAACACTCCTGGTCAATATAAGTGCTCAGAGTCATGGATGAGAAACACTGAGGAGAGAACTTCAAAAGGATCAAGGATACTTGGAAAAAGACATATAAAAACTACTACTTTATCTCACACACACTTCTAATATGGCTCATTGGAGCTACTTTATGAGATCATCTCAGAAGCCATAGGTTACCAAAGAAAAGTCCAGCATGGGACACTTCTCTAGCTGTTGGTCAGGGGTATCCTGGAAACCCCCCAAAACTATACAAACTATTTATGTTGCTCTTGATTTTACTCCAGAGCTTGATAAGAAGGCCTTATTGCCCAACACACCATAAACATTAGCAATAGTATGGGTGTTATGTTTGAAAAGTATACCCACTTATTTTATCAAGGTATGATTTTTGAGTTATTATTGCAAGTAGGCAATTGCAGCCAGTGGGTTGTTTTAAATTTAAAGAAAAGTTGCAACATGAAAGAAATTTGAAATCATTTTTCAGTGCACACCTATGTACACATCCATTGGACATGATTAACTATTGATTACAGAATATAGCCATGTGCTGCTTAGTGACAAGGAGAGAGACTTTGTTTGAATACAGCAGAATGTGCATAGCCAGTCTAGGCTGTTATTGGCTAGAAACTTAAGATAACTCTTGGGGCAACATTAGCAGTACATCTTGTGTGTCCTGCGTCCACAATTAACAAAACTACATAAAATTTAATCTGGCATTTAAAATTGATACAACCAAGGGACCAGATAAACACAAGACATATAAGGTAGTTGTCAGCATAAAATTGACATAATGTTTTACAGCAAAAACATCTTCTTACAAGTAGAAGTTTTACACTCTAAAATAATGATAAATTGTTAATAGAGAAATTGTGGTACATTTACACAATAGAATACTACTCAGCTATTTTTGCAGGTAAATGGGTGGAACTAGAAAAGATCATCCTGAGTGAAGTGACCTGGACCCAGAAAGATAAGCATGCATGGTATATACTCATTTATAGGTGGATATTAGCCACATAATACAGGATAACCACACTATAATCCACAGGCCGAAAGAAGCTGAATAACAAGGAGGACCCTAGGGAGGATGCATAATTCTCATTCAGAAGGGCAAATAGAACAGACACTGGAAGTGGTGGAAGAGAGGAAACAGGATGGGAGGCCAACATAGAGGTCTTCTGAAAGACTCCACCCAGCCAGGGATAGAAACAGATGCTGAGACTCACAGGCAAATTTGGGGGCAAAGCACAGAGAGTCTTATGGAAAAGTTGGGGAATAGAATGATCCAGAGGGGACAGGAGCTCCACAGTGAGACCAATGGAATCAACAAATCTGAGTCCAGGGAGACCTGAAGAGACTGATATGCCAACCAAGGACCATGCGTGCAGAGGACCTAGACCCCCCCTGCTCATATGTAGCCGACAAGCAGCACCATCTCTGTGTGAGTCCCATAATGTGGGGAATAGTGGCTGCCTCTGACATGGACACTGGTGCTTACTTATTGACCACTTTCCCCTGGTGGGGTACCTTACCAGGGCACAGAAGAAGAGCATGCAGGCTGGGGTCAGATAGTGGGTGAGGAGGGTGAAAACCGGATGATTGGACCAGGAGTAGACAAGGGAGGGGCCTACAATTGGGATATAGGGTGAATACATTAAAAATAAATACATTTATTAAAAAATACACAATCCAGTAATGTAGTTATATAAATGAGTATCAAGTATTATGTGCTTTACATAACTGAGTGGGCTGTATGTTTATATAAGCAGCATTGAAGTATATTTGTTTAGGCCATCATTGGCACACATATGTAGTTAACATGTCTCACCGTGCCACTACAGTTCTCCCCCAACAGCGCTAGGCACTAAGGAATTTTCAGCTCCAGTGTAATGTTAGGGGCCCATGGTCATGCATGCACTCTGTTGACATGAAAGTGCAGCACATGACTGATGCATCATATTCTTTGCTCCCTGGCCCCCCAGGAATCCTTTTTCATCATATGTTCCATGTTAAGCTGAGGTTATCAGTTCAGCCTCTCTGAACTAATCCACTGCACATACTCATTATTGCTAGGGGGTCAACACCAGTTGACCTCAGCCATCCAGTTTCCAATTTCATTCATAGAGTACCTTTTTCAGTTCAGGACTTGTATGTAGTCAGAACCATTTTACATGTCCTTATTTTTTTTTAAAGTTTTCTTAATTCAGTATGATCTTGAGATTGTCAGGGGCGGTAAACATAGTGTCACTTTGTCCTTTATTCCTGCTGAGTAAATCCCATTGTCTAAATATGCCCAGGACAGTCCCTAGAAGTCCTTGAGGGATACCTGGGATGTTGCAGTCTTTGATTACTGAAAAGAAAATGGCTGTGAGCACCCTTGTGCAAGCTGTCTGCTAGTAGTCTGGATTCTCCGGGAAGGTGTGTGAGAGGGAAATTGCAGATCGTGATCACAGGGCTTCCTTAACAGTTATTGACTGTTATATGTAAGAATAAGGCTTTTAGTTGCTCTACATCTTCACCATATTCCCTGGTGTCGTGGTCATTGATTTTTGGCTATTCTCGTATAAGTATGTCAACGTTGCATCATAATCTGGTGTACATGTCATTGTTGATTAATAATGTACAGTGGGTTTGAAAGGGATTTTTAGCCATGTGTGTATCTACGCAAAAGTGTTATCTATTTATGTTGAGGTTATTTGCCTATTTTTGTTTTGCGTTATCTCTTCCTATATAATATTATTCTGTCACACACATGTATTTATTGTGATTATTTCCTCCAACTGTAGTGAGTTTCTGTACATTTCATTGATGCTTGATGATTTCACTTAATGGGCAGGATCATTTTTTAAGTTTTATAAAATATAAATTATCAGCCAATTATTTTATAGTTATGATGATGATGATGATGAGGGTGGTGATGATGATGAGGAGGTTGTCAGTAGCCAGTAATTTCAGTGCTATTTGCTTATCATATGGCTCTTCGCCTTTTAGAGTGCATTGGCATCTTCCACACAAAGTATACAATGCTTAATGTTGATCTATTTCTGTATTTCTTTTCTGCTTTTTGTCCCTGCTGGTGCCCTGTGCTGTCTTGTTACTCTTGATTTGCAGCAAGTCTCATAATCAGATACGTAAATTCTCCACTCTTCTCTTTTTCCTCTGTGGTCCTTTGTCTTCTGTATCACCTTGAGAATCTGTTTAGTTTTGGTTGCATCTACAGAGGTTACAATTTGTCTGCATTATATCTGTTAATCAGTTTTGACGGAAAGTTGAAAACATTTCTATTTTGAAATAAGTGAAAGAAAAATGTGCAAGAATATAACAAAGTACTATACATTTTAATTGTACTGCACCTGCAAACAACTTTGTTTGCATATCAAACAGCATAGTTTTTATGAGCAGGAAACCAACATTCACACAGCATCTGAAACAATATTCACCTCTCAACCTAGGAATAGTGGTACATGTTCTACTCTTTATGTTATCTTTACATCCCATCAATAATACTTCATAGATTTGAGTGTATAAAGTTTCAAATATGTGCCTGTAGGTTTTCTTCAGTTTATAGTACTTAAATGAACGCTATTTCATTTCCCACTTGTTCCCTGATGACAGGCAGAATTGTAAGTTATTTTCTTCATAAACGATAGTGCTGCTAGAGACTGGAACCCAAGCCACTTCTCTCTGTCGTGCCCTTGACTTATTCTCAGCTGAACAGGAATGAGTGCAGTATGCCACTACTATGTGTGGTGGCTAATCAGAGATGAAAGGCTTGAGAAGGGTGGTCACAAAAGCAGGCAAAATGGCTCTGCTGGTTCCCCATTGCAATCGCCATGTCTCTAATGACGTTGGTTGGATACACCCACAGAACGACATGCTGGTTATATTTATTTGAAGCTCTTCTGACTACCTGACCACCTGCCTCCCCCCCCCCCACCCCGCAAAAAATCATCCAGGAACAGCAAAACGACATCCACTGATGGGTGTGAAGGTGGTTGAACCGCACTCCTACCTCAGCAAAGCCCAGAAACTTTCTGCGGTGATGTCTCATCAAGCAGTTGAGCTTCAGAGAAAGATTTGGAGGCATTTTCTGAAGATTGACTTCTTGTTTAGTCTTAACACATCTCAATTAGTCCTATTCATTGCTAAATGCTAGATTTCAAGTAGCCTTCAACTGTGCACTTTCATATTCTATTCATTGCAGAGAATGACATCTTAGTATGTTACTATAGAAACAGGGTTTGTTTTTGCACTAAAATGTTTATTACTAGGTCATTTATGACATTTAGGAAGAATCTTGAAAAAAATAAGGCAATATATTTACCACTACATAGACACTTTTGGGGAAAACCTCTCAGAGGCAAATAAAGAAAATATTAGTTACCAACAAGATCTATGAATTTCTGAAAAACATAAAATACGTTTACTCAGGATTCTCAAGGCATATACCTCACTCCATAGGATTGGTCTTTATTCATGCACAGACTTAGCAACACTCTTTAGGTAACAAATGTGCATTATGCAATTGAATCCAGAGATCTCAAATCCTACAACTGTCAACCTTGACAACAGACTCCATGTTATGGTATTGCAGTTTAGTAATTAATGAGCTTGTAAGTGGAGATCGGGGACGTGTTGAACAGCTTTGTACGCTACTTTTAAGAAATAAATAAGAGAAGACTCTAGAATGGGTTTCTCTAATGTGTTGTCCCTGTTAGCAGAGACGGAAATAATAAGATCAACGACAGCAGTGTATGTTGTCACAAAACATTTTAATTTGAACTGATATATTTTTTAATTTTTAATTTTTAATTTGTTCACTTTACATGCTGAGTGTAGCTCCCCCACTCCGCATCGCCCTCCTCTCTCCAGTTGCACCCTCCCTCCCTCAGCTCCCTCCTCCTCTAGTCTTCAGAAAGGGGGAGCCCTCCTCCCATACCATCTAACCTCAGTCTATCAAGTCTCATCTGGACTGCCTGCATCCTCTTCCTCTGTGGCCTGGCAAGGCTGCCTCACCAGGGGGAAGTGAACAACGTGTGGTCCCTACTGCCCATATTGTGGAACCCACAAGGAGACTGTGCTGCCTATCTATTACATCTGAGCGATCTAGGTCCTCACTATGTATCGTCCTTGGTTGGTGCATTAGTCTCTGTAGCACCCAGCCCCCCACCCCCAGCCCCTAGCCTGGATTTGTTGGATCCATTGGTCTCCTTGTGGAGCTCCTATCTCTTACAGGTCATTCTATTCCCCCACTGTTCCATAAGACTCCACCCAAAAGTTTGCCTGTGAGTCTCAGTTTCTGCTTCGATCCCCCACTGGGTGGAATCTTCTAGAGGACATCTATGGTAGGTTCCTGTCCTGTTCTTTCTCTTCATCCACTTCTGGTGTCTATTCTAGTTGTCCTTCTGGATGTTATATTTAGCTTCTTTATGTCTGTGTGTTGCAGTATGGTTATCCTGAATTATGTGGCCAATACCTGCTTATAAGTGACTGTATACCATGCATGCATTTCTGGGTCTGGGTTGACCTGATATTAATGGGCATGTACTGAGGAAAATTATGCTCAGGTTATCTGGTTTGAAGAATAGTGACAAAGTTTTAACTAAATGTATTTAGAGTTGGAGAGTGCAATCAATTAAATATAAGCTATCCAACTGCTGAGAGCAGTTTCAGGCATTCCACTGAAATATGGCAAATACATATGAAGGTAATTACAGTAGGCGCTTGACTTTTGCAAAAACCCATATGCAGAAATTTGAAATACTGCTAATTTCTGAATATTGCTAAGCACCAATTTCACTGGAAACAGTGCAGCTTACATCACCCAGCCCCCCCCCCAAGTCATGCTTGTATTTTATTGACTAGGTAAAGTGAACACACTATTTTCTTCTAGCTCAGAATCCTGGACTTCTTGCAGAAGAATATACACAGCTTGATCTGAGAGTTGGCTTTGCTGCTTTTAACTTTCCACTGATGTTCTCACGGCTGCCTCAGTCTGACCCAACTCTTCATGGTCATCTGTGAACACTCTTGAATGGTTCTTGGCATTTTAATCTGCTTCTGAGAAATTTCACCTGACTGAGTTTTCACTTCTCACAGAGGTACTGTTGCCATTAACATCACATTTGTTAAAAAAAAAAAAAAAAAAAAACTACAGATACATTCCATGGAGTCCTCAAAGTATATCTATGCTAGCTTACCTTGTGGTAAAGAGTAATTTGAAAATATTAACTTCATTTCTTATTGATTTAAATTATAGGCACGTGGTTTCATGTGTGTGTGTGTGTGTGTGTGTGTGTGCACGTGCTCACGGGCATGCACACGGGAATGCACGTGTGTTCACGTGTGCTGTATCCATGAGGCTTCATTCACCCATGCCCGCGTGTGCTGAATCACGAAGTTGATGTCATCTGTTATCATCAGTTGTTTCTCTAACTTATTTTGGAGGCAAGCTTTCTCACCGAATTTGGAACTCATAAATTCAGGAAGACTGGCTGGCCATCCCTTGCTATGGACATTTTGCGTTTATCCTCTTCACACTGTTAATAGACACACTGCTGACATTTTTCTTTTATAAAGCATGTGCTGTGGATCTGTATGGTCATCAAGCTTATATGTTAAGCACTTCATCAACTGTGTCACCTCACCAGGTCCCTGATTTCTTCTCTTATGCACATATTCATGCAGAGTTGTAATTATTCTGGGCACATATGCAAACCACATTCAGTGAAATTTCTATACTTCTAAAGTGCTATCCCATGTTTGACAGTGCACTTACATCAATTAAGTAAAATCTTCATTCAGAATTTTCTTTTTGTTTACACATTATAGACAAACGGAAAGTTTTCATGGAATTTACAGTCTACTCTTTGACTGATTTATATGTTAACTTTTAACTTTCTCTTTACTCTTATCTCCAACACAAAAATTGGCTTGAGGAATCAGTTAACTTATTCAATGGCATTTTAAATATTAGATTATGACAACTTCTACCACACTTGATGTCAGAGCAGAAAATAAGGCCATACTGAGATAAAGAGTACAATTGGCTAGGGTAGGTTTGCTCACCCGGTAAAGAGGCTCATTTCTGGCAACAAATCTGTTGAATACATAAAACTTACTACTCAGGGCAAAGAAACTCATCACATCTAAAGCAGAACACCTCTGTGACGATTCACCAAATATGTTAACAGCTGGGACATTCATTTTCCCTTGGTTGCCTATGACTTGCAACTTTTTCTACCAACCACTCACATTTCACATGAGACTCAAAAATATGTGAGTACCATAATATCATAATAATTACCATATGACAATTACCACACTATTGCAATATGACCTTAAGATCATACTCCGATAAAGCAATTATCCAAAGCTAACAAGTTAGGGCTAGTGTTGTCAGGACTATGTTTCAGGTATGTGAAATTATTTCTTTCCCTGTTACAAATTTTTAGCATCTCTATATTACCTTGTCTTGAAGACAGCTCCCTGTGCTTATAAATAGACCACTCAAGACAACAGCACAGTATGAAAGAAGGATGTGAAGCCAGACGCTTCTGAAGTTGTCACCATCAGAAGGGTTTTCAGTGGACAGAGAGCTTTCTATGGGACTTCAATGCCAAGTTTCTATGGGAGTTCATAGGAGTACCAGTCAAGGAGCTTCTGGCAATTTTTGCTCTGAATCCCCAAAACAGCTTTTATAAACACTCACTATGTGTCTGTAAAAGTCCATGGATTGCAGTAACAATTGGCCAATGTTAATATTGATCTAAGCCAACACTTGAGTAGACATGTGGGAAAGATATGCAGAATGTCAATTTCATAATTACTCTTTATTTCCAATTCTTTGTCTCCCACCATTTTTTACCATTCATTGGCAAGAGGATTCACCTGAGGATACAACAGTCATAGGGGAGGGGAGTAAGGGAAAAATGGGAGGGAGGGAGGAATGGGAGGATACAAGGGATGGGGTAACTGTTGAGATGTAATATGAATAAATTAATAAAAATTCAAAAAGAAGGTGGGCAATAATAATTATGATGAAAATGGCAACTATCACTCCTGAAATGCTTAACTCAATCCACTATCAAGGGACTTTTGAACTCAGTATTGGAAGTGTCGTGTTAACATAAGATGAATCTGAGACTGAAAGTGGTGAAGGGACTTCACAGAGCCACCAGGGAACACAAAACTTCTTGTCTATAGGGCCTACACCATGCACACGTCAGCCCTAACATGGCCGGTTATGCGCCATGAAGAAGAAGGAGGAGGGGAGGGGAGAGAAACTTCCGCTGTACAGAACTAAACTGCATGTCTTTCTTGTTCCTGTCTTCACTCCAAATCTAAGATGTATTGATATTTATGCAAAATCCTTCTCCAAATGTTCACTTATTTTTACTTTATATCTTCATATCTGAATACAACTTGACTTAATGTCCAAGCTGTCTTTTTCTTACACATCCACGCAATCCACATTCAAATCCCCATATTAATAGAACAACTTGCTTGACCATTGAAAGGGGTAATTTAAAATATTATTTGAAATAATTGCATGGTACAAACATTTCCATTTCCTATTATTTATGATGTCATAAAAATATGGTACTGTTATGTGACTGTGGCCTATTGTGTCCCTTGAACGTAATTAATGTAATGTGATTAGGGTGTTTTTTAATGGTTGTTTTTATCCTTAATTTTCTACATACGGTACAAATCTCATTTTTATAAGGTTAATTAGAATTACTCTGTCTGGGAGACCAGCATTCTTGTTATTTAGGATTTTTAACCAGATTATAATGAGCACTTCACATTGTGCCTTTGAAATAACAGACAACCCTGTACATCTTTCATTGCAGCTTTTTGAACCTTAAGTTTACAAGTAATATGTTAAGAACGAACCCAGTGATCAAATGCCATACCAGCTTAATTCAGCAGCTAGTATATGAGTTAGTTAGCTGCTTTGTTTCGTACATCTTCATAGTTGAGTGGACTGCAAGTGAATGAAAACCTCAATGGTAAAATAGACGACACTCTTAGAATGGTATATAAAAACAAGAAACTGGAGGGGTTATAAGCAACACGTCAAAACAGGATTCTTTGATTGTAGAACTTTACCTACCACTTCAAGGCTATATTTATAGAAGAGGATCTGTGTCTTCACTGGAACTCACAGCTGATCTAAAACAATTTCCCAGATAAAGTTTGCATATATGTTAGCAACACACTGCATTAATTCCGTTACACAGACTAGGCTCCCTGCTCATGTTACTGCCCCTGGCCCACAATCCTCAGAAGTTCCCAATTGTCTTTCATTTGAAAGGCTAAGTCTCACCTCTCACTCAGATGACAGCACATGTGGCCCCAGCACGTCTCTCTTGCATGAGCTTTTCTCATTCTCCTCCTCAAACTCACATTGCACCTTTCACCACGTTTCACAGAAGCTCTGTGCACAGCACAGTTCATTCACAGGACTGGAAAGTCACAGGAGTCTTACTTCAACATAGATTTATTTTTATTTTTTATTTATTTTTAAAATTAATTTATTCATATTACATTTAAATTATTATCCCATCCTTTGTATCCTCCCATACCTCCCTCCCTCCCATTTTCTCCTTACTCCCCTCCTCTATGACTGTAACTGAGGGGGACCTCCTCCCCCTGTATATGCTCATAGGGTATCAAGTCTCTTCTTGGTAGCCTGCTATTCTTCCTCTGAGTACCACCGGGCCTCCCCATCAGGCCACGTAGTCAAATATGGGGCACCAGAGTTTGTGTGAAAGTCAGACCCCACTCTCCACTCAACTGTGAAGAACATCCTGTCCATTGGCTAGGTCTGGGTAGGGGTTCGAAGTTTACTGCACGTATTCAACATAGATTTAGTACTTAGTCTAAATCAAATGTCAGCAAAAAGACCATGTAGTACGTATTTAGGCTTTGTAGGCCATTTGCATATCTGTTGCATCTACCTCTGCTCGTAGGGAAAGATCAGTGATAGCCCCCCACACCCTACTTTGCAGTATACAGTGAGGTGATCACAGATTTTATAAGGTATATGTTATCTCGTTTTATTTTCTTTTATTCACAAAATGTATTGGAATGTGTGTGAAAATGTAAATATTTTCCAAGTTCTTAAAGTCCCCCCAAAAAGAAAGAGCAGATTACACACAGACAACAGCAATTAAAATTTCACTGTACTTTTCCACACTCACACTGAAAGCAATTAGAGAATCACCCACACAGCCTTTGGCCTCTCAAAGGAAGTCCCTTTACCAGCTGCAGTTACAGAGTTGTTTCTTCAAGTTTGAAAGTAGAATAAAGATATCGTCAGATAGACTGCAAACTCTTAAGACATTTCCTGGAAACTGTCAGAGGGAGTACGTCACAAAGATGAAGCAGCAAATAAAGATCCTGGGCATCTGGAGTGTCTGGAGCATCCGGGATCCAGATGAGAAAGCCACGCCCCAGGATGAGGTGCTAAGAAACCTCAGGGAAGTGAGGTACAGGCGTGGAAAGCAATCAGGACGTGGTGAGAGAGAAGGAGGTTCTCCACATTATACGGAATGTCTAATATAGTTCTATCCATGGGCAAGAGTTTAAGAATGGGAGAGTTGCCATTCACTGTTAATTGCTCTCACTGCATACTAAATGGAAAAGACAAATGCAAGCACACCTATTAAACAACCAAGAGAAAATAGCTCAAAGCCAACTGTGCCCGTCTCTTCTGAACTGTGTATTCAGTTGCCTCCATATTCTGAAATTGGCCAAGGCAAGAATATTAAGAAAGTGTATAAATCAAAAAATATATATATAAACTAAGACTTGTCTTGTTTTGTTTCATTTCTTCAGATAGCTGATCAGCAAGCACATGATTTCAACATGGGTTAAATTTTTTAGCAAGAGTTTGGATTAAAAATTATAATCTGTAATCTATTTTTGGTGGGAAATAGGGGATGGGAGATGATAAAGTGATACCTGTGTGGCACACCAGAGGCTAAGGCTAAACCTAAACTTTCATAGGGGTGAAAAGTCAAGACAGAACATAGCATAGCAAAGAAATGCTTAAAACTGAAATATTTTGAACAATCAGATAATGGAACAAAAATGGCTTTCCCTAGGGAAGATTAAATGGGCAAAAGAGTAAATAACAACCCTTAATAAGTATTATAGCATCATCTATCTTTTAAACTGAGTTATTCTTTCAGAGAAGAAAACAAATGTGAAAAAGTTAAAAAGTAAAGAGACTGTGCATGTGCATCCTGATGTGGCAACCCTTCAACCCTCCCAACCGCCACATGACACATTTTTAACTGTCTACTTGGTTTTGTTTTTGTCTGAAAGCTAGTTAACTGATTAGGAGCAAACACTCCCATTTCAAAAATGATTTGAAAGAAGGGAGAAAAGAAGAAAGAGGAAGGGAAGGAGGGAGGGAAAGAGATGGAGGGAAAGACACAGAGGTATAGACAGACACACACAAGGAAGGGAAGGGAGGGAAGGAGAGGGGAGACTGTTTTCTTAAAGCTATCAGGAGTCTCAGTGATCCATTCCTAAGTCCATATTGTCAAGGTGACTGCCATTACACAGCAATCGGTCCTGCTTCTAGAGTGTTGGTTAAAACAGTTTCTTACAGAACACTTGGACCATATATAGGGAAGAAGTGATCTTCTAAAACCATCTGAAGTTCTGTTAGGGATATTTGTGTAAGGCAAGTATGTTGACAGATAGAATGTCCCTTAGAGATGGGCAGTGAGAATGCCTTATCGGTGTCTTTCCTGGTCTTGCAATCTTGTTTCCAGATTATTGACTGTAATTTTTGGAAACAGATCTGCAATAAGTCATTAGGATGTTAATGTATTACGGTGTGCCTCCCATGATTATTGGCTGATTCATTGCCATCTGGTCAGGCAAGAGACACATTATACAAAGTTAAAATTGAGGAGAATTAGATGATGAAATAAAAATATTATATGAAGTAAGTTCTTTAAATTAAAATGGGCCCTGCAGAGTTAATAACAATGCGAGAATACATTAAGATGTCTTTTCTATACTCATATAAAATGTCACAGTGTTTTTGAGCAAAGAACTGGATAGTTAATCATTTTTTCAAATAGTTTTCATTTCCCAGAATTTCTGTTTTTGTAGTGTAATGGGAATTGCACGTGTTTCAACTTCTTTCATTATCTGTCTGTCTTTCTGTCTGTCTGTCTGTTTATCTATCTTTCTGTCTATCTATCGATCTATCTATTGTTCTATCTATCTATTAGCTATCATTTATTTATATAGCATCTATTTATTATGCATATATGTGTGAGGAGCAGGTGCATGCCATGGCTCAAGTGGCATGTAGGACAGAGGACAACTTATAAGCATGCATTCTTTTCTTCTACCTTGTAGATTCTGGAGATTGGATTTAGATCATGAATCTTGGCTGCAAGTGCCTTCACCTTCTGGGCTATCCCGCCAGGCTATATTGCATGCTTGGATGGGCCAAGCCTCCTAGGGAATGGCTTTTCTTGAATTTCTTTTCTAATCATCATCATTTAGGGTTCAGATCCACGCCACCTCATTGCATTAACACTGAAAACAGAACTAACTCCTACTTGGTGACCGCTCCCCTAAAGGTTGAATCCTTTAAAAGGTTGGACTGAGCAAAGGTAAGGGCCACTGTATGGTGCTATAATGTTGTTTTCTCTGAGTTGTCACACCTTTGAATATTCTGTTATTAGCAACAACTTTTCAGCTCTTGTTTGAGTAGATTTACTGTTAGGTTTTGGCCTCATGACTCCTCCGCATACAGTTCTCCATGTCCCAGTGACAACATTCCACATTTCCAATTCACACCAACTCACTTTAACCAAATGATGTCCTGGTGACACGTATAATCAAATTTGGAGAAGAATTACCAATATATTTGTGTAAGAGGAAGAGTAGGTCCAGGGGTTTTAAAGTCTTGTGTTTTCCCATAAGGAAAGGATTTGTACTTTTCTTAAATTTGAAAGCCAATACAAAATTTATATTACCTTTGAAAAAATCCAAAGTTTTCTACATTACCACCCGGTTGTCCTAAGTCCAGGATGGAAACTGACTTCCAGGCTTCCACCTGCATCAGGTTCACAGTTTTTATTGACTGGTCTCTTTACACATTGATGTGCTTAGGTGTTCTGTGTTCCAAGTGGTCAAATATGATACTTCTCTGAGCTTGAGGGAAGGAACTCATGCAAATGTATTCTGTCTCATTTTTTTTGGTTCCATCCTATGTAGATTCATGGTCACTTTACAGAGACTTTATACATACAGCCTAAATATAATTGAGGTAGTGTTGAAGACAGTGGGGTTATATTTGAAATTGACTATAGTCATACAGGTGGGCACTGCTGCTCTCTATATCAGTAGAGAAGACAGAAATGGTGTGATATATCTGCATAAAAACAGTCCCTTAGTTCTTTGGAAACTACACCACTCTAACTACCACAAAATGCAGGGAACACAAAGATGAACTGTTCTCCTAGCTTTCGTTATGTAAGGATATGTGCTGATTTGCAGCAGAGTGCCTGTAACGGAGAATCTGAATGGTATTGGATAAAGACTTACCTCTGCACCTGTATCAACCCAAGGCCAGTTTGTAACACCTCAAATTATCTTCCAAAGTTGCCTTTCGCTACATTTATTTCTATTCTCCCAAGCTGTTATGAGATAACAGATATGCAAATGCTTTGCAAAGTAGAGTGTGCCCAACAAATGGTATTAGTAATTTAACGCTTTTCTAATAAAATGAGCATGTATGCCACAGAACTAAGAACTAGAAATCCCTTCTTATCATTTGAGACCTCGACCTAAGTGTGCATAAACAAAAGAAACTGTCCACTTTCTTTGCCTCTGTACCAACGACAACCATGAAAACTCACCTGTATGTGTAATGCTAATATTCTGGTTTTATATCCCAAGTTTAAAATGTGAGATTATTCTCCCCCAATTTAATGTTTTTGACAGTGAATATTTATACTAAATTTAAATTAAGTGTAAAAGAGCAGATTGATAAGAACACCAAAAACCTTGTAGATCAACCAATAACACCAGCTGTCCAAATTATTCTCCAGCATTGCAAAGGTTCCTCTCAACTGCATATTTATTGCTGGCTATGTTCCATCCATATGACGTACAAATTTGAGATTTATACTTTTAAACATAATAAGATGGAGTTCTGCCATGCCTACTGGGTGATAAGTAAATGCATACACAACCAATTTGGTTTAAAATCTCAGTCCATAATATTTTTGCATTAATCTCAGGCCATACGACAATTGAGTGCTTAAAAAAAACATCAAGTACTTCTAATAGTAGGAAGCATGATTTCTCCCTTGTACATTTTCTTCATAGAGATCCGTATAACTTCAAATGGCCTTAATCTCATCAGATATATGACAACCTTGCTTCCTTTTCATGACTTGGCAAAGTCCTGATAAAGAAAAGTCATTTTTTTTTCAGAGAATCTAGGTGATATTTCACTGCCAATAATCAGCTGATATTGAAAATGCATCCTTTGAGTCTTTTCACCCTATTTGCTAGCAGCCAAATATTTCGTGAAATAAACCTTCAGTGGTTGAAACATAGTCACCCTGATGTCTATACTGAAAGCATTTTAACAAGGTACATGCTACTATTTCATAGAAAATGGGCAACTTGAATAGAGCTGGCCACCGGGGATAAAATAAAGAGTGTATGTACGTACATACGTATGTATGTTTGTATGTATGTATACATGCATGTATGTATGTATACATGCATGCATATATGTTCCTTCTGAGCATGGCTTTGTCTTCATGCAGTTTTTATTCTACAGGATGGCTTCTGAAATCTAGTGTCCAGGACAACTGTGCGTCTGAAGATGCTTGTGGATAGATGTATTCATAAATATGTTATGAGTGTTCAAACAGCCTTTTTTACAAATGTATAGAAAACAAGAAAATCCTATGCTTGACAGTGACATTTGCTGTCTACCAAGGAATCTCATAGCAGTAAAGGTAAAATGAAGGTTATTTCCTAAGAAGCATTTAAACTGTCATGTTGTTATTTCCCTTTCTGTGTTATTTCCTTCCACAGAAGACAATAGAATGCTCGTTGCTCAACAATGTTGCTCGTCTTGTATCCTTCCTTTATTGGCCTAACACGCTGCCTCGTTGAGCAAAAAACAAAACAAAACAAAACAAAAAAAAAAAACACCTTTCATCGATGCTCAGATTGTAAAATACCATGATCTCTTTATGACCCAAATGCTTTTACTTTTTTAATCTTCCTGCAATGTGATACTGACCAATCTTGCTACCCATGACTTTGAGCTTGTATATTTAGGTCATAAAACAGATTTGAATTCCTCTTCTATGTGCCATGTGACCTTATGGATGTCAGACACCTACCATGATTTGTTCCTCATCGGTCTTTTATTGAGTCAGCTCATCCCCAAGTCTTCCCACCCAGCCTGCTGCAATGAATATGCACTGTTAATGTGGTTGTAGACAATATTTGGTGCATATTATGGCTATTGTTGCTCCTGTTGATGTCATTTTTATTGCTATAGACTTTTGACTTATAATAATAATCACAAAATGAACAGGAGCCAGAGCTGGGTAACTGGGGACTTTTTTCTTTTTAACAGCTGTTGTCAGCTCTGGGGTGCAGTGTGTAAGGTTCAGTCTTGGTTTCATAACAACATCATGTAGGTTACGAGAAACAATTTGGCCCGAGAAAACTTTTCCTTCCTTGTTGATGTACAATAAAACAATCTTGCATTTGTTTAGGTTAGATGTGGTTAGATGGGTTTATAAACTTCCCTAGTTTCGATACAGCCATTTAAAAGATGTATAGAAAACCCCAGCCACACAGTAGGCATTCAGTAAATGATTGAATAAAGTTGGAAATAATTTGGGTAATAGACATTTTCTAATACTCTTTTGAGTTATTTCAGAGCATATGCTGCTAGTTTCATTGCATCATTCAGAGTCTGAACTGAGGATGAGGAATGAAAAATGTCCATATATGGTAGTGTGGAAGATAAGCAGTAGTTCGTATATAGTGGTCTATTTTCTCATAAAAATTAATAAAATGCCATTGATGTATACAAGCCTAAAATGCATAATGATTAAAAACTCACTTCAAAGAGCCACACAAACTTAGTATTAAGCTAAATTTTAAATTTAGATATCTAATTGCCATTTCCTGTGAGTAATCTTAAGAGGTATTAAACAACGTCAAAAATAATACCATTGGTTCACAACCTTAATAGCATGGGTCACAGTACTGAGGTGGGGAGGCTTAGATTCCTTCAGCTTCTCTTCTGAGGCCAATGGTGTGTCCTTGCAGAGGCTCTCCCAGAGGGAACATTAGACTGGGCTGCACCAACACACACAACACACCTATTCTGTATCATTAAAGACAGACATGATCTTGTGGCCTCCTTAACACTATTTCTGAAATAATCTAATTCCATGGACACCTCATTTTGAATTAATAATCAATAGATTATGAAATAACCTTGAGAAGTAAGTTTATAGTTCACATGATGTCCTTAAATTGTGGCATGGTCAAATTATCTTTTTTGTTTATTTGTTTGTTTGTTTGTTTGTTTCACGGCAGGGTTTCTCTGTGTAGCCTTGACTATCCTGGACTCGCTTTGTAGATCAGGATGGCTTTGAACTCACATCGATCTGCCTGCTTGTGCCTCCCAAGTACGGGGATTAAAGGCGTGTGCCACTACCACTGGCCAAATTGCTTATCTTGATAAAGATAACTGAAGGTCAAGATTATTCTTGGAATGTCTCAAGTGTTAGATCATCAGCCCTCTTTACCTGAGCAGCTCCCTTTATCGCTGGTATGATTTGAATAATTCTAAATTCACTGGGCTCCATTAGAGTCTTGCCCTTTGTATTTTGTGCATCTGATTTTAATTTCACTGGGAACAGTACCCAGGAAATGTATCCCAATATGTCCTGGGATATCAGTTCTTGAGAAATTTGGTAAAAAAAGAACTGAAGATTAGAATATGACTGCTCACAAGAATTGTGCATTTCTAAGCAAGATTTTATTACCACTGCTATACAACATTGAAGCTTTAGATCCAAATCAAGGCCATTCCAATTCTGAATTAAGGTAGAATTTACGCAGGGACGCATGCTGTAAAGAGGGCATACAGAAACTGTGAAAACCATAGTATTTACAAGTGGGGCTTTATAGTAGATTCAAGTTGTCCCCCCTTTTTAAAGCATAAACCTTAAGTGTTAAAAAATATATGAAGGCAGATATTGTAATTATTTTGTGGCTAGCTTATTTTCTCATAAATTTGACCCTTATTTGAGCACCTAAAATTGCTATCAAATTGTGACTTTTTAGAGCACATGAAAATTTAATAGTTATTTTAGCACCTTCAACTATACTTGCAGTTCAGCTCACTTTATTTTATTAGGTTGAAAAACATCAAAGTTCATGCATTTTTGAAAGCACCATAGTAAGAACTATGTACAGACTTTTGAAAGTAGAAATGAATTTTATAAAAATAGACTTCCTCCTTTAAAACTCAGTTTCTAATATTTTACTTTACTTTTCATAACATAGAGTAAAATACAGAAAAATGCAAATTTCCTTTTGTATTGAATTAGAACATGTTTCAAATGTAAACAGTATTGAACTACATACATTAAACATGGATTTTATTCCTTTAGTAAACAAAAATATAGATAAGCTAATTGGGTAGTTATTTTGATAGGGTCAAAGATTAATTATGTTTACTTGAAAACTGCTTATAATATTACTTTGGATGTATGAAGCAACAAACAAACAAAACTAGCATTAGACTCCCCATGTGGACCCACCCTTAGAGGAAGTAGGTATTTCCCCTTCATTTCTAGAAACTTACAACTTGGATGGCTCCCAGTTTTCATCCTTCTCCCGTCCCTGGAACATCAATCATTTTCCACATGGCACCTGGACCTGAAATGAAGCTTCAAATTAATATATGTTAAAAATAAAAATTTAAAATTTAAAAAAGCTACCCAAATGTTTCTTGGTTTCTAACAAGGAAGACAAAAAGTGAGAGCTTTTTATGTATGATGCTTTTTTTTTTCCTGTGTGATTTCTTTCTGCTACCCAAGTTACTCCTGCCAGAAAGCCATTAAAACCCTCCTGCTCGATGGCCTTGGTGAGGGGCATTTTTGGTTTTGGATGATGTGGCTATGTGATTTCTTACCTCTTTCTTTGAGGACAATTATGGTTGAATTTCCCCCAAAATGCTAGAGCTTAATAAATCATTTTTACAATTAAACTGAATGTTTTTCCTTCCCATGTTAATGAAACATTTGTACAAAGAGAATCTCTTAAGCCCACGATGTGTACTTTGCCTTTTTGAGGATTTTTTTGCTGTTTGTTTTTTGCCCCAGTGGACTTGCTTTTTGTTACTTTCCAGCTTGAAGGAAAAGGCTCTATCTTCTCTGAGACGTAGAATTTTTCTACTTAATTTTCATATTCCTATTAGGGAGAGAAGATGAGCATATTAAAACATGCTCATATTCTTAATGTCCACTCCTAGCTCCTGGCTGGGATTGTCGCTCCATTTTTGGTGTCTTATTTAACACGAATTCCATTTCCATTATTGAAGACAAAAAAAAAAAAAAAAAAAAAAAAAAAAAAAGAAAAGAAAACAAACCCCCAAAACACTCAAGTCTTCTATTGGGCGAAATTCTGAAGTCATAAATCAATGCTGTCAGATAAACAGTAAAATATTGTGTTTCATAAATCCATTTCTGATCATTCAGATGCTTAATACATTTAATCCTTTGCCTTTGAAGTTAGTAATGCTAAAATTCATTTATAGATAATATGATAGAACTGCTATTAAAATAATTTATATGTCTTTAGATTATGACAAGTGTTAACACTAGAAGAAATAATTGACATTTATTGAGTGCTTGCCATTTGGCAAACTGTTGGTACATATATTCCTTTACTGACTTTTTATGAGATTACTTCAAAATTCATGTTACCATCTTTGGCTTTCTGTATGAAAAGGCTGATAACTCTAAAGTCTATACAATTTGATCAGGCCTACGGGCACAGGTCTGCACTTCCAGCTACTTCCAAAGCAGAGGAAGGAGTTCTGAAAGTTCAAGGCCAGCCTGAGCTGTCAGGGACAGCTAGGACAACTTAGTGAGACCTTACCACAACACACACACACACACACACACACACACACACACAAGCCAAAAGAGGGCTGGTGATATAGCTCAGGGATAGAGTTTTCATGTATCTGTAGCAGGCCCTGGGTTCAATCCCAGGACCACAAAATTAGTCTTTAAGTTATCAGTATCTATAGCCAGGAAGAAGGAGGTTTTTCATCCAAGCTCTGCGTTGCATATGGCTCGCTCGTTTTCCATCTTGGAGATGATCTAATTTTGCTCTTTCGTATTCACACACAAAGCAGCGAAGCCCTTGTGAATTGTTCTGGGGTGGGAATCTGGGATTTTCCCACTGTGCTGCTGCAACATAGCCAGACACCAGGGTCAGGCCTGCGTGAGTGAATAAACAGATGGAGAGAAAAATAAAGGTGACTGGTCGAGTGCCAAGGCGGCAGGCAGTCAGAGGTCCGGCTCCAGGCTTCTTCTGTCTTTTATGACCCATGCAATCTTGAGTGTGTTGGTTAACTTGTGTAAACCAGATCCTCCAAGCTTTGGGAGCTTTCCTGACCTGGAGAATTGTTGTGAAGTCAAATGAGCTAATACAGATAGACACATGAAAAATAATGCGATATTTTATCATATAAGCACTTAAAAGTCCAGGCTAGTATGTGTGTGTGTGTAAGCACACATTGTACAAAGCAAATGCAACATATAAGCTAGGCTGTATGGTCATCATCATTTGGGAAAATGAGAGATGACATGCCAACTAGTTCTCCCTGGGTATAAAAACTACCTAACTCCAGTCAAATTTGGTCACCATGCAATAGAAGGTAAGAAATGACTTTCTGGGTGGCTTCGGGCATCTCCAGAAGAAGGTAGGACATGCAACCTCTTTGAAAAGATTCAGCTTTGCTTAATAGTATGAGGTTAAAATTTGACTCTAAAGAAAACTGGAGTCTCTCAGCTTACACCAGTTTCTGTATAGCTCACTGAGCCGTGAGGGAAGCAGATCTTATTCTAGATCTCCTGAACCCCAGTTTCTTTCTCCCAGTGAGAGCACTGAGACCAGGAGGAAATTAGAGCTCATAAACTGCACACAAAATTCGGGTAAAACTGAGTGGTGGAAAATGGATTTAAAAATGGGACAGAGATCTGCATCAAATGGAAGGGGAACACCAGAGGCTCTCCACCCGTAGATCTCCCGCTCAAGTAACACACCACAGTTCTTTCAGAGAACTATGAGAAGAGAAAGCCTGCTATTTTATGCAACTCCTAAAAATCCCACTTGAACTTGCAAGGTAACATTGAACATTACAGTTAGAATAATTTTTATTTCTAAAATTCACCTATGAGCAAGCTCTTTTTTTTTCTCTCTCTCTCTCTCTCTTCAAGGCACTTTCAAGTAAAGCAATGGAGTGAGTCTCTTTTACTACTCACGGGATTCCGTGTTCTGACTAACTTTATAGACACGGCAGACTCAAGAGTGTGGGGGTTCCCCTCCTAAGCATCAGTCCATGCTACTTCATGAAGAATGGGGGTCAGTGCTTAAAAGCTGCCGTGCACACCGGCTTGATAAACCCAGCAACCTCTAGTGCATAGAAAGCTGAAAATAAAATACAGGGGGAAAAAGCAGTTCATGTCAGATTTTTTTTTCTTTTTAAATATAAAATCTCAGAGTCAAGCCATGACTCCTCTTGAATCCAGAGTGAAGTTAGTTTCAAGGGGCAAATGTAAAGTAGACTCGAATTCTTCCGAGCTCAGATTGCAAGCAGTCTCTGTTCTAACCCAACGCATCTTCATGGCCCCCTTGTCTAGCGGGATTGTCGGGGAGTGCTGCTTTTGAAGTTCCATCAATCTATTAAACATTAGACAGAAGGTTTTAGGAAACAGGCCATGTGTATTGTGACGTACAGTCCTGGAAAGAAAAATGATCAATCTGTGTATTTGCCTTTTAACTAGTTGTAGACAAGTTGGCCACATCCTTGGCACATTAATGAATTCTGTCATATCTCATCTCCACTGCTCTCTTATTATATGAATTCAGATCTCCGCTTGGCAATGAAAATAGAGTCAGTGATTTAAGTTTCTGCTTTCAAGCGAGGGCTCATCATCCCTAATAATCAAGAGACTGGATACCATAAGGGAAAGAAGGAAAAGTCTTTCAAAGTGATTTGTGATGCGTAACTTGAGCTAGACTTTAGGAGGGATTTTCTCTAAGATAGTCACAGAGCTCTATGCTTGCAAATGTTTCCACTCAGTGGCTTTGCCATCCTGCACCTTTTTGGAACCACTTTTCCTTCTTAAAAAAAATTCCAAATGTATGCAGGAATTTAGAATGTTATTGGAATTGCAGGGACTTCTACATTTATTCATGAATGAGTTTAAGCATAAATCATGGAAAGCTTGACCAACACCATGCATGAATGTGGGACACTTGATTTTTACCAATTCTTGGGAAATTGAAATAGGCCCTCAAGACTCAATTCTATTTCCCTCACAGTGTCTCTACTGAAGACGTTTTTTTTTTTTTTTTTTTTTTTTTTTTTTTTTTTTTTTTAAATAGGGCTACTTTCCTTAGCATCTGGTCTCTTTTATCTGGCACATTGATTCCTGGCTCCTTTTTATCTAGGACAAACTATTTATAAATCAAATATAGCCACTCAGATCTCTCTATTACCAGCATCTCTTCCATGTTTAAATTAGTCTTATGGATGTTCACATTTTCTTTAATGGCACAGGTTTAGGACTTAAAGACATCATGAATTGGAGAATGTGGAGACAACAAAGAATAAACAAAACCCAGAAAAATGAAGATTCAGATGCATATATTCTCAGCACTTTGAAATGGAAACTATGGTGATACTCTGAAAATGTGTGTGTTAATCTTAACTAAATAGTTCTCTCCATTACAGAAATAGTGTGCTTTTTCTCAACTGGACTCTGTTATCATTATTATTTTTTTTTAACTAAAAACTAACCAGCAATAATCAAATTGGCTGGTGCAGATTTTATCTTTCTGTATTTGAATTATAAAGTAACTCATGTCTCTGATAGCTGGGTCCCATTACTGTTTTCCTGAATGAAGGCTTCTTTGCTAAGTACTATTCTACTCTTCTTACTGCATATGTTCTAGAAAGGAAAAGAAAGATGAAATGACAGAGAGTGAACTATCAGCCTGTGTCTCCCCTATTTGAATATATCTGAAAGCATCCCGAGACTGACAGTATCTGATACTCACTGTTGGCCTGGGGATGATGAACACCTGAAAGCCATCCCCTGCTTGCTCATAACAGCAGACCACGAGCATCAGCCTGCAGAACAGTGTCTGTAATGACAAAGCAGTGACAGAATGTGGAGTGGACTCCAAGTAGGCTTGAGGGTCTGGAAGATACTGTGGCTCAGAATAGGCAGCCTTTCCCCATAATGTTGTATTTAGTCAGTGGGTGAAAGATCTCACCTGATGGAGAAAGAGAAGAAGATTCCTTCCCCTCCAAGATTATCTATCTATAGCAGCAAGGAAAATATTAATATGTCAATATTTCAATCCATTAGCTTTCCATTGGTTATATTAAGTTTGGCCCAAGGAGTCTAACTTCCCCAATCCCTTGGGGCATGCTTGAAGAGTTTTCTAATGCTTTTCAAGTCCAGTAGTAGCATGGGCAGGTCTTGAGTACAAGTTTATTCAACACTATTCACAGGGATATGATCAAATACAATGTATTAGACAGTTCCTACAGGACATCGAAGATACTCTAAGCAGAAACATGCTTTCATATACAGTAACACAACAGTATGTATATAGAGCTTATTTGTAAGTGAATCTTAACATTACTTTATTTTCCATCTACTTCTATGATGTAAATCATATTGTGCCTTTTAAAAAACAAGACCAAACCACCTTTTCTTTTAAACTGCTGGGTGGACTATGGCAGCAGGCGAGTTTATTCCCCAGAGAAAACAATCTTTACTCCTCCAGTCACTGATGATGGCTTATTTACTTCAGTCCTGGCCTGTAATCTCCATGGCACTTAAATAATGACCCTGCCTTTGAATATGTGGCTTTCAAGTCCTTATTTTATGCATTAAGCTCACAGCTGTTGTTTTATCCTTGACATTGCCATTGATTTTGTAAGAAGGGCATTCAGAATTTTTTCTTTTATTAAAACAAACAAAATTCCACTTTCAGTAAGTTCTGCAAACTGTCTCAACTGCCTCCTGTGACGTTATCAGATGACAAATCCCAGAACCCCTCATGAGTAGAACTTACCTTATAAAAAAAAAAAAGCCAGAGAGAACACCCTCACCCAGAATAATAGCATTGAACATGAGCTAGGCACAGGGTTCTGCTACTCCAGAGGTTCCTCTGGTAAATGCCATTGGCAGGGAAGGAACCTGCATAGGGAAGGACACAGGGCTTAGGCAATTCAGGGGCTTCCTCACTTGGTTCTAGGAACTGCTGTGTCCATAGGGCAGAAACAAACACCCAGAAAGCCTGGCTTCATCAGGAGGCTTCAGAGCTGCATGGAGATGACATCACTGACAAGAAGGGCCCAGTCGCGTCATTTTAGCAAAGGCTCATATTGACTCAATTTTTACATCTTGGTTGGTTTTCTGTAAGTCTAAAGTCCCAACAAAAATCTTTCCTGCTGTTAAACACACACACACACACACACACACACACACACACACACACACACACACACACACACACACGATAAAGTGAGCTAGTTTTAATTATTTCTTTTAATTTTTTGAGATTATAGTATAGTGAAAGCATTTCTCCTTTCCCTTCCCATCTAAACACTCCAATAGTTCTTTGCTCCATTTAAAATGGATGGACTCTTTTTTCATTATTTGCTCTCTCTCTCTCTCTCTCTCTCTCTCTCTCTCTCTCTCTCTATTCCACTAAATACATATATAAAATCTATTCAGTCATTATAATGTCACACACACATATTTTTGAGGAGAGTGCCATGTGGAGAGTTCATTGGGATACCAAAGACCTGGGTTCCACCCTTGACCATATTATTTGTTTGTTACAGCACAAATGAATCTGAATGTAGAAACTTAATGAATCATAGTAGGTTTTCACTATGGCACAGTCCCTCCCAGCTTGAAATATTAAAACACAAAACAACAACAACAACAACAAGCAGGTCCTCACCTTTTGTTCTTTTTTTTTTAATAATTTATTCTCGTTACATCTCCATGTTTATCCCATCCCTTGTATCCTCCCATTCTTCCCTCCCTCCCATTTACCCATTATTCCCCTCCCCTATGACTGTTCCTGAGGGGGATTACCTCCCCCTGTATATGCTCATAGGGTATCAAGTCTCTTCTTGGCAACCTGCTGTCCTTCCTCTGAGTGCCACCAGGTCTCCCCCTCCAGGGGACATGGTCAAATGGGAGGCACCAGAGTACGTGAGAAAGTCATATCCCATACATTGAAAGCAGTGCTAGGAGGAAAATTCACCTTTTATTTTGACTTTCTCTGTTAGCCTGAGACCAACTGTTTGTAGTTGTCCAGTGGTCCAGTATCAATGGTGTAACTGTTGGCTGCATGCATGGTGGAGTGCTGTATATCAACGGTGTAACTGTTGGCTGCACGCATGGTGGAGTGCTGTATATCAGCGGTGTAACTGTTGGATGCACGCATGGTGGAGTGCTGTATATCAGCGGTGTAACTGTTGGGTGCACGCATGGTGGAGTGCTGTATATCAGCGGTGTAACTGTTGGATGCACGCATGGTGGAGTGCTGTATATCAGCGGTGTAACTGTTGGGTGCACGCATGGTGGAGTGCTGTATATCAGCGGTGTAACTGTTGGATGCACGCATGGTGGAGTGCTGTATATCAACGGTGTAACTGTTGGGTGCACGCATGGTGGAGTGCTGTATATCAACGGTGTAACTGTTGGATGCATGCATGGTGGAGTGCTGTATATCAGCGGTGTAACTGTTGGGTGCACGAATGGTGGAGTGCTGATATCATGTGGCAATTGGCAATCAGTAGCCTCTTGGCTGAAAACTTGGTTCTGAGATTGTCAGGACACCTGTTCTTCAGTATTCACAGGACAATAACTGTCACCCAGTAGGTCTGGACAGGAAGATCTGAGGGAAAACAGTGACCAGGGTGTGAGATACACCCAAACACCCAAGGTCTTGGTGCAACAAAACCTGAAATGTCTCTTGTGTGTACAGGGCAATTGAAAATTAAAAATGTTAGAAATGAGGCCTTTGAAAAGCTAAAACTGCATTGATTTCTTTGAACATTAGAAATTAGGCTCAAAACAGAATAAATCAACTTGCTATCCAGTGGTAACTGTGGGGAAGGGGTAATCTACCAGGAAGGAGCGTAGGTGCAACTTTGACTTAGTCACAGCTTATCTCTGTTTTTATGGATAATGACTGGACTATAAGATTTCCACAGTATTTGTTGGATGAATAATGAAGGCAGAATGTAACTCAATCTGCAGCATCACTCTTAAAGTCTACACTCTTAAGTGGAGAGCCATCTTTCCAGTCCCATGTTTCCTTTTAACTCTGCACCCTTTCTTTTAATTTTGTGCATGCTAGGGTGAATCATAACTATAGTGTAACTCATTCCAGTTCAAGGGGATCAGGTCCCCTCCGCTGGCACCAGGCATGCATGTGGTACACAGACATCTACACAGCTGTAACGCCTATACACACTGAGTTTCTCTGTGTAGCCTAGACTTCCCTGGACTCACTTTGTAGACCAGGCTGTTCTCAAACTCAGAGTTCTGCCTACCTCTGCCTCCCTGAGTGCTGGGATTAGAGGCGTATGCCACCATGCCTGGTTTTATATTACAGTCCTTCATCCCATGTATCTACTTCTCTGGCCAAAGCCTTAGATTGGTCAGTGCTTCAGAACTTCCAAATTGAATAACTCGGGATAAGGTGATTCTCTTATTCAGTGAGACTGGAGGAAGAATATGTAGGGTACCCACATGATAAGATCTACTGCAGATGTAGAGTTTGCATGCGATTCTTCTGCCCTAGGAGTCTTCAGTTATTCCTGGGATTGCACCCACTTTCTTCTCATTTCAGGAACCACAGATATTTAGTCCTTGTACATGGAATACAGTAAAAGAAAGCTAAGAATTCAGTGGAGAACAGAGAACAACTTTCTGGAGTTGAGTCTCTTCTTTCAAAGACTGAACTCGTGCTATTAGGCTTGCTTGGTAAGTTCTTCTATCGACTGAGTTATCGGGCCAGCACAATTAATATTTTTGAAACCTTTAAGTAATGGAATTGTGACTCAATTGTCTGTACTTCCAAATATTTACAAAACTATCTATCTATTGTCCTCAGCATAACGAATATATGAGTCTTCATAACATAGATTTTAATACAGAACTTATAAAGTTCATTGTAAACATCTGTGCAATGAATGGAGAACCAGCAAGAGATAATTAGCTCATGACAGAAAGCAGCTCTTATAATCCTCCCAATGTCCAACTTTCATCGAGAACAGCCTATGAACATATATTTTTAAAAGACTTAACCGGGTGTGGTGGTAAACACCTTTAATCCCAGCACTTGGGAGGCAGAGGCAGGCCGATCTCTGAGTTCGCGGCCTGCCTGGTCTAAAAAGTGAGTCCAGGACAGCCGTGGCTGTTACACAGAGAAACCCTGTCTCAAAAAACCAAAAAAAAAAAAAAAAAAAAAAAAAAAAAGAAAGAAAGAAAAGAAAAAGAAAAAACCCAAACTCTTCAAGAACGCCTTTCAAGGTCCAACTGTAGAAAATTACCTTTTCTCTTCTAGCCAATTTGCCCTGTGGACCAGGAGCAGGGCCTGACTAAATTGCTTGTCCAGTCTAAGCACAATGCCCTTTGTTTCCCTCATTCATTCTTTTACATACACACACACACACACACACACACACACACACACACACACACACACACAGACATACACACACACGCCACTCATACCACTTTCTTCTCAAGCTTTGAGGCCATCTCAAGGAACTTTCTTCAACTGCAAAGCAGATTTGATCTAATTTTTGGTTATATTTTCATATTTTACAGATAATTTCCTCTTTAAAGAGTAAAACTTGAATTTATTATTTATCTGTGTGAGTCTCTCTCTCTCTCTCTCTCTCTCTCTCTCTCTCTCTCTCTCTCTCTCTCTCTCTCTCTCTCCTCCCCCCCCCCCGTGTGTGTGTGTGTGTGTGTGTGTGTGTGTGTGTGTGTGTGTTTGTGTGTGTAGTACCCAAAGAGGCCAGCAGAGGGTTTCATATCCTCTAGAGGCAAAGGAAGCTGTGTGCTCCCTCTTGAGGGTGCTGAAAGAGCAGTCACACTCTTAACCATTGAAGCATCTAGCCAGCCACTGTCATCTTTTCTTTAAGCTGTTTTTTTAAAGTACACATATGGAAGAAGCTCCACAGGCACAAATGAATACAAGTAGGTAAATAAGTAAGGCTAGATCCTAAAACCCTTTCTTCCCAGAGCAAGCAGCAGTCACTCCCTCTAGTTCCAGAATTATCGAATGCCTAGAGAAGAATGTATGTACTTTTTAATTTTCTTTTCTTCCTTTCTTTTTTCTTTCTTTTTTCTTTCTTTTTTTGAGATAGGGTTTCTCTGTGTAGCCTTGGCTGTTCTGGAACTCGCTCTGTAGACCAGGTTGTTCTCAAACTCACAGAGGTCCACTTGTCTCTGCCTCTGATTAAAGGCATGTACCACCACTGCCTGGCTCTTTTTAATTTGCTTAACCTGTATGTAAGGTATGATAATAACCATTTGTTCATTTTCCCGAAGTCACCAACCAGTTGCTTTGGCAATGGAGATGAACTGTGGCTAATGTGGGCAGTGGCAGCTCTTATCATTCTGAAGGAAGCAAGCCCTATGCCAAGAGGTTCATTTGAATAAGTGGAGGGTGATAGCCTTATTATGACTAGAGATCAGAAATATTTTCTGCTTTTTTGGGATCATGCATCAGAATGTGAAGAGCTACCAATAGCTAGCAAGATGTCTTTAAGCCAAATTGAAAAGGTCTTTTGGCTGTACAGACATATTAAAAACAGAGTTGTCTGGCACTGCATCTTTTTGCATCCTGCAAGCTTGACAGTAGCACACAGAGGTCAGTGACACGCCTAAATAAGGTCTTGGTGACTGGTGGTGTATTTTATTTAAGGACTGTTGTGATTAAGAATAGAATCACCAAAAGTAGGTTTCTATTTCCCTCAAGAGAATTTATAGGTAGTATTCATTTTAGATGTTGCTGGCCAGAACAGTTGGCTATGGGGCTCCTCAGAGATGGCTGAATTCTATTTTGTGCATATTTGTGCTGTCGGGAAGAACCAGATTATAGTTCCACCCTATGGTAGCCAGGACTCTTGAGTGTAAATGATTCAAATGCAATCGAAACCAACTTGAAGCAACAGGGAGACTGAATAAGGCAGAAAGGTTCTCAGTCACAGGAGCCCTGACCTTGTGGGCTTGCTAATTCTCTGTAATGAGGCTGAAGGCCACCCTGGGTACAACAGCTGGATTAGGAATATTCCTGGACTCTTTTGTGTGGTTGCCAATAAGACCATGCTTCCAACTGGGACAACTGAAAGTTGCTCAGAAAAGACCAAATGTCCCTCAGGGAATAAAGTGGTTTCGAGTAGAAAATCACTAGGTAGGGTAACTGATAAGTCCATGTAATGAGATAGAATCAAACCAGAAAACTTTCATAGGCAAGGAAAAGAGACCTAGGGCAGGCTCGTATTCCACCAACTCAGCACCTCCAGCTGTGGCCCCACGCCAGCTGTCACCATCTGGCCTCTGTTGGGAGGTTGATCACAGTCAACCCTATGCAGCCTGTGTGCTGAGGGGTTCACCTGAGGCAAACAGGGTGCCCATTCCAGGAAAGAAAAGGGTGCAAGAATGTTGGTTAAGAAAAACCAGCAAATGGATTCCTCAGACTGTATACGTTTATTAATCAAATAGGTTTTAGAAACACAGTGGTAAATAAACAAAGCATGGCTCACACTTGTCAACTTGTACCCACCCCCTTGCTCCTGATAGTCTTGTCACACAGCCCTGGCTGGAGTAATACTTCATGAGGGACTTGAACTTGTAGCATTTGGCCTACTTGAACCTCCTGAGTGCTGGGTTACAAATGCCATGCACTCTGCCTAGTGCACACATTACTGCTCATGAAATTTCCTCATTTGTTATATTTTGTGTTGCAAGTCTGTCACCCAGATTCCTAAATTTTCCAAGAAGTAGGGGGTATAGACGAATTGCAAGTCAACATACACTGGGATAAATATCAGCTCCAGGAGTGAAATCAAGTGGGGTCGGTCACTCTGTTCCTGTGTATTTTAAGATCACTTCAGCTTCCTTACTAATTGGGAAAGGAGATCAGTTGTTAAAATGCTTCTTTTCTTCAAGCAGACAAATAGTAGGTATTCAAAGCCATGCCCTTGCTCTAGTCCTTACGGCTCTAAATTCATTCCCTGGAAATTCAACAGAGCTTTTTCTTCCTTCCCTCCATCATCATTATCAGTCTGAAAACTATCTTGTAAGATTGGTATTAATCATGCCATCAATATGAAAATCCCAATGACTTAAATAGGATGGACCTTGTAACCTATCTCATGTGAGTGTATAAACTTAGCCATATAATTCTAGTTGCCTGGTTTACAACATTGGGGGCTTAATTGCTTCAGATCTCTGATGTATAAAGCTTCAATAATCAAAAGAATTGGCCATTATTCTCTAGCCAGAATTAAGGAAGAAGCAGGAGGAAGAGATTAACTTCTTTCCTTCATAATAATTCCTAAATTTGTCCACACTGTCAGTTCTACCAACATACTGTTGATTTCAAATCACTCACATGGGCCTTCTTCACCACAAGTTTCTTCTTTGGTGAGTGAGTAGGGAAATAGATAGAGGACAGGCAATAATCTGTCTTAGTGGACTTGTACCCCAGGGCTTCTGGATTGTGACATGGACCCAATACTCACAAGAGATAAGAAGCCAGGGCCAGAGATGAGGTTTCATTTCAACTTCTCTCAGGAACCGAGGACCAAGCTGTTTGTAATGAGTCAGAAAGGGTTAATCTGAGACTCAGAAACTGCAAGAGCATGGGAAGAGCACACAGACCTAAGGTCAGGAAACATGGCCCTAACATTTGGGGACCAATTACTGGGGTTTCCTCTGAAGACCCACCCATACTGAGTAGTTCTCAGGGTTTTCCAACAGTGTGTGAGAAAGTTTCCACTCAACACTTCAGTCAGCATGTAGACGCTTGAAAGAATTCTGGAAGTCTCTATGACCTCATGTCTGTCCAAGAGACATGTCACAGACTCCTAAGAATAACGTGTGTTCTTCAAGACCTTACCTGTATCAAATTCACTGGCAAAAGCTACATAAGATGATATGAAAATCTGGGAATGCAACTTTTCAGGATAAAAATGATACTGGATTGAGAGCAAGCAATGAGGCCTCTGAGGTTACCACTGACCCTGCACTTGAGTCACCGGGAACTGTCAGGATCTGGCCACTGGCCAGCAATGAAGAGACACCACACTCATCTGACCTGAGCGGTCAGATGACCACTCTTCGTTCCTTCTTTTTGGCAAAATATAAAGATTGTGACAGAGTTCAAGACTGCCCGGTGACAGGTAGGCCCAGACTCTGCTGTTCGAACTATTAAAAGGCATGTGGTTTGCAGAACATTCTGAGCACACTATTGGCCCCAGGACCCTAGATGACTTCCCTGCCTTCTTAGAATCCCAATTCTACTTGTTTCACTAAAAATGATGCAATGTGCCCTTTCTTGGACTCTTTTCCTTCTCCTGGTCCATCTTGTCTGACTCAGATGTGATAACTTTTGTTTTATTTTGTTATATTTAAAAATAAATACATAAACATATAAAAGAAAACAGAAAAATTAAACTCTATTTTCTTATATATGCGATACAATGGTACCTATGGGCATGAGTATATGCATAGTTTGGGAAAAGCAGAAGGATATTGCTACACACTTAGCAATGATTATTTTTGGTGGGATTATTTCAGGTAAATTTTCCTTTCTTTTGTGAAGATGTATTCTTCAAAAGAAGTGGATTATTTTTAAAATCAGAATAAGATTTTGAGGTTTTAAGAAAAATGAGGTGAATGTTTAGTCACAGACTACTTTAAAATATAGGAAAGGGACATGGAAACTCATGAAGGCCCAAGGCAAAGACCCAGTAAAGGTCCATCTTCCGTCTCTTAGGACTGAAGGTTTGCAATCAGCTTATTATTTATGGTCGGCTTCATAGCACGAAAGCATGTCCTCCCCGGCTACCACCGCATAAAGCCCTCATGCAAGTGACTGCTTAGTCACAAAATATTACTTTTATAAGAATATATTAAGTAATAAAATAGCCCCTTTCTGTGAGTCTAAGTCCTTGGCACTAAGCAGAGTCTGACTAATCACATGTCAGCGATGCAGTTTTAATAAATGCACTAGCTTGCTGGTACATGACTTTAAACAGTAGCTCTAAGCCCCAAACCCAAGTGATGTCCCTTCACACTTTATCTATGTTGATTATATTTTACAGATTTTCCAGAGATAATTTCAGGCCATTAATTCCCTTTTAGTTTAATGACTATAATTAATTTCTTTGGGGTTGAGAAGCAAAAAAGTGAGACAAGAGTTGTGAGGAAGAGTGTGAGATGATGGTGCATGAAAAAGATGTCCAAAGTAAAAATAAGCAAATTAAAAATAATTGGCCTGGACAGATGGTTCATCCGTTAAGGGCATTGGCTGCTCTTCCAGAGGAACTGGGGTTCAATTCACAGCCTCCATATGACAGCTTACAAGTGTCTGTAACTCCAATTCCAGGCACCTGGACATGCACACAAGCATGCACACAAGCAGACCACCAACACACGGGAAATTTCAAAAATTACATTTTAAAAAGAAAAGACATTAGACAGTAGGATAGACTTTGCTTAGTGAGCTGTCTAGTCAGCTCAGCCTGAAAACCATCTTCATCCAGGAAACGTACTGGTCAGAAAGTAGCAGAAAAGAGCTGTATAGAAAGTATAGTTCATGCAGTTAACACTGGTACCTGGTCATGGGGATTGTCGTCATAATAAGATTATGTGCTTAAGACATTTTTCTGGAAGCAAGATAACATTAAAACGCTCTACCTATGTCTGTGAGCTACTTCTGGACTGTAGGCCACACAACATCAAAAAATGGCTTCAGCCCTAGCCCAGCAACTGTCATTCCTTCCTTTCTCATTGCTATAATATAAAGAAATATTTAATACTGGTTGTGGTGGTTTGAATAAAATGGCCCCTGTAGGCCCATAGGGCGTGGCACTATCAGGAGGTGTGGCCCTGTTGGAGTAGGTGTAGCCTTGTTGGAGGAATTGTTTCACTGGGGGCAGGCTTTGAGGCCTTGGCGTCAGATGAACTCTGTGAGATTAAGGCCAGCCGGGTCTACAGAGCAAGCTCCAGGCTAGCCAAGGCTACCCCTAGTCAGACCTTGTCTCAAAAACAAAGAAGCAGCAGTTGCTACCCTTTGATAATTCAGACATACATGATTGAGAAGAGACTTGTTCCAAATCTTAGTTTTCTTATGGGTATTTTCTGAGCACATAGTTCAGGTTCTGCTTGTCGTGTTTGTGTGTGTGTGTGTGTGTGCACCTCTGCTTACACTTTGAAGTCAAAGGGTATCTTGAAGCTGTTAGCTCTCTTCTTCCACCATCTGATTTCTAGGGTTAGAACTCAAGCAACAGGCCTTGGCAGCAAGTACCTTTACTCTGAGTCGTTTTTGCTAGCCTATTACTTCCCATTAGTAATTTTTAAAATGTTTGAAATTTATAAAACACTCGCAAAGTTTGGGCAAACACTTTGTGAAGGTTTCATCCTTCAGAATGATAAATAGACATCGAATACAATTAGATTAGCATTGATAACCTGACTAGTGTGCTCCCAGCACCTATCTCTAGGCAAAAATGCCCCATATACACAGCACAGAAAATCACTAAGCAGTGAAGACCCAGTGCTGTAAGTCGTGAAAACTGGAGGCAGGCAAGGCAAGTAGAGTGGTCTTGCCAGTGTCTCTGACACCATGAATAGCTCTGACATCATGAATAGCTCTGACATCATGAATAGCTAATGAATGCTAAGGACTATTATTACTCATATTTATGATATTAGGCCTGTCCCAATCACAGTACTCATTCCTCAATAACCAATGGCAACCATGTGTGTGAGTGTGTGTGTGTGTGTGCACTCATGTCAAGGTCAAAGGTCAACCTCTAGTGTCCTTTCTTCCACAGGCTCCATTTACTACTTCTTGTTTTTGTTTTTTGCTTTTTGCTTTTTGCTATTTGCTATTTGCTATTTTTTTTTTTTTTTTTTTTTTTTTTGCTAAGGCAAGTTTCTGGATTTCCTGACATTTTCTGCTATGTCATACTGGCTAGCCAGAGAGCCCTGAGGGTCCACCTGGCCGTGTGCATGTGTGCACCTGAAGGTATGTACATGTACGATGTTCATGCAGCGACAGAGGAGGTCAGGACAGGGCATAGGATGCCCTGGAATTTGAGTTACAGGCAGTTGTGAACTGCTTTTTTTTTAGTGTTACATCTTCTGCAAGAGCAGTAAATGCCCCTAGCCACTAAGCCATCTCTCCAGCCCTGAGATATACATATGTACATATGTATACACACACACACAAAGAGAGAGAGAGAGAGAGAGAGAGAGAGAGAGAGAGAGAGAGAGAGAGAGAGAGAGAGAGAGAGAGAGAGACAGAGAGAGACAGAGAGAGACAGAGAGACAGAGACAGACACAGAGACAGACACAGAGACAGACACAGAGACAGAGAGAGACAGAGACAGAAACAGAGAGAGACAGAAACACAGAGACAGAGACAAAGACAGAGAGACAGAGACAGAGAGAGACAGAGACAGAGAGACAGAGACAGAGACAGTGAGAGACAGAAACACAGAGACAGAGACAGAGACAGAGAGACAGTGAGAGACAGAAACACAGAGACAGAGAAAGAGACAGACAGACAGGCAGACAGACACAGAGAGATAAAGACAGAGTGACAGAGAGACAGAAAACAAACACGAACTCAGGTCTTCATGCTTGCGTGACAAGCACTTTAACGAGCTGAGCCATACACAAGCCTTTCCAATAGCCTTTTGATGAAACAAAATGATTTCTTGTAAATGCTATTTGAAACCAATTTACAGACAAAATACACACGTTGAAAAGTACTTGATGACTTTGGAAAATGAATCTTGGGCGTTTGGACTGTGTTGGCAGTGCCCGTGAAGGTTCTCAAGATGAAAAGGTAAGTCTGCTGTGCACCTTGTTTTGCCACTGAAAAGAGCAACCAATTGTGGTGGCTTCTACAGGCCTGTGATGTGGCTGCCTTTCCTGTACTGAGCGGGCTGAGACTAGCAAACAACACTCAGATGTTTGCAATTTGGGGTCACATGTGAACTGATGACTCAGGGGGCAAGTGTTCTATAGCCCACCAGCCCCTATTGTTGGATCCTGAGTCACAACTTCATTTTCTTAAATAGAGGGAGGTCACCCCATGGGAGCCAGCTTAAATGAATAAAATACAGTGCTCTCTTGAACAAATTCTATATTAGCTAACATGGTCAGGGAGTGTCGGGTTGTTCTAAGTGGCTGCGATGACTACTGATTTTCAGGGAAATAAGATAGTGTCGACACATTTGTCAGTAAACGAGACTGTGGAGATCAGTCATTCATAGATTCCTAAGTTCTCACAGAATCTTACAGGACGAAATGGGTAACTTTAAATTATAGGAGCACAGGAAGGTCAGGGGTAAGAATACTTACCAGATAGGCAACCAGAGAAAGCTGCTTTAACTGCATTTTGGCATCAGCATTTGGATGGACAGGGCCCCAGCTATTTACAACAGCAACAATCATAGCAGCTATAAACAGACACACAAGAGCAAGACTGGAGAAGCAGCAGCATACAGCTTTCAGCCTGTTCTAACAGCAGATCCTATGACATGCTAGGGCCCAGGGAACAGTCTCTTTTATGTTCCCTCATTTAATCCTATGACAACTAGGAACACTCACACTGTTGTAGCCAGACGGATAAGACTCAAATACTAGCTTGTCAGGTACACAGCAGGTACCTAATGTCTAGCAACCAATAGGTGACAAAACAACAACAACAAAAAAACCTAAGTACTCTCATCCCCTGATATCCCCACCCCTTTTCTCAAATGATTGCCTACAAGAGAGCTGCTTCTGAAATGGGTGCGGTGGTTTAGAATTACGGAATGTGCTTTTCTCTTCTGCTATCTCAACCAGCTGCGTAGTTTTCACTGACTGATCTGAGACGTCACTAGGAAGATGAGACAGAAGAAAGAAATACATTTCAAAATAGTCAAAAGTTGATTAGAAAAAAAAATGAGCAAACAAGCTTCAGATACTGAAGGTATGACACAGTTTTGAAGCTAAGGTTGCCTTAATAAAAAATATTATAAACGCATTTCCTTTGTTGATCTGTTAATGGAGCCTTTTGGTTTTGGGCATAGGAAAAAGTCTCCTTGCTACTTGTTTGTATGCAGATGATGTAAGGTGATAGAGAAAGCCCACAGCTCCCTTCCAAACGCATGTCTGCAGGGAAGAGAACCATAAAATATGAAGCATGTACTCTGATTTCCTCTCTCAAGCTCACTGCATGGGTATTTACGAGTGTGAAAATGGCTCTTTAGGCTTCATAGAAATACTCAGCCCCCTGTGTAGCTGAAGAATTCCCTAGGGTTGTGGCTTTATACTTTTGCCCATTGGCCTCCAGGCTGCTCGGCTGTGCTTGGTGAGCTTGTGATATCTCCTCCTCCTCTTCCTCATCTTTCTTCTTTTTCCCCCCATATATTTTAACTGATAGTCTTTTCACAGAGACAGTCTCTGGGTGGCTCTACCTGGATTCAGTCTGAAACTTTGTAGCTATTCTGGTTCCTCAATCATTATCATATTCCAGTGGTATTGCTCTCGTCCTATGGGTCAAAGACTGGGTCAAAGACATCAGTATTCTGAGTTTGGGAGAAGTTGTTGCCAAAGGGAATATGTTCAGAGTTTCCTGGTAATGCCTATGGAAAGCCACTGCAAACCACAGCTGATTTCATTGTGTTGAAGAATCCAGCCCCAAGGGAAAGAGAAAAGTTTCATGATTGGTGCTGGGGCTGACAGGTGACATGCTAGTGGGTCTGTGTGTCCTATAGCATTACTTCTATTCTGCCAAATATTTCCCCTTCAAATTGTACTTTCCTTATTTTTGTCACATAATCTCATCTGTTATAGACTATGTACCCAAGGGGGGGGGGACCCTGAACTTCTGACCATCCTGCCTCCACCTCCTACTGCTGGATTTAGAGTCACATGCCACGACACTTAATTGTTGGGAAATAAACCTGAGACGATCTGCACTCTACCGAATGAGCTATATCTCGATGGGTCCCAAAGTAGGACTGCTAATAAATATGACAGACTCCTTGAGATCCTCACACGGTAACTTTGCCTCCCCACAAAGAGGTTCAGGCGTATCTTGAGCTGATAGCACTACCTTCATTACTTGTGTTCTTGATAGAAAAGAACACAGGAACAATCGAAGAGAAAGGAAGACGCAAATGACATTGTGTTTTCAAGTCAACACAAAGATGAGAAGTTGGCTAAATTTAAGAGAAAAGATTCACTTAGATACAGTGAAGGTTTTATCATTCTGAGCTCTCTCTAGACGAATACAGCAGTACTCAGAACTTGCCAAAAAGCCTACATTGAGAGAAAGAGAGAGAGAGAGAGAGAGAGAGAGAGAGAGAGAGAGAGAGAGAGAGAGAGAGAGAACCTTCACTCATCAAATACATTTAATATTATAAGAGCTCTGAAGTATGAGACTCTGAGCTTAGAGCTAAGTAAGACAGGCAACTTCTGACCTTTGGAAAAAATGAGTTTTTTGATTGGCCAGTATCAAAGTGTATTAATAACCTTTAAAATTATAAAATCAATACATTATATTTAAAATATTTTGCCTACTGGGTAGGAATAAAGAATGGCATGGCTATTCTTATTTCCAATTAGATTCAATATAGTTGGTTATATTCTAAATATTTGTCAAGATAAGGACACCGGTAAATTCTCATGAATTGTGTAGATATAAAGTTGCATAAGAATAAAAAAATGCTCTTAGCAGTCACGCATTTCTGGACCCTGTTCCCTGGAAGGCTCTAGAACAGATTAGTGGATATAAGCTCAGACTCTAAAAAGGTCCAAGGTACAAACACTCTACAATTTATTGAAGTAATTAAAGCTTTTATTTAGTGAAACAGGTGAAAAAATTTGAAGCAAAAAGGATTACTCTGTGTAACCATTAAGAAATGCAAACACAAAGCAAGCAGCTAAATGAATTTTACTTTCCAACAAAAAAGAGTATAAGATGATTTCCTAAGGTTTTCATGAAAATGGATATAGCACTCTGTGGCCTACTGGGCCCTTGGGATCGTTTCACCTGTCTGGTGACAGCCATGGAACTCTCCTCGAGAAGGAGCTGTGATGGATATTCCTGTCCACCCTGAGCTGGCCAGGTCTTTATAACAATAATTGAGAATAATCTCGTGGTGGAATTGAGCCATGGGTGAGGCACCTAGTGACTTGTTTTACAAGATGCCACATGCACTGGAAACGTGGTAATAAAAGTACATAAAACTTTAATTGTCAACTTTTCTTTTAAGAAAGGTAATAAAGCAAATAGGAAAGTCGTCAAGAATTGGATTTTAACAGCCTCAAGAGAGGAGTAAATTCCTCAAGCTGGAGTCAGACTCTTAAAGGTAAATTAAGGCAGAAAGTAACTAAGAACGACCTTGACAGTGTTCAACTATGGTTGTCTGTGCCTTTGAAGACATGGCCTACTAAGACTTCTCATGTATTCTAGAAAGGGGCCCTCCTGATATTCCAGGTAGTGACTTCTGCTTATGTTTTCACAGGCTTACGAGCTTCCTAATAACTGGTATCCTTCTCAGTAGTCATTTCATTTAATAGTTACATTTTCAGTAGGAGTTCTGAGCTAGTGAAAGAACTAAAACAAAAGTCAAACGAAGCTTAATCAGTATTATTATCATAGTGAGAATTATTTAGCATTAATTACTAGCTACTTAATAGCTAGTAATCAATTATGCATATAGGTAATTTGTGTATATTCTATTTTAAAAGATTTTATTTGTAAATGTGTGCCATATACCCTGAAGCTAGTGTTACACGCAATTGTGAGCCACCTGATATAGTTTGGTTCCCTACAAGAACAGTACATATTCTTAACACTGAGCATCTCTCCAGTCAGTTAGTGCAGAAGCTTGATGCTGAGGCTAAAAGCAGTGAATTTGCTTTCACATTAGAAAGTGAAGCTTTGTCAATGTAACATCTGAATAAGAAAAGGAAGAGAGTCAAAAGTCTATTATGTGTTCCCATGGGTAATCTTACATTAAAATGTATTTACATCCTACATTTCAGTGAAAGTGATATACACACACACTTAGGAGCATTGATAGAGTATGGAAAGTTAATTATTTAATTTGTCCTCTATAAAGCACACTCATTTGGTAAATTCCATGCTATTGCTGATCCACCCTAAGAATTGTTTGTGCTTGTCCTTTGGTCCCCTTGTGAAACCTCAGGTACATGATGACAGCAACACAGGATGATCTTTGCCCAAGCTCTGAAGACTGTGAAGGAATATCTAAGTTTATCAAAACCAAGGAAGCTGCCAGGAGTTAATCTGTCTTATTATCAGTCAAAGAATCTTTAAAATGATAAAATCATCTTTAAATACCATACTTTGTAGGTCTCTAAGACTTTTGAAGACCTTATCTATTTTACCTTATCTATCTATAGAATCATATCTACCTGTTAAACCTAGAATGTGTATTCCTGTGATAGAAACAGATAGTAATTGACATGACCATGATTTGATCAGCTAATAATTAACATGTATTACTTAATTATCCTAAGCAGGCTGAAATAGCACTTTTAAAGTATTGGAAGTAAATCTTGTATTATAGTTGAGTTGTATGGGTACAATACTTTATATTAGAGTGTATATATATATATATATATATATTATTCTTCAAAGACATTATGTGTATATAATGTCTTTGAAGAATAATCTTAAATTTAAGTTCTATACCAAGGTATCAAAATTAAGTTTATTTTGCATCAATATACAAAATTCTATATTAGTGAATTAAAAATAACCTTGTGAGTAACGATTAAGGCATTAATTTGAGGAGTAGATTCAATAATCTACTTTTTGTCCTATCATCCCTATATATTTCTTTCTTTTCAACCTCTATCTCCAAACCTAAGAAAGAAAGATAAAGGAAAAGAGAGACAGCTGTGAATTCAACCATGTTTTTTTCCTCTGAATAAGACCGCTAATAAATTATAACCAACTCCTAATGAGAATAAACATCTATATTCCAAGAAAGCAACCAAACCCCTACTCAGCCCCCCTTAAGAGAAATGGGGCATCTTTCTCTTACAGTTTCTTTTGGATAAATTAGGATGAACAATACACTTGTAGGGGCCCAAATGAAATTGAGGAAATGGTTAAACAAGCTAGGAATAGCATTTGTGGTCCAGTTTCTAAATGTTGAGAAGTTACAGGCTTAATTAAAGTTCTGTGTGAACAATCTGAATTGCTGGACAAATTGGGATTGGAATCTTTCTTCAATAAGACAGTTTAACTCCTGATATCACCCATGATACCTCAAAGAAGATGATGAGCATTGAAGAACCTCTTTATGGAGATGGCTTCAAACATGACAAACAAACTACTGGACAAAATGTCCTCATTTTGGCCACAGACAGAATTCTGCCTAAGAATGGGTAAGCTTGGATGCAGGAAGAGTTATTAGCCAAACTCTGCCAAGACAGGGTAAGCAAGTCCTCAATAGCTCCGGCCTCACAAATATGTCTGTGAGACATATTGAGCCAGAAGGCTGAAGATGATGTTCCAATGTTATAGAGAGTTTTGGGTGACTGTTTAGATAGCAAATTGTCTCTGTTATTTTCTCATTTTGGATGCTCCTAACCTTCACTTCTTGTCTACTCAGATAATTATTTTTATTCCTTCTCAAGTCTCTGATGTAGTTGAAGACCAGATAGTTTAGTTTTACAATTAATCTTAGTTGTTTAGGTGTTAAGATGTTTTTAGGTCTAGATAGATGTTTTACGTTAATAAAGATGAGATACGATAGATATTGATTTACTTTCAGAATTTTAGATACACCAAGATAGGAAAGATGTTTTCTTCAAGGTTGTCAAATGCAAATAGCACCAAAAAAAAAAAAAAAAAAAAAAAAAACCACTATGAATGTAGCATTTATACAATTCCTGACTGTTTTGTGGTTCTTCTTGCTGTGAGTAGTTTATTGTGTATATGTGTGATAATATAAATATAAATGTAAAAAGAAAAATAACAAAAAGATAAAAATAAAAATAAAACAGGGAAAGACAATGTCTACACATAAATCCTGACTTGTTTTCTTTTGCAATCCTCAGTAACAACTAGGACAAGCGATGGCAATTAGAATTCAGTGCTATTTTTTGAGTTCTCCTGGAAATCCCCAAGAGTATAGACTGAGCATTTCATGTGTTGTTACAAGAATGAATAGGGAGTTCAGAGTCACATGCATATGGTATCATCTTAAGTTGACCTTTCTGGCTGTCATCTTTAGTCTACCATTTCCTGAGTGATTTGCTATTCTGAAGTCAACATATTTTTCATGTTCTACCCTTCAGGCAATTTTTAGAGTACTGACTCTTTTTTTTTTTTTTAATTCATTCTTAGGTCACTGTTGTATATAAACTTGCAGTTCCATCATAAGATGAACTAGTACGTGGGTGAGAAGCTTCTAAAATTATGCCAAAAATGACAAATCTTGAGAAACTAACTAGAAGTTTTTTTTCCCCCCACAGAAAATGTGGAACAGGAGGGACTACATATTCACAACACAGTGAACACATCTTCTTTGGGTTTGTTTTTTGGTCCATAACCATCACATCATTTCCAGACCTGGGGGAGGGGATACTCTGGCTTATACACACTAGTTTGTGTCTGAGAACAACCCTTGCATGCATATTTTCTGAAAGTGGCTCAAAAAAAGTCAAGTAAATTGGATGAGCAAAAAAATCAAAGCAGTTTGTAAAGGCTGCTGATTCAGACCATGAGGTCTCTACCTGGGAAGTGCACGCTACTGGCTTAGACAGAAAACCAATCTGGGACCTCTCTTCGCAAACTCACTCTGCTTGGATAGACGATTCCAAGGTGTCTCTAGTGCTGTGTCTCAGGCTTGTTTATGCATGTCTCTTTGTTCCTGGGTTTAAGAGCACAGGCCTAATTTGTATCCTATTATCAATCATTGTTATAGCTCATGATAGCCACAATGGAAATTTGGTTTATGAACAGGAAGCTTTGGCTGTAATTAGCCATCATGTCAGCAAAGCTACCATTGAGTTTGGTGGGTTTTTTTTATTTGCTTGTTTGTTGTCTGTTGTTGTTTTACAACATTTGAAGCTTTTTTTTTTTTTTTCTTTTCTTTTGTTTTTTAAAAAATTTATTTTTAATTCATATATCCATTTTACATCCTGATCATAGCCCCTGCCACCTCTCCTTCTGGTCTTTCCTTCCCACCTTCTGTTCCCTATCTCCCCTCCCCTTGTCCTCAGAAAAGGGGAGCCCCACCCCCACCCATCCAACACATCAAGTCGCATCAGGACTGAGCTCCTCCTCATCCACTGAGGCCAGGCAAAGGAGCCCAGCCCCGTTAGAGGGAAGTGATCGAAAGCAGGCAACAGACTCCATGTCATAGACAGCACCCATTCAACTTACTAAGGGACCCACATGAAGATCAAACTGCCCACTGGTTACATATGTGTAGGGGCCTAGGACCAGTCACCCTTTGGTTGGTGCTTCTGCCTCTGTAAGCCTCCATGGGTCTAGGTCAGTTGACTCCGTTGGTCTTGTAGTGTTAGCAATGCCCCAGGACATGCATTTTTATTGTTTATATGGTCTTTGTTCATATATATGTATATATATATATATATATATATATATATATATGTATATGTGTGTGTGTGTGTGTGTGTGTGTGTGTGTGTATATGCATACATATATACATATATATGCATTTTTATTTTTCATATAGTCTTTGTTCCTATATGTATGTATATATGTGTGTATATATACATACATATACACAGATTATACATACATGCATTTTTTATTGTTTATATAGTTTTTGTTCATATATATGTATATATGTGTGTATATATACACACTCCCACTCAGAAGGAAGCTACTTAGAGACTGCAGGAGAGTAAAAATGTCTCGGCATTTCTCTCCTGATTTATTTCATTGTCGTCATATTGTGGCTGGTTGTTATTGTTTTACGTCAGCATAAGGACTCTGAGTTTTAAAATGAAATATAATCTCCAATAACTAGTGCCTGACATAATAAACAGTAGCCTTCTTCCAAATATCATTTTTCGTTCTCTTAAAATGTGTTTTCCATGATGGCATTTATCAGCTTCCTGGGAAGACGGCCATTGAGACTGAGGTCACAACAGCTTTTTGCTCATTACCTGAGGATTCTTAAGATCCTATTCCACAGAAAAGCTCACTTCGTGCACACTCATACATGTGCAATGGTTCTTATTTTACTTTTCCACATTTCCTTCACGACTTGCTTTTACAACCCAGATGTGCAGAAAACAGTCCCTTCAGATTTTTGGATGTTGGAGGTAGGGGGTTCCAGTTCATATAGGATTAGACTTATGGTGAAAGAGGGAACTGTGAGTGTGGCACTCCATCACAGTCGTTGTCAGCTAGTGGCAATATGGCACACTCTTCCTTTAGTGTCTCTCCTTAGTTCAAATCATGAAAACTGGATTTCTTCCAACTGTCCTTGGTGACCTTTATAATTATTTCACTTTCATGTCAAGTATAGAGCTTATTGTCCAAAGTCTGAGTTGATAAGTTAATAACAAAATGAAAACAAACTGCTGGGGGCAGGCTATACACTCCGAGACTCCATTGTCTCTGTTAAAGGGAACTGTTTTTCAGCTATTTCTCATTAGAATCAGAGCCGCTGACTATGTTGTCCTGAACTTCCCAGGTTTTCTGCTGCTTAGGGACAACCCTATCGTAGAAAAACATCACGCTTACTTCTCTGTAAGGTTTTGCCTGCTTACCTATTTGTTCATTTCTGACACATACATCCTCTGTTGGGAGATGAAAGTGTGCCCTGCTCCATCTCATTCAGGAGAATTTCCCCAAAACAGGACGTTTTTCTTGTTCTCTATGGGATATTTTTCTACTGGTTCCATCCATATAATATTATATCTTTCTTTACTATTATCTCTGAAAATGCCATCAAGTTAAAAAGACATCCTACCAAGAGACAAAACACACACACGCACACACACACACACACACACACACACACACACACACACACACACCAGTAACAAAAAAAACCTCATCAGACTATTTCCCACAGTGTTTTAATGTATGAGTGACAATTGTCATGATAGCCTTAGAACTTAAAAGTTATCAGAAAAAGAAAAGACAAAAGATAGCCCTCTGGAAAATTTTCATTCTAGTTTGAATGAATGTTTATTCTATATAATAACTTATATTCTAATGTAACGTTCTGGTGCATTGCCATTAATCACACACAGTTTGTATACATGCACACATAAAACAACAGTAATGTCTTTAATTTTACAAATTGGTAAGTTTTCAAATATTGCAACTAAATCTCAATGTTAAAGTATTTATCCTTGTGAAATATTTTGTGGTTACAAAAATTTTGATAAAAGCTTTATTACAAAGGTTAGTTATGTCATAAGTTCCTAAGATTTCCCCATATTTATTGCAAATATATATTGTGTATATGTATTGTATATATTTATATATTCTTAGTAGAAATTTAAAGTGGTGTGGTAAAATAGTACATTCCTAAAAATGGATAGGGCACAAACTACTTTGAAGTAAATATATTTTCTGAAAAAGAATGAGACAATTTCTTTGGAAAGAAATGTAAGATATGAGGTGGCTGAAAGAAGCATGCTGAAGTTGAATTTTTAAATTTAATGCAAACAAATGTATTGCCTGGGTGACTAGATCATTTAAAAATCTCAATGACTCTAACTTTGCCACATAATTGGGAGAGTAGAGAATTGAAAGCAAATAAATAATTATGCTCAGTTAAAATATCGAATCCCCGGGGCAATTGTTTATTTGTTCTATGACATACAGGAGTTCATAGATGATTCAGTCTTCAAGGACATGTCCAGGCCTTCAAACCTATGATTCGTGAGGCATCATTACGTCACAGTCATCTCCGTTATCCCTAACACCTTGCTCTGTTCTCATTGTGTGCTCCCCTGCCATTATACGTAGGATACTACCTTCCCCCATCCCCACCCCTGCCCGGACAACCCCCCCCCCCCCACCTCGGCTGCCCAGTCTGTGATGTCCTCAGAGAACTAGAAAGCTAGTTACTATTCAAGCACATGGTTTCCCCTTTTGAAAAAGGACCAAGGTGCTACTAAGAAAGAAAATAAGAGAATAGGTGCAGACAGATGTAGCATGCCACGCTGTCAAGGCGTGTCCTCTCTCTCACCAGAGATTTCATCTATGCTGGGCTGCTTTTTATGTTCTACTTGGGGCTTTCCTTTCTTCCTTCTTTCTTTTTTCCTATTGGTCTCTGTTTAACTGCCCTCTTACAACAGGACAGCCTGTTTTGCTGTTGTCATAGCTCCTCTGACACACGTACTTTTACTACCAGTATTATTGCCATTGTCAGCACCAATGTTTGCCTCATGGGCTGACCTTGTTTGTGGGGCTTGTGGTGTGTGGGAGGGGGGAGGGGGCAGTTAAAGGATCCAATGTGTGGGAAGCAAACAGTGCAGTTTTCTTCTGCTTTGAGTACAGGGTTGGAGATTAGGAAATTCACATGTTTAGACTCAGTTTTGCCAGAGAAATAATTTGTCCAAATATAACTTTAAAGTCAATGCAGGTACTCTTTTCATCTCTTCATTGTAAATGGCCATAAATGTTCTACAAGTACACTATACTGCAGGGAATAATATTAATGTATTTTGTAAGTGTTCCTAACTTTTTAATGTCATATAAATCCTATCCTGTCCGGAGAGTAAAGTTACTGTGAAGAGTAGCTTGGAGATGGGGGTGGGAAACTCATCACAGTAGATTTCAGTTCTACCCAAAATTACATAAATGTGCCTGTGGGCATCACTTTATGGGAGTGGGGGAAGTTGTGTTGTAACAGTTAAGTTATTCAATACTGACCAAATATAGCTCAGGTAACCATATCGGCTAAAAAGGCCTGTATAAACAAATGTGGATTAATAATAATGGTAAGCTTCAAGGAAGAAGTAAACTGACCCCTTTTTCCTCAGAATTTGGATTAGGAAGAAGTGTGATGGAGATACTAAGGCTGAACCTCTTTGATCTTAGGCAGTGTTCAGGGAAAAATTAAAATATTCATTTGTTTAAGTTATGGACAAAAGGAGGGGCTTTTACATTATGATTAGGATTAACATCTGTTGGGCAAACTGCTTGCTTTGCCTTTTCTGAACATTTCTCCCCTCCCATCCCCTTTGTCTCTCACACATCTAGGAATGTGGTAAAGGCACCACAGGAACGATTACAAAGCCAGCGTCCAGTTAAAGGCTCTGGATTTTCCATTTTTAGTCTCTGCCACAATGTAAGGGTGTTCTGAGGGCATCCTGTGTGAACTTAATGGGGGGGGGGAATGCCTTGATGTGAAATCCCAATAAAGCCAAAATTGCAACAAAACAGAGACTTTGAAAGGGCCAATCGACAGAAACAAAAACAAACTAAATTATAAGGAGCGCATTTAAAAGAAGTTGCTGCAGACACTGAAATGTTTTCATTTGAAGCACAGTACATCATCTATCAAAGAGAAATGTTTTAGAAATAATAATTTAAAGTTATAGAGGGAACTGGGCCCCAAAGTCAGGATAAGGGATTTGGGTAGTAGGTAGCTTTGGCGTGCACCAGCTGAGGGCTCATCCTACGGCCCATGCTTCTTGGTGTCATCTAGATGCAGGTTGCACTGATACACACACACACACACACACAGACACACACAGACACACACACAGACACACACACACACACACACACACACACATATATCCATATATCCATATACACGGATATAAGTTTAGACTTTCATGCATGTACAAAATGTATTTTGATAAATTCACCCCCTACTTTCTCACTTCTAACTATCCTCAGGCCAGTATCTTACCAGATTTTCCTCTCAACCTCATGTATTCCCTTCCACACTAACTCCAATTACTAGTGTGTGTGTGTGTGTGTGTGTGTGTGTGTGTCTGTGTGTGTGTGTGTTTGTCTGTGTGTGTGCGTGCGCGCACGCGCATGTGTGTATCTACTAGCCCATCTCTCAACTTTTAGCACGAAGCTTCTTCTGGTTCGTATAGAGACTCAAAAGGTGTCAAAGTGCAGAGAGTAAGTGACAGTGGAGTTCTCAGCCTTAATTGAGATATGTACATAAGACTTCCTCCCCTCAAGGCTCAGGGGTCATTGTGGGAGAGAGGTGAAGAGACTGGAAGAGCCAGAGGTTTGGGAGGACAGCTATGAGTCAGTATTTGCAAGATATGAAACTAGACATGGCTGGTGTTGCATCTTGGGATTCAGAATACTCCATGGAAGACAGGAATTAGAAGAGGGTATCACCTCAGAGCTGTATAATAAGATTGGATAAAGTAAAACATTTATGATTGTTTCAGTGTGTGGCACATTGTAAGCATAAAATAGATATTATTAGCGATTGCCAAAATGAGACCATTGAAGGATTGTGGCTATTGACAATAAATGGCATCCAAGGAATATTTAATAAATCCAAATGGTAAATGGTGGCCATAATTCCTGTGATGAGTTAGGAAGCAAAGTGATGTTGAGAAGCTGCGTGTGTAAGGCTGCCCACTAGAAAACGTTGTTCTGTGGCTCTGGGTTAGCACTGTGAAAGCTCCTGGGTGGGTATGCATGGCGTAAGGACCCATAGCAGCCTGAATTTTGTCAAAGATCCCTCCCATCCAAACAGGTTTAGCCATTTAGTGATGAGAACAGAAGGAGGGAATCACTGTGATGGCTCACGAAAAGAATGCACCAAAGCCCAGCCTTAACCTGCTGTGAAAAGCCTCTCTACAGGACAGTAAAGTCTTTACAAAGGAGTGCTTCACTGGAGAGCACTGAGACAGTCCTCAAGGCTGTAGGTTCAAAACCCCAAACATACTACAGAATCTTCTGGAATGGCACGCCCAATACTTGCCTCATCGGGATCAGGTCAGTGTATGCTCTAGCCTGGTTCTGGCTACAATGAACTACAATGAGTCCCTCAGATTCTACGTTTGCTCACTCCATATTCTACCCCTAGATTATGAGTGTCTGGGGGCATGAATAATGTCTTTTCCATCATGTATAGACCTTATTGCTTATAAGAATTTGGGGAATGAGGGGGAAATGGGAGGGAGGGAGGAATGGGAGATACAAGGGATGGGATAACAATTTAGATATAATATGAATAAATTAATAAAATATATTAAAAACAAATTTGTACATTGCTCACCATTCATACAATCCCTAAAATGTTCTGACTATGCCATTTGAACACTAGAATGTCTCATTTCTTTCTTTTTATTTTAATTTTTATAATTTATTCAGATTACATCAGGAATGTTACACCCTCACTTGTACCTTCCCGGTCCCACCCTCACTCCCTCTTCCTCTCTTTTCCCTTCCCCTAGACCTCTGACAGAAGAAGATCTCCTCCCCCACACGATATGGCCACAGCATATCAGATCTCATCCAGATAACCTGCTTCCCCTTCCTCCATGTACCTCTAGGCCTCCCCACCAAGAGGAAGTAATCAAATCAGGGTACAAGAATTCATGTCAGAGGCAGTCCCTGCTCTCCCCACAACCATGGAGAATGAGCTGTCCATTGGCTACATCTAAACAGGGAATATAGGTTTACTGTATGCATTGTCCTTTGTTGGTTCAACAGTTTGTACAGCCCCCCTGGGTCCAGATCTGCCAGCCTTGATGGTCTCCTTGTGGGGCTCCTGACCTCTCTGGGTCCTTCCATCCCCCCATTCTTCCATACCTCTCTCAGAGCTCCACCAGGAGTCCAATAGTGAGTCCTAGCATCTGTTCTGATATCCCATTCATTGAAGTCTATCAGAGGACATCTATGTTGGGTTAATATTTACTTATAAGTGAGTATATACCATGTGTGTCTTTCTGGGTCTGGGTTACCTCACTCAGGATAATCATTTCTAGTTCCCTCCATTTGCCTGAGAATTTCGAGGTTTCGTTGTTTTTAATAACTGAGTAGTATTCCATTGTGTAAATGTACCACAGTTTCTTTATCCATTCTTTGGTTGAGGGGTATCCAGGTTGTTTCCAGATTCTGACTATTATGAATAAGGCTGCTATAAACATAATTGAACAAATGGCCTTGTGTGGTTTAGCATATTTTGGGTATATGCCCAGGAGTGGAATAGCTGGGTCTTGATGTATCACTATTGCCAATTTTATGAGAAAGTGACAGATTGATTTCCAAAGTGGTTGTACAAGTTTGCACTCCCACCAGCAATGGAGGAATGTTCCCCTTTCTCCACATCCTCACCAGCATGTGCTCTCACTTGAGTTTTTGACCTGAGCCATTCTGACAGGTGTAAGATAGAATCTCTGAGTCGTATTCCCCCAGGAGAAAGATTAACAATTAATAAATGGGACCTCAAGAAACTGAAAAGCTTCTGTAAGGCAAAGGACACATTCAACAGAGCAAAATGACAGCCTACCAACTGGGAAAAGATTTTTACCAATCCTACATCCTACCATGGGCTAATATCCAAAATATATAAAGAATTCAAGAAACTTAACACCAACAAAAAATAATCCAATTTAAAAATGGGGTACAGAGCTAAAAAGAGAATATGGAATGGTCGAAAAGTACTTAAAGAAATGCTCAACATTTTTAGTTATTGGGGGAAACGCAACTCAAAACAACTCTGAGAATGTCTCCTTTCTAAATTTTATTCCTTAATTAATATCAACAAGTTCCCAATAGTGAAAACCCTTGAACTCTTAGAAGTATACATTGAAGATAAGCCCGGGACATATATGTTTATCAAAAGATTCTCCAGGAGTATAACTTGCTTAATTAATCCTATATTCACAGATAACCCTAAACAAGGGACTCCTGCCTCAATCTGAGGAGCAATTATTAACTCAGTGTGTATTTCAGTATTAGGAGTCTGGGTTGTCCTTTTACATAAAAGCATGTGGCATTCAACAGAACCAGCTTAACAATAAGTGATATTTTTGCATCATTAAGACTTGGTCTTGTATATATAGTCCTCAATACCTCAGGCCATTTTAAAGCAAAATAAAATGCTCTAAAGTAAAATTACATGGATATATAAGCGAATGAGGCAAGGCAGTGATTATAACATATACAACATGTACATGAATGTGTCTATGTATGAATATATATGTGCACAAAGCTAATGTCTAAACATTGAGCCTAAATGTTTAATCACCAGTAACCTGATTCTTACATACTTCTTATTCTTTGTCTGACATACAATACCTCTCTTCATGTAGTAAATTCTGTGTGCAAAGGAAATGCGTTTTGTTCATAGGACTATAAAACTTAAAACTATGTCCAATTCTATTCCATACTGAGAAAATAGTCATACATATAGAATCCATCAGTACATTCAATTACTGTTCCCTTTCCTTTGAAGTAAATGATATTCCGATTGTTCAATGAAAATACAGTAGCTTATCTGTGTAGAATGAATTGTAACCTACCAGAAAGCCATTTGTGGCCTGGGAAAGCGCCTTTCCCCAATTATCCTGTCAACGTGTTTAATCATTAACATGAAAACACTATATTCGTTAAAGAAGAAAGGAATCATAAGTCCTCATTGCGGTTGCTAAATTTCCTGTTAATTGGTATACGGAAACATCAAATATCAAGGGACGCTAAATAGTTCTCACTCCTTAGAAGGGGAAGTTTCCCTGTGAATAAGATTTACAAGTGATAGAAAACTGAAATTCGAATGTAAGGGTGGAACTCTTGGGCTTTTCATTTATGCTTCGTTGCATCTAGACTAATAAAGTGTTGATGTTCCCTGTCTGTACATTTATTGAGTTTTTAAAAAAAGAGTCCGATATAAATGAAAATAATGTCATAAAGGTCAAGATAAGTGGAAAGAGACATTTGTTTAATTTGCCTTTGGATAGCATGTGTCTTACAAAGAGTAATTGAACAAAAATACTGGCTCAGCTTAAAATCATTTTGAGCACATGTTAGGAATTGGTTGTTACTGGCATATGGCATTAGTGATTAAGAAAAAAAAAAACAGATCTTAAGCCACCCTTTTCTTAGACATGTGATATTATTTACAAATTCAAACGTAATTGTAGAAAATAATATTTCAGAGGCGATTGTCTGCTGACTGAGTGTAGGACTTTTTCTATCTGGGACAACTGGTGTTTACACTCTGAGCACCAAGGGAGTGATAAAATGTGTGTGGTCTACCTGTTCGCTTCCATTGTTCACTCTAGTGAGAGAGACAGACACCCACCCAGGGGGAGAAGACAAGGAGACATCAAACCAAACTGCAGGAATGCTCTTGAGAAAAAAATTCAAGGTTCACTTTTATGTGTTCTTCTTAATGAGTTCATTTCTATAAACCAAACTTTCTACAAAACTCTACAGCCTTTTTTTTTTTTTTTATATATAAACAGGGAAACAAACAGTAAATTCTGCTTGTCCTTGCAGGCGGCCGATGAGAGCTCTCTAAGAGATTGCGATCTGTGTCTCCATTTCTTTTTGAAGCCAGGTTTTTTTTTTTTTTTTTTTTTTTTTTTTAAATACTACACCATAAATAGCTTACTACAAATGTTTGAGGAAAACTGAATACTCTTTTTCACATCCTGTTCCCATTGTTCGTGTCTTCTTTCCCTCTGAATGGTTGCTTGTTATACACATTTTTACATAGCTATATGTGGAAAAGATAGGCCTGAAAGCATTGCATGAAACAATTATAAGACGACACAGAGAGAGCTGAGAAGTAAAAGAAAGCTTGAACCAAATTTTCATAGTTCACCCGCATTAATTCAAGTGCCTTGGGTGTGATGGAATGTTAAGGGGACAGGTGGAAACTGGGAGACCCTGGCCACTGCTGCAGGCGCAGGCAGCACAGAGACTGCTTTACGAAGTGGGGCTGTACAGAGAGAAGACCAAGTCGAATATAGTTAAGAGGGTGCAAAAATCCCAGTCTTTTTAACGTGGGCAAATGACGGGGTATTCTTTCTACCCAGTACCTTCTATTTTATTGAATGTGCTTGACTGCAATACTTTTTCAGCTTTGCTTTACTAAGTCTGAAGAGCACTCAGTAAACTTGGTGCTGATACTCCTTAAAGAGGCCAGCCCACAGGAGCCAGGGAACTAATGGCTCTCCTAACCTTCTCCTTCTGACATTCGTCAGAAAGGGGCTGGGATCACATGGGAGAGGAAAGAGTGGACATAAACGTGTTTTTCTAAGCAATTTCCATGTAATTAAAAATGTGTTCTGGATTTATTTTATTTACACTTGAATTATCAAAATGTTCCCTTGTAAGAATATTTTCCCTTTGAGGTATCTTAAGTCACCCTTCCGGAAGCCACATTTTGCCATAAGTAGAAAAACTCCACACCAAAAAGCCAGAGTTTTGTTCCAGACACTAACCCTACAATTTTGTGTGGGTTTTGTACTTGGCAAAATGAATGATCCCATCCCTAATCACAGTTCACATTAGTACAGTGTGTGACAGTGGGGACAGAAGAAGGGCTCCTGAAATATACCAGGAAACCTACGGGGCACAGTTGGCTGTGCCTTACTCTCTGTCAGCTGATCCTGGAAGGGTGTTTCTTCCAGCCAAATATTTCTTTGTCCCAAAGTAACTAGAGACAGGCAGAGTTCAAAGCTTGAGAACAGCGGAACTCAGGTTTGGTCATCCCACTCACACTGGTTACCATTTATTCTCACGTGTTTTGTTTTGCTTTTCGAGGCCAGGCGCACATTGCCCCATGCCACATTAATTCTCTACATATGGACACATGTGTATTATATTATATATTATATATAATAATAATAATATGATATATATCATTACATCAATAGCACACATATGTCTTTTCGGCACCTGTGTCTCAACATTCAGGAGACATCTTATTTGTAAATTTTGCTTGTGCAAAGGCAGGTCATCAAACAGTAACAATGGGATTGCCACCTACACTCACTAGTTTGGAACAGTGCTTGTGAGTTTTCATCCTCCTCTGTTGGAAGGAAAGAAATGTTTTCTCTGAGTCATCCCAGCTGAGGCAAGCACTATTTCACCCTCTGTGGGGCTTTGATGGAGGCCTGGTTAATCGTAACAGGCTCTCAGCTTGGCGAGCTTGGCTTCCTGTAAATGTGGCGCTGCCCTCCCTTCTAGATAACAATGTGTTCCATCCTGAGTGACGGGCTGAGGGCCTCTCCTCTCCTTCATTATTGCCCGCAGCCTTCTAACCACCGTGGGTCACCCCCTGGGTCATCCACTGCTTCTTATGGCATGTGAACAGAGCATCAAATGTTCAAACCAATGAAAGCAGTAAAGGCATCTTCAAAAGGCATTTGTTAGCACTCACCCCATACACAGAACTGTTATTTAGGGGAAATATTATAATTGTGACAAAATTACAGATTGCCGTGTTTCTCAAACTTCCAGCAGTTAACCACCACCTACCATCCGCCTATAAGGACCGGTCCACTGAGCCACTTGGAGGACACTGCCAGCTCAGCACTTGCAAATGGAGTCACAGAAGGAGAGAGCAACGTCCATGAGGGTTCTGGCTTCATAAAGTGTCATGCTATTTATAGAACACGAGACAGGAAAGTGTGCTTCTCTTTTAAATCTGGCCTTTACTGCACCATATAATTTATGGTAATATAATAAGTGATTTGAAAATAAAGATTTGAGACATTTTAGCATTAGCGTTTTTAAGACAAAACAAACATTCAAAATAAGACTTGAGCCACCAAAGTGAACTCTGTTATTAAATGCCCACTTTCTTGTTAAGTCTGAGGCCCAGGCCATTGCAAATCTCGAACTCGTCGATTGTGACCTCTCGCAAAGTAAAAATAATTGTATTATTTTCTGAGGGCATTATGGCTCATGATTCTCCCCTTCCCCAAAGTCCAACTAGATCTGCTTCAGCTGCTATTAAATGGGATTAATGAACTTAGAAGTATTTAAATAACAGTATGAGATTTCAGAGATGAATGAACAACCTATAATATTTCAGGCTCCTGACGAGAAATTATTTCGGCTTTGTCTCATCAAGGCTCATTGAATCTTATGCCATTATGCATGTATAAATCAGTCTGAACTTTTGAGCTTGCATGAAATAAATTCAATTCAAATGTTCTTTTCCTGCCCGTGCTATGCAATCTACTAACATACTATTGTGCCAGGAAGAAACGTGAGAAATATTGTAAATAATCAATTCCAGACAACTCAACAGTGAACATAGAGACTGGGAAGTCACACCGTCACCTCCGTTCATTGTTTTCTCTGTCATTTGGGCAAGGAGCATGGGCGGTACTTCTGCACACTCACCATATGAGGTAAGAGGGTGACACATCCCTACAGTTAAGAACATAAAGGTTGACCTGTGGCTCTCTGTCCCAGCATCATGTACCCACTCCTTTGTCGAAATGGGACATTCTAAAATCTCAAAACATTGTATGCTCATTTTACTTATGCCTCCTCACCACAAGGTATTCACTGCTCTTGCCAGCTTTCTGCGTAATCAGCAGATCTCATGAAAAAGCTCCATGGGAAATCTCGTGTCATACAAAGCCTTGACTATTGCTAAGAGGCTTGTCAAACTAAGGACTGAGGATGACATCTGTACCAGCTGTTTTTCTGTTTTTCTATTGCTATGATAAAACACCAAGGAAACTTGTACAAAGAAGCTTTTAGTTGAGCTTATGGTTCCATAGCCAGAACCATGTAGACTTGTTGGATGAGCCAAGGCATGCAGGCAGGGCAGTAGAGGGCTCACGCCTCAAATGGAAAGCAGAAAGGGAGAGAGAGAGGGAGAGGGAAAGAGAGAGGAGGAGGGAGGAGGAGAGGGAGAAAAGAGAAGAGAAGAGAAGAGAAGAGAGAGAGAGAGAGAGAGAGAGAGAGAGAGAGAGAGAGAGAGAGAGAGAGAGAAAAGGCATCAGTCAACTGTTCCACACAGGACTTTAATTAAGCCTGGAACTTCTCAACATTTAGAACTTGGAATTCAAATGCTATTTCTGGTTTGTTTAACCATTTCCCCCAATTTTATTTGGGTATTATTCATCCTAAATCATCCAGAAGAAACCTTAAGAAAATGATGCTCCATTTCCTTTAAGGGGGCTTGGGTAGGGTTTTGGTTGCTTTCTTGGGCTAAAGATGTTTATTTTCAGTGGGAGTTGGTTATAAGTGATTATTGGTCTTATTCAGAGAGAAAAAAAGGTTGGACTCAGGGATGTCTCTCTTTTCCTTTATCTTTCTTTCTTAAGTTTGGAGATAGGAGTTGAAGGGAAAGAAGGGGGAATATAGAAATATATAGGGATGATAGGACAAAAATAGATTATTGAATCTACTCCTCAACTTAATGCCTTAACCGTTACTCACAAGGTTATTTTTAATTCACTAGTATAGAATTTATATCTTGATGCAAAGTAAGTTTAATTTTGATACCTTGGTACAGAACTTAAATTTAAGATTATTCTTCACACACATCAGATAGATAGATAGATATAGATAGATAGATAGATAGATAGATAGATATAGATAGATAGATAGATATAGATAGATATAGATAGATAGTCTAATATGAAGTATTGTGCCCATACAGCTCAACTATAATACAAGGTTTACTTCCAGTGCTTTGAAAATGCTATTTCAGGCTGCTTATAATAATTAAGTAATAAAAGTTAATTGTTAGTTGATCAAATCATGGTCATGTCAATTACTAGTCTATTTTTACCAGAAGAATATACATCCTAGGTTTAACAGATAGATTTGATTCTATAGATGGATAAAGTAAAAGAATTAGCTGAGGTCTTCAAAACCCTCAAAGACCTGAAAAATATGACATTTAAAGATGATTTTATTATTTTAAAGATTCCTTGACAATAAGACAGGTTAACTTCCACCATCCCCAGTCTACCTTAAAGAAGATGATGAGCATCAGTGAACCTCCTCATGGAGATGGCTTCAAGTGTGGCAAGCCAGTGACTAGGCAAAATATCTTCGTTTTGGCCACAGACAGAATTCTGCCTAAAAATGTGTAAGCTTGTATGCAGGCCAAGTCAATGACCAAACTCTGCCAAGACAGGGTAAAAAAAGTCATCAGTAATTCCTGCCTCACAAATATGTGTGTCAGACATATTGGTTCAGAGGGCTGAAGATGATGCTCCAAAGTTACAGAGGGTGACTGTTCAGGCAGCAAACTGTCTCCGTCATCTTCTCATTTTGGAAGCTGCTAATCTGCACTTCCTGTCTACTCCGGTAATTAATTTTATTCCCTGTCAAGTCTCCGATGGGCTTCAAGACCAAATAGTTTAATTTTACAATTAAGCTTAGTTGTTTCAGGGTTAAGATGTTTTTAGGTCTAGATAGATGTTTTTAATTGATAAAGACGAGATGTGATAGAAATTGATTTACATTCAGAATCTTAGATGCACCAAAATAAGAAAGATGTTTTCTTCAAGGTTGCCAAATACAAGCAGCCGAAATACTATGAATGTAACATTTGTATAATTCCTGATTGTTTCATGGTTCTTCTTGCTGTGGGTAGTTTATTGTAGATATGTATGATAATATAAATGTATATGTAAAAAAAGGAAAAAACAGAAAAGAAATGGCATCAGTCTTTTGACATCCAGATGCCACTCCCTGTTATCCATTTCCTCTATCACACTCCACCTCCTAATCCTTCCTACACAGTTCTCCTAACCAAGGAGCAGATAAGTGAAGTAAGGACCATTTTTATTCAAACCACCATGTCATCCAGAGGTTTGTATTTCAATTGCTCATTTTATAATTTAAACCATGTCTACTGAATAGCCCCACAGTTAAGACTCAAGCCCCAAAGGCTTTTTTAAAGCAGGAGAGCACTGCTAGGTCTACGCAGTAGTTTCCGCGTGGAAGCCGTCATCCCGGCAACGTGCAGGTAAATCACAGCCTGCATTTTAACACGCCCTCCAGGAATCCGTGTGCACACTGAAGTTCCAAGCATTTCCTCTCAACATGTGGGCACCACGCACCTTACCAGTGCCACATGGGCTGCTTTGTAAAATCTCTGTCTTGCGTACCATCTGGCTCCCACAGAGATCTCCAAAACCCTCCATGCTCAATGGGGCTTAAAGCCAGATAGAATTACTGAGAAGACAGATAGAAATGCAGACAACTGGGCTTCCCTACTAAATTCCACATCAGTGCCTGAATTTTAACTAGGACCTCGATGATTTCAACATACACTAATGTTTGAAAATCACTATCCTATGAGATTCTCACATATAATAACTTAACAATTTTTCTTAATGATGCAGTATTGTTCTATACATAGGCCTGGGGAAAATTTTAGCATGTCATCTCCCATAACTTCAGATAAAACCAAACCAACCAAACAAACAAAGAATAACTTCACAACTGCAGTAACTTGTAAGAATTTCAAGGCTTGGTGTCTCAAACAATTGGGGCCCATAAATTATATGAATAAGCATTTGAGAGATTTGACAAAATGTAAGGTATTCTCCAAGCTTCCTCTTGGAAAAATGTACCTCTATCATCCAGAAGGCAGGTTTTAGAATGTATAAACTCCTCGGATATCAGATATTGATGTGGTACAGAAGAGGGTCCAGGCCCCCTTTTCTGATGTCATCTTACTTTCTTTCTCTGCCCAGCACAATTCTGTCTCATTCATGAAGCTTCTAGTTCCCATTGGGAACCTTGATCTTTCACCTTATCATCACCTGCGCTGAGAGCAGTGGTTTTCAACCTTCCTGACACCCCCCTTTAATACATTTTCTCATGTTGTGGTGACCCCCCAACCATACAATTAATTATTCCATCGCTATTTCATAACCCCAATGTTGCTACTGTTATGAATCGTAATGTAAAATCTGATATGCGACCCCCCAAGAGAGTCACAACCCATAGCGGTTTAGAAAGAGATTTGCGTTCTGACTGGATCATCTTTGTGCAAAACCAGGATGTCCTGAGAATGGCTTCTTTGAAGCCAGTCCCAACTGAGGGTGCGCTGAGAATTCTTTGAAGAGAAAGCATATGCTTGGTGTGGCATACCCTTTTGCAATACACATACCTTGCCCTGGGGAGGAGAATACATGGTTCAGAATAGAGCTTGATATCAAATCTAGGGTGGTGTTTCTTCTTTTAGTATTAAGATTATCTTACTGACAGTGGCAGGTACCAGTGATAATATAAGCATACTATACTGGAAGGCCGTTTCAATTTCACTAGCACAGATCCTGATATCACTACTGTCTGAATATTCTCTCCATAGCAATGAATAAGTAATCGCCCTCAGGCTTGTGGTCAGTAAAGGAGAGTAATAAATGAAAATGTGCCCTAGGATTATTATGAGAGTTAAAATAAAAGTTTAAAGTAATTAGCAGAGGGCTTACAACATCAATTCAATAAAAATCAGACATTAGTCTTTTCTCCAGCATTGCTGCTTTTGAATGACGTGTTGATCAAAGCACTTTGGTTTTTATGCATCAGCTTGTGAGAATCCAGGTTAAACATAGTAGCATTGCTCCTAAGCAATGGGGAAGCAGGGTATTTCCATTGCAAAGTGAAACTTTTTCTTCAGAATGCTACTTTTAGTTACTCTGTCTAGTGGAAAAGAAAAGGTGATGGCAACAGCAGGGAGTGGAGAGAGAGGATGGACCCAATTCTGGAAATGTAGCGGGACTTAAAAACTGGTAGTGTTTGCAGAAGTATTTGGAAGAGTTGTGCAGAGGAGGAAGCAGAGAATACCACAGTAAAGGGCGGAGACTGAAGTCCAGAGAGCTGCTGTGGATAAGCAGAATGAAAGCCCTCAATCCTTGCCATAGGGATGTGATAGGTGATCTTATTGCTGACTGCTGCAGTTGGAATGGGAGGACTGACTGAAGTGCGAGCCCACCCCGGAGAGCTAGTTTCTCTCTCCAAAAGCACAACTCTAAACAAAGAAGTAAGGAGAGATTGATCACCCATAAGTGGGAGGCAGAGTTGAGAAAAGATGATTAGAGGTATCTTGTTCTTAGAGGACAACATTTCTCTGACACATTCACGGAATGGCCCCCATCGATATCAAAATGGATGGTGTTAGATAGTGAAAAATAATTGAGGATTGGGAGAAAATGAGCCAGAAGAGAAAGGATAAGAGAAAGAAGGTAAACATCCCATAGTACTACTCCAACAGATGTGGAGTGGAAGCAGGAGCTGTTTCAGACTATTTTTCTGTGGATCACATCTGCAGGGCCTAAGGACGGTCGGGGTGGAGGAAGGGACAGAAAATCTTCAGTCACACTTTAGGCACTAAAAACTGACACAAGCCTAGTGGCTAAACACCCACTTTGGATTGGGTTATCTGCCTATGTCTGGGTGGGCAGGCTTTTCCATAGCATCGATTATGTAGATAATGGCCACATAGTCCCACTGTCTGGTAGATACTAGTTATAGTTCTTAGATGTTTCCCTGGAGCCATGAACTGTCAGCATAGCTCATGACTTACAATAGAAACTAAACAAGGCATTTGAAAAAGGGGAAGAAATGTTTTGCGTCCAACTTCGTGGCACACCATGCCGATGCATTTTGAATTCCACACTTCCAAACATCTGGTAAAGCTCCCATGGTGCATATGCACACTGAGAGTTCTCACTCCAAATTTAGTTAAATAAATTGTTAAGAATGTGTTTTTATTACATAAACAGGAGCTCCAAGTAAGCCTAAATACTCCAGGATATTGTAAGCAGAAGTCCCACAAGTAGTCAAAGGGTCTTGGGGCTAAATGATCATTTGACAATGATTTCTAGAACAAAGAACACAATATTGAATGATTGCTTTTCCTTTGACTATTATGAATATGGTTTGCTCAGAAAATTCCAGTAATCAATAACTGATATTTAGCATGGTTATTTCTGCCCTACAAGGAAATATGTATATGCTCAAAATATTTTGTTGTGTTTTGAGTAAAATTTAAACCTTAAAGCTTCTGGCACTGTGCCTAGAGTAATTGTTTCCTAGCGAAACATTTTTCATAACAATAATTAACTTTGAATTTATGAAAGTGTTAAGGACATTTTAACATTAAAATGATAATTAACTACAGGGAAAGCTATTTTTAAAACTTAGTCTAAATGCCCAATTTATAAATTATTTGAATTCACTTCCCCACAGGACCTAAAGTAGCACTTCTCAAACTTTAATGAGCGCAAAACTACCTTGAAAATCTTGATGTACTGCAGCTGCGGATGAAGCGGGGCGAGCCTAAGTCTCTCTGTGTGCTCGCCCAACATCTTCCGGACACCACTTCCTGCATGGCTGCCTTCAGCCCAGTTCCGGGAAAGCAGGGGCTCGCTGTTTCAGAATGTGCAAACCACAAATAATTTACAGAATCACTAAGAATGATGCCTTCAGTCAGCTAAAATAACTACAACCAAAAATGAGATTCCACACTTGGAACCACTCTTGTCTGAAAACTTTGTTGATTTGGGACCTTTTGTCTTGCTTTAGAAATGGCAACTTCCGGTCAGTGACTGCAGCCTGGGATTCTCATGTTTTTACCGCTGGCACTCCCCAACTTCATGGTGTCCAGAAAGCTCTCCCAGCATTCTCTATGCTTATAAGCGAACAACGTCGTCACCAGAGGGTGAGGTGACTAATAGTGACTGTCTACTGATTGGGTTTTGAATCACCAAGTAGAGACTTTGAAGGAGGCTTAACTGAAGAGGGAGATCCACTCTGCACCTGGCAGCAGCATCTATGGGTTGGGGGGCAGGATTAAACAAAAGGAAACAAAAGAGAAAGTGAGTACCACCATGCCTTTGGTTCCATGAAGGATACACTGTATTCCTTACTTAAGCTACTAGAAATTAAAAAAATTGTTTTCAATGTATGTTTATTTACTGCGCATCCCCGTGTGTAAATGAATGCTCATATGGAAGTGAGAGAAAACCTGAATAAGTTGTTTCCTTCCATCACCAGGCCCTGGAGATCCAACTCTTGCCATGAGGCTTGGTGCAAGGCAGCCTGACCACGGAGCTGTCTTGCTGGCCCCGTTTGGTATTAAGTCATGCCAATAACAAAAGTCACCACCACACAGTGCTTACCAAGAGTGATGTTAACCCAACACAGCGTCTAAAGACGTTCCTTCAAATTAAACACATTTAATGAAATACATTTCTTTTCATCACAGAAGGAGGAAAATGTTCTCTAAATTCTAAGCAATGTTCCTTAGAATGACTCTCAGCAACAGCTGGACACAGCATTGTATTTTCAGCATTTCCACAAGCTTCTCCAAGATATGGCCTTTGCCTGAGGCTCCAACCTTTTCTGCATTCTCCCAGGAGCGTGACTTCAGTCCCTCCAGGGCACCCAGGGCCTTTGCACCTACAGTGTCTTGCTTTTGGCACGATCAACTCTGAATGTCCACACCTAGTTAATTATCATTTCTTCCGCTGTACCCTCCATCTCAAGCATCACTTCTCCCAAAGGGCTTTCCTGAAGCCCTAACTCGGAACCCTTTCCTCTTAGCTCTAGGCACCATTTTTCAGGTAACTTCATGCCATTCTCACTCATGTCCTTTGTTTAATGTTCCTACGGAAAGCTCTGTGAAGTTCTGGAATGAGGCTGGTTGTCATCCTCGCTGCCTCCAGGTGCCAAGCACAGCTCCAGGCACAATAGTGAGTTCCACAGAGCAAGCAGTTGAGAAAGGAAATCCTGACTGTTTCTTTTGACCAACAGCTGAGCTTTGAATGTCATCGGAATGGACTGGCAAGCAGCCAGAAGGCTCTTACAATGGACAAGCAAAGACTTCCACATCCATCTTATTCTGAAAACCATACTACTTTATTCCACTTGAGTGTTCTCTGAGTTTTGAACTCTTTGACAATGACCAATAGTGGATAACCATAAAAATGGGTGACGTTAGACTGTTAAAGTGGCATGCTAGCTGTCCTGAAACTTATGCCTTAAAAATCTTTACAAGTCAATGCCACTTAAATCTGTTTATTCTCCTTTCTCTCTCTCTCTCTCTCTCTCTCTCTCTCTCTCTCTCTCTCTCTCTCTCTCCATATATGTGTGTGTGTGTGTGTGTGTGTGTGTGTATTATACTAAGTAATTTTATACTAAGTCACAATGGAAATGTGAATATATATAATATATATATAGTGAATAAGTAATTCACAAAATTACTTATCAATTCTTTTGTATATGTTTGATGCCAGTTACATCCTTTCTCCTTCAGGTTCAGAGTTTCTTTTAACCTGTTAGTTTCTAAGCACTAAGAAGGTCCTATCTACAATCCAATCTGGCATTCAAGCCTTGTGCAGAAATAAATATTGTTTAACAGCGCTGACACCAGCAAAGAGAGCATCAAGCAGTGAAACCTGACCCAGGAGTGCAACTCACACATCTCTTCTTTTTCCTTTTCAAGGAAGCTTCTCAAGCTTCCTAAATGTAAAAAAATAAATTATTTACCAATTATTTTAGTTCATGTCTTGTTCCAGCATTCCTGGAAATTCTATCTCTGAAACGCAATATAAAATAAGAAGCTGGGCAATACAGCCCGTTTGTATCTGTGATTATAAATAAGTATTTGGTAGGTTCAAAAATGCCACGTAGAGAAAAAAAAAACACACATGGATTTCCCACCAGAAAGCGTTAAGGAATTAGTCAAGGCCTCGTATGTCGCCTTATGACAACCCCAAATTAATGAATGCATTATTGAAGGGGCTTCTGAATTAAGTGATTTTTTTTACTAATTTCTCAGACTGCTTTGGCCTAGTGAATCGTGGCTCCAAGGACAGGAGGCAGAGAGCATGGGCTGCAGCCCAAACGCTGTCAAAAGACAAGAAGCGGCTCCGACAGACGTCAATCTGTTACTGTTCACAGGGCTGTCTCCTCCTCTCCTTCGCCTCCCAGTTATTAAGCAACAGTGTCAGTCATGGGCCTGTTCCTCCTTTCTCTTTTTATTAATGATTTAACATGGATATGTCATTACTGCTCTATACATCTTTATGCAGACGGCACGACTGTGCATTTTAATGGCAAATCTGTTTCTCACTTAACTACTGAACTGCAAAAAGACTTTGGCAGACTGGTTCCAGGAAAACAAACTGGTTTTAAAAGCAGCAAAAACGAAAACAATGCTTTTTGGCTCTACTGCTCATCGGAGCTTGAATAGTGATTACTTCAAAAGCCAGAATCGTTTGAGAACATGGTTTACCAGACAAGCCTGAGCTACAGGCTCGGCTTGAGTGCATGGTAGAAAGTGTACTCCCTGTTGTGTCTTAAGGGTTCAACTCAACTAAAAGACATGTTCCTGAAATTAAATCATAGGAAGTTTTACCTATAATAATTCTCACTTATTAATTAACCCCTATTAAATATTTCAATTATTCAGTTTTTAAATACCAACCAGTAGAATAAATTGGTTTTTTAAAAAAATTAGTATTTAATGTAAGTAGTCAAAATACATAAAATATATGTATTAAATAATTTGTAAAAATATGAAGAACCTGAGTCAAATATAAGTGATTCTGGTTTCACTTGTGACAAATAAATTATATCTCACATTATAATCTAATAAAAATTATTTTTAAACATGCTTTGAAAAAAATCCGTAACTAAATTGACTTCTTTATATATCTTTGTTTCTGTTTCTCTTTTTCTATTTTTATTCCTCTATATATTTTCTACATTTACACAAATATCTATATGCTTCAAGTAAACATAAAAATGTCTACATTTCATAGGCATTTAACAACTGTCAAACTATATTTACTGATTTGATTCTTTCTTTTTAAAACTGGGGAACAAATTAATCTCTTGTATAATCTTACCACCTAGAGCATTTTTATTTTTCTTTCCCTTTCTGTTTGGGCCTACAAATCAAAAATGTGCCTTAGCACATCATAAGATATACCATGTCAGAACGAGCTTGAACAATCTCATTCAGAGTTCCAAGCCCATAGGAATTTAGAGATTACTTTAATTAATAAAAATTAAATTTATATAGCCAATCACAAAGGATCTGCCCCAGTAAGACAGGAAAAGTTCAAGCTTTATTTTTTTCACAGATTTCTTCCTTTGCTCACCAGGTTTCCACAGTAACAGTTTCATGTCTTCTTTAGACCACCTTCTCTGTTACCCAGATGACAAAATCTGTTCCCAGAGTGGCCATACACTTGCTCAAGGTACAACAGATAATAACAGACAAGTGAACCTGTGGGCCAGATGTGAGTCAAATACCCCTCAAGGCTTGGAAACATGATGGCACCCTCACTTCCTCCTAGAGCACACAGTGTAGAAGACCAATGATTGCTCAGGCTAGGACATGGATCACAACACAGAAATGGCACGAAGGATGCTCAGAGCTAAAAGAAGCGGAGCCCTCTGAACCCTGATGATTTTGCTAATGTTTGGTTTTCTCCACAAGAACAGCCTCCGTGTACAACACATGCAAATACAGCACGTTGTGTCCCAGATTCTGTGTGTCACATATCCTGAGTCACCTGGACTTTATTTCAGTCAGGTCAGGATGAAGATTTCCAAAGCTAAAAAAAATATCATAGTATTTATTGAGAAGCCAAGATGAATAATGTTATTAAAATGTCTAATCTAATGAGGACCAAATTAATCCAAACCTACATGGCTGGGGATTGCAGCACTGATATATCTCTGCTGCCCAAGCATGCTCATAGCAGCACTTAGAAACATAAATCAGGAAACAGTTGTTTTGTGAACAGTGTATATATATATATATATATATATATATATATATATATATATATATATATATATATATACATACATACATATACATATGTATATGTATATATATTTTTTTTAAGCATCGCTTAAAGAATGCATTCTTGACAAAGTATAATGTCACTTTTGTTTTATCATAAATAAAGGGGATGCAAGATCAATTCTTGGCACAAAGTTATCTGCCACAAGTAAATGTTGTTTAAATATATCATAAATGATTTATTGCCATTGTTAAGATGCTTCGTGCTCTGAGTTAGTTGGTCTCATCTTTTTATAGCTACATTGACTTCTATCATTGCATCCTTCTCAACTTGTGTCAGGCCAACACTCAGTGGTATAAATCTAAGGGGATGATGTGATAAATGGTTTTGCAGAATGCTTGAATTTGTTCCCCACACACGTGCTAATCATTCTTAATGTAGAAGGAAATATAAAGGTACATGTTTCAGTGTATTTTTTAAATCAGTAATCCATCAAGTAACTCCATTAGTGTAGCACCCATTGTGTTCTAGCAACTGTGGTCACTGGCGATCCAGCAAACAAAACCCTGTCCTTGAGTAGTGTACCTTCGAGAGGGAAACTGGGGAGCTAAGAGATATTGTAGATGGGTACAGAAAATGCCACCAGCTACTGCTCTCTTAGTGTTCAGAGAATATTGGAGTTAATAGAGTGAATGATTGGGTAACATGCTGTTTCATGTAGTTTGGTCAAAGACATCTGAAGCCAAGGTTAGTTGAGAGCATACACTTGCTGATGTAAGACAAGTCTCTCAGTGTTTCTAACATGCTGAGAAATATTATTTAAAATAATTGGGGAAGAAAATAAGAAAGAACACTTTCTGATGTAGTGTACTTTTGTTTTACTAGAGAGTTTATAAATATTTCATTGATAACATAGCATATATATTGGTATATAATTTACATTTGTTATTGTAGAGAAACCCATTCTGCATCAACTCCATTGTTTTCTGGTGGAATCATAGAATGATACAGTCATCACCATACCCAGGTTTATGTTTCCATCACTTCAGAGAGGCATCTTATGCCTATTCGTACTTAATTAGTACTTACTTCCTGTTTTCCCACCCCCTGAGCCCCAGGAAACAGTTAACTTATCTATTATACTCTTAACTTGCTTGTTCTTGGCATCTAATTTAAATTGCATCATGACATATATAGTTCTTTGCCACTGTCTCCTTTAACTCACTCAAAATATCCCTTCTTTCACGACTGTTTCAAAGATTGTTCATGTTGTAGCACGAATCGAATATGGGAAAACAGTCTGACAGCCAAGCAGGTACATCCCAAGTATATAATATGCTGAAAAGAAATGAAGACAAATATCCAAACACGTATGGCACACAAATGTTCAGAGCTTCATAGTAGTCAAAATGTGGAAACAACCCAAGGGTTCAACCTCTGACAAGTGACTGAAAAATATGTCATGAGCTGGGCCATGACATAATAAGAACACAATTGCAAGCCATCCAGCCTTGTTCTTACAAAGGCAGAGTATTGTATTTTCCAACTAAGAAATAAGGGTACCAGAAATGCAAACCATAGAACCAAGATGCTGCATTTAAGGGAGCCCTTGTTTCTAATTTTAAAAATTGTCTCAGGTAGCAATGATGTCTTAGAAAATAATGGGATTCCTCCCTGGTGGGAAGAAGCATACCATTCTGCAGAGGTCTCTCTGTGCATCCAACCCCAGGCTCTTGCCTTTCTACTGGGCAACTTGTGTGGTAGGATAAAATGTAAGTACTTTCAATTTCTTGATTTGGGCATCTTGTTTGAAAATAAGACAATTCCTTTTAAATATTATTTCAGAAGAGCACTTAGAACTGAGTACAATTTATTGTTATTTCTGGAAGTCATCTCTAGTAGTAAGATATTTCATATTATAACTGCAACCAACATATAGATTTAAATATGTAGCATTGTGTGCCATTCTTACCATGTTGTATCTTTTAATCACAGAACCTGGTAAGTTTAGGATTTTTCATGTAGAGTAAAGCTAGAATTTATCATGATTTCAAATTTAATGGGACAGTTGATCATATATATACATACAAATATATGTAATATGCATATTATCCCATGAAGAATTCCTTTCATTTCCAGAAGGTGCACCTCTATCTGAGCTTGTAGGCATAGCTACAATCTACATCTAGTGAAATCATCTTTCAAAGACCTGGATTTATGATATCTGTGCAATGAGAGTCACACTGGCCAACATCCAGTCATGTCATTAAAATTTAGAAGCGGATCTTCAGAAATGAGAGAATAAAATCTTCTTTGTGTATAAATTGTTTTATTAGATAATGTGTTGATAGTGCAATATTTCAATTCAGGAAGAAGGCATTTTAATTAATATGTAGGTTAAAACTATCTATAAATCTTAAAGAAAATAAAATCCCTCCTTAGCTGGATGTTTCTGAATCACACATAAACGAAGTCAGTCCTTGAACCAGACTGTGAGTCAAGGCCAATAAATACATAGCTGAGATTTGCTCAGAAACATAGGCTAACTAAATTTTGCTTCTGGCCTCCAGACTGTAGCCCCAGCAAGATTTAAAAAAAAAAACACATTTAAAACACCTGGAATTAAAACTTCACATAGGATTGGATGTGCTCAGCATGGTGTGGCCATTGATGAATTAAGACTTCACCCAGAAGCAGAAAGACTTAAATGGTATATACTCACTTATATCTGCATACTAGGCCAAGGGGCATGTTCCACCAAAGCCTTCACTTACCAGGAAACTGGAACAGAGGGGAGGACATCCTATTGGGACTCTAGATGAGAGAAGCATGGGAGAATAGCAAAGTAGAAGGATCCAGAGGGTCCTAGAAACCTACAAGTAGAACATTATGATAGGCAGATTTGGGCCCAGGGGTCCCACTCAAACTAAGGCACCAGGCAAGGACAATACAGGTGGTAAACTTTAAACCCCTACCCAGATCTAGCCAATGGTCAGAACAGTCTCCACAGTTGAGTGGAGAGTAGGATATGACTTTCACACGAACTCTGGTGCCTCATATTTGACCATGTCCCCTGGAGGGGGAGACCTGGTGGCACTCAGAGGAAGGATAGCAGGTTACCAAGAAGAGACTTGATACCCTATGAGCAGATACAGTGGGAGGAGGTCTCCCTCAGAAACAGTCATAAGGGAGGGGAATAAGGGGGAAATGGGAGGGAGGGAAGAATGGGAGGATACAAGGGATGGGATAACTATTGAGATGTAACAAGAATAAATTAATAATAATAATAATAATAATAATAATAATAATAATAATAATAATAAAAAGACTTCATAGCACCAGATCCGCTATACCAAAGTGTCATATGGCTGTAGAGAATAGCTCTGGGGTTTTGGCCTCAAGCCATCATTTGATGTCCCATAGAGATGCCTGGCACCATCCTCTGGGGATGGAATTTTCTCTGTGCTCTAATAACTAAGCAACGGCAACTGCACTAATTTCCCGAGGTTGCTCATCACACACAGCTGAGCAGTGCATGTGGGAACATGGAGAGTATCAGAAATGTCGGTGAGCATTTCTTCCCACTTCCCATGCTACTCACAAGTGACCAGTATAGGAACATAAAAGAATAGCTCAGGGGCCCACATACAGGGCAGTGTTTACTGCATAGGTAAAGAATTTGAATAAGGTCAAGGGAGTCTTCTGAAGAGGTAAGCTTTAATTGAATAAAAATTAGAAGAGTGAAAATGTATTTGATTTCCAAGTAGTCTAAGTATTACCTAATTTGTAAAACAATACAGCTATTGTTCTAAAGTCAGGGAAAACCATTTATCTCGGAACCAATGGATTTTGGGAAGTGTGCTTCAAGGCCAGTTTCTCCCCCACCCCAAATATCTCAAGCACCCTCTAATACCCAATTCCTATGAACTTTCAGGCAGGACTTCATTCTAGTTTGCTCCTTGTCGTGTATACTACTGCCTGGTACCTCAGTCCAGCTCCATTTACCTGTGAATAGTTAGCAATTTCAACTTTCAGTGTTATCTCATTGCGATGGATCGTCCTTACTTGTCAAGCTGAACTAAACTCAAGCACCTTCTGTCCTCTTCCTGTGGAATGTTGGTCTTACTTGTTTGTCCAAATCCTCCATGTCCAAGCACCACGATCAATCATGCTTCATTAATTCAATTTTTCCTAGAGGAATGTTTTTCTCCTTTTTAAAACATAGCCATATTTTAAAAATAACCATAGTCCACATGAATTCACCTTTGAGTTTTCACAGTTAATCCTTAATTTAACATTACACATTCGTTAAATACTGCAATCCTCATGATCCTTCCTTCCTACGCCTCCCGTTTGAGTTGTTTTGTACATCCCTAAGAAAGGTGGAAAACTCAGTCCCTTCCAAGGGCCTTGGTCCTGGCAGGCCATATAGACAAGTGACGTGCCTAGAAAAGAGTAAAATGGAGGGACCACAGCCCAGCAGAGGGTGTGCATTGTACTGTGCAGAACAGAACCGCTCTTCTCCAAGCTAGCCAACTGCCGGTATGTGGGAATGCCCACTGCTGCCTGATTTTCCAAACACAAAATAAAAAAACCCAGACTTTTGCTTGAAATATCTCTATGTTGAAAACACTATGGGCCAAACACAATATAGCTTCATGTCTGTATTTGACTGCGAGACCACCAGCTTGTGGATTCCAGATCAACAGTACTTGCATTCTGAGAATATGATGGAATTTGTCTACATGCTCATGCAAACACACACACACACACACACACACACACACACACACACACACACACACACACGTCCAATGACATTTTTGAGAAAAGGAAATGGTCTCAATTATCCAACGAGCTCAATGGATGTTTCCTTCAGTTTTGAGTGGGCCCAGGGGGGAGTTTGTAAACAAGCCTTTTAGCTGTGTTACCAGACTACCACACATCCGTGAGGACATTACGTACATTTATATAACATTACATGGACTGAGCAGATTATTTGGCAATATGTATGTATATACATGTATGCATGCAATAAAATTAAAGGAAGAAAAAAAGAGGCCACGAACTTGAATGAGATTGCGCAGTGGTATTTGAGAGGGTTTGGAGGACAGAAACAGAAGAGAGAGGTGTAATTATAATCTTAAATATAAAAAATTAAATAAATCACTGCTTTCACTATAGGTAAGCATCATTATGGAGTGTACTGTCCTAGGAAATAGAAAGCCATTTTCTGTGATAATAGCAAGATCACTGAATTTTATTGACAGGGAAGTCATATTAGATAACATATAAAACTGCCTTGATCTAGTAGTATTAATACTTAATTAACTCCATTTCTATCTGTCAGCCAATGTCAGCTCTGCCATATTTAGTAAGGTATTTGAGATTATTTTATTAGTATAAAATGCTGAATAAGTTCTGCTGCCAACAGAATTTGTTTCCTTCAGACAGAAGCTAAGGAGTAAAATTGTCCATTAGGAATATACAGGAGCCTGTATAAATAATATTTCACAAAATATGAGTCACAGAGTAATATTTACCAATTTTATTTTTTAAGGTAGTAAAAATTTAAAATATTTTAAATTAACTTTTTAATTAATTTTATCATTTGATATTTTCATATGTTTTTCTAATGCCTAGCTCATCTTTTTATTTCAAATTACTTTCCTGTGTAGAGGTCAATGAGTTGGGACCACAAGTAGGTTGATGTAGGAGGAGGATGCAGCGTGACCATTTTTGAGGGGAGAGGTTAATAAAAGTGGATTTGTAGGAACTGAACTGAATTCTTTGGGAAAGATTTCTATCCGAGTATGTGTCACAAGACCTCTGCATCAATGTGGATCCTTTCTGAGGTAAATCCAGCTAGCTAAGACAGCATCAATGTGGATCCTTTCTGAGGTAAATCCGGTCAGCTAAGACAGCACTGCCCTTTCTCTGAGCCCAAACGCACAGGAAATGAAGCCACATGAAGTGAATCACTTAACTTCCGATTTTATTGCAGACTCTCAGACTAGACATGCATCCTCCATCTTCTAAACTCGTGTGAGGTGAGGCAGGTAATGCTTGACTGTTGGCGAGCCAATGAGGACGACTCTGGGAACGTCTGACCACACTTTCTCAACAGATGCCTTCTTCTGTTTCCTCATGCAGAAAACATGAGTCCGCTTGAGGTAACAAATTAGGTGCCCTTATTTCCAGAAGTGTCGTAGTAGCTATCGTATCATTGCTGTGACCCTGTTTGAACTGTGTACAAATCAGCATACTTCCTTCTCTAGTCTTCTGGATCTTTCCCTAAGCTCAAGCCATGGTTTGGATACCAAGTAGAGGTGTTCAGGCAAGCCAAGAATATGTGTTCTTATCAAGGTCAAGTGGCAAACCTACCGAGTGCTGAGGACTATATAGCTCTTGACAGTATCTTATAGACACTGGTGACTTATTTACTGCATGGCATTGGACAAAATTCTGAGGGTTTTCTAGCCTCACCCCTGTTTCTCTGAAGCCATTATAATGAAAACCTGTCTCCTAGGGCTTGTGGGAAAATTAGTTGGTATAACATATGGTCAAAGTATGGAGCTTTATGTGGTCATTGGTGTTTGTTACTGTTGTGTCAATCAGGCATACACAGAGCTGGAAACTCTTTCTTCCTCACAATTCTTTCTTAATAGTTCTTTGTCTAGATTTTTTTGCCTCATAGTTTACTTTTAAGGTAAGGAAAAGACAGCTTTAAGAAAAAAATCTGGCCATGAATTTTAATATTTAACTTACTTCCAAAATGCTTTAGAAAAAATGACTTTTCTGGAGCAAAGTTATATTCATATCGGGGTATGGATACTAATTCACAGTAAGTTTGTCTCTATGGATGTTAGGAACACAAATCTCTTCTAAGTATCTGGACAATGCAACGCAATAAACCAATGGCCCCATGCCCCTATTAATGCTGCTAAACACATGTGACACGGTTTGATATTTACCTACCTTCTGAGAATGGCATGCTTTCACAAGTGAAAATGAGAAAGTGATTTTGAGAAAAAAATATCCTCATGTTTGTTAAAATTGGCGTAATTATCAGTGTCGAATGCTTATGTGAAAATAGATTTTCATACCATATGTATGGTTTGAATGGGATAAAGCAAGTGAGCTCCGGGAAAGTAAAGGGTTCTTTTTTCTTTCTTTCTTTCTTTCTTTTCCCTGTAATAGTGTCTTTAAAATACACTACCCACAAACCAAGAGCATACTTTTAGAAATGATAGGTACAAAGAATAAACCCTAAGATTATGAGTTGAAAACTTCAGGAACTTGCTGCAGGGACAAAAATGCTATAAAAATCCAACTATTAAATTATTGGAGATTTATAAGAAAGACTATCCATATCCATATATGTATATTCAAATATATCAATGGAACATTACTTAAAACACATAAAAATAGGGACAAGTGTCAGCTCTGAAAAAGTAAATAAAAGAATTATATTATACATCCATGTGATTAGATACCACATTGTAGTCAAAACCACTTTGTACAATACTTATAAATTGTGCTAAGTAAGTTATTAAATTATAACTTGATGGTAAAAGAGGTTACTAAAATGTATGCACATAACACAATACCAAAGACCTTTACAAACTGGTGCAACAAAGCATGGTTTAACAGCTCCAGGTCTGCATGTAAGCTGGTTGAAGTCCCGTGAATTTCCTTGGTTCTCAGTTGACATGTGCTGGAATTCCTTGGGTTTCTCTGGAGTGAATAGCTGTGCCTTTCACCGGTTACATGTCTTGCAGTATGCTGGGCTGTCAGCTGCAGCCATCGCTTTGCATTTCTGTGATGAGGGCAGCACTGCCTCTTTGATGCTGGCTGTGGGAGGCTAGAGTACTTTCTGGCCATGGAAGATGTCCTTAGACCTTCAGGGATGGCAAGTGCAGTGCTCCCTTTCCTAAAGACAGAACTTGTGCTGCCTTCTTCATATAGACGGAGCAGGCTGTTAGCTTTGGGTCTCCATGCGTCTTTGCCCCAGGCCCCATGTCCTCTTTGTATATCACTGCCAATTTCCAAATTGGGATAGAATCTGGAGTTTTCAAGGAAGATATTGTGTCATGTTTGATGTTCAGACAGAGGCCAAGAAGAAAAACTCTTTAAGGTCCACATTTAATAATCTTAGAGTTCCTTCTCATTCGGGAACAGCCCTTTCCCTGATGTGCTTGAAAGACAAAGTCTGTGGTTGTACACAGGAGTCCAGCCACCTAAAGAAGCTCCTATCTTGTCCTAGTCATCATCTCCCTTCCACGGAGCCCACTGGGACAAGTCTAGCTCATAGCTTCAGGCAATGCTTTCACTGTCCTTTACACATTTCTTGTCATGTCAACTTTGAACTACAAACTAATGTGTTAACTGTTCTCACAAACTCTGGAAATGGAGTGTTACGGGAAAATCAGTCCAATCACACTTTAAGATGGTCATTTAAGATTATATTTTCAATTTAGCAGTGTGTGTGTGTGTGTGTGTGTGTGTGTTTTGGTCCTCTCCTCAATAACGGACAAGTATATATTTTATATGGAAAACCCAAGTAAGATTTTTTTCTCTCCTATTGTTTCTTCTCTCACATCCTTCAGCCTTGGAAGGCTATAAAGACACCATTTTTATATCATTTCAACAAAGAATTGGATTTATCCATGATGTAGTTTTAGTTTAGAAACATGTTTTCAAAATTCTAGGTAGGAAATAAATGGAGCATTTCGTTTATCTCTATAGCATTTAGCCACTTCGCTGCATGTGTGTACATTAAAGTGTTTCTACTATCCCATGACAAATGGAGGGTCTGCTTTATTCTTTACCTTAGATGCTATTGTCATGGACTGTTCTCAGCTCAGGGTTCAAAGAGGAACACATTATATAGTTGAGGCATACTTGGCCCTTGTGACTCCTGATTCCCAAAGTTTGGGAATGCAAGACGAAGGTAGCCAGAATCCGCTGCTACAGACACTGGCTTTAAGAAAAAAAGAGGGGGCAGGTCAATTCTGAAACTCCCTATTAAAGACGTAGTCAAGTTAGCAAATGCGTCTAGGACCTGAGGGTGAAAAGAAGAAGAGGGGAAGAAGGATGAAGGCAGTGGAAGGAAAAGGAAGAGGCCTTTTACATACCCAGTAAAGGCAGACATAGCCTCCCAGGAATCCAGTTCTTGTGATGCTCACGCCCATAATTCTCACCTCCTGAGCAAAAATACTGGGCTTGAAAACTAAGGAAGCTCATCAAAACAATTCCAGTGTAAATTCTTTCCTCCACTGTCTTTGTCTTTATCGCTATGCTGAACTTTAAAGTTTTAATAATTATGAGAAAGTAAGCATTATGAGAAAATAAGCCTTAAGTCTAGCTTTGAAGGACGGAAATGTGAACACCCGTACTGCTGGGAGGGTGCCTTTTTTCCAGAAGGCATGGGCATATTTTACAATTCAAATAGGCACATGGGCAGCAACCCTGAGAAGAATCTAGAACACTGAGTCTGATTATACAGACTGTCAGAGGTGTTCTAAGAATGACTGCATGAAACTATTAGGGAGGACGTCATCACTATGCAGAAATGCCCACTGTGGATGCTACTCAATGCAGCGAGTTTATACTGATCATTTACTGGCAGCTGTTAATGTACATTCACCGAGTAAAACAGGATGCCATTGTACCTGTGTGTGCGCACGCGCATGTGTGTGTGTGTGTGTGTGTGTGTGTGTGTGTGTGTGTGTGTGCAGTTATTTTGATCAGAATATACTAAAGAAAAAAAGGGGTGAGGGTGATTTAACTTTGTAACATAAAGAATGGTATCTATGCTGTGCAATAAGTAGCAACTGAGGTAGCAGAGAAGCAACTTTGTGATTCTAGAAAGTTCGACGTCCATTCACTACCATTCTCTTCTTACCCAATGAATCACTTGTGCTATTTAAATGTCAAAACTTGATTAATATATAGTGTATGCTGAAACAGAGAAAGACACTGGTTTTCTTTAAGTTATACAACATTGTTTTGTGTTTTTCTCTGCAAACTTAAAAGCATTTACTACAAAAAAGCAGAAGTGAGAATGTTATAAATGTCATATTTTGATTGCATGGAAAATTGAATTTCTATTTTAAACTAAATATCTGAAGTTTTACAAAACATTCATGTCCATGTGATAGCAGTGTTTATAAGTAGAAAACTGCTTTTCTTATAAATTACTTCTGACAGGAGCTACTCATTAAGTGGTCTTTATGAGTTCCCACGAATACATATATTTATTTATTTTGATAGATTCTAACTTTATCACTAACTTTTTAGAAGTACAAATTAAGATACATGAGATAGAAAATCCACAGAAAAGTTGTCTTTTCCTCCTACGACTATATTTAACTAAAGTGAGGATATATACACGTATTTGTGTATGTATATTTGTACTATATGTGTGTACACATAAAGATAATACACACACATATATGTCATATGTATAACAATAAATATCTTTGAATATATGTCAATAAGTGGACATTCTACAATATAGAAAAGAGGAGTCTGTGCTCTTGAAAGGGAACCAGCTAAGTGTAAAAGCTCTAATATCAGAATGGATTTTAAATGTTGCTTTGTATTTAAATACATGAAACGATGGCAGCTCTAATATCACTAGAAATTAAATAGTAAGAAGCAGATTTTCTTCTTTTGTGTGCCAGCCAGAACTGAAACACATAAATCTTGCACTTATAAATATACATTATCTCATTGTGGCTGAACCAGATGGCCGTGAAATGAGGCTCATGGACCAGATTTTGGATGCTAAGCTGCTTGTGCCCCTCATGCTATCAAGGTGAAAGGGGAAAGAGACTTCACACACATTCATGAAGTGAGCCCTGACCGCAGCCTAAAGAGTTCGTCCTCTAAGAACTGCAGACCGTCCACTGTCCCGATACCAGTGGCTTTACGCTGAAACCAGCTGATCTGAAGCGACTACCGAGAAAAACCCTTACACAGCAGACTCAAAGAGAACGTGTGAGTGACTATACACCTGGTGCTCTCCAGGACAGGGGCAGGGGAGGGGCTTGGGAGTGAGAGACAACAGTTCAGCTCAAGAAATGGCCACACACACACACACACACACACACACACACACACACACACACACACACCACCACCACCACCACCACCACAAACAACAACAAAATAGCTAAGAGTTGGCTCACTCTTTGGCATTGCTGTACACAGAACTCTTCTCATTGCCCATTCTGCCCACTGAGCAGAGGATATACCTCCTGGTTTGGGATCCCACTGTATAGAGGCACATCTTGAAAACAGCAGAGCTGCATACAGGAACTCAGACTTCCTCCAGAACTGTTACTGTTTATATACATTTTGAATTTCTAGTAAATATCTTCAGGTGAATAAATACCTTTTTTTTTTTTACTTTCCCAGATAATTAATGTTTTCATTGGAAGGAATAAATATTTAACTTTAGAAATGAAAGCACAAACTTGTTCCGTTGTTAGAACTAAAGAGTAGCCTTCAGTATGGACGCACGTCCTTTGTTTGGCCCAGCGATACGGACCAGAAGTGGTATTTTTCCATGATTTCTCACAGTGTGTGCATCACCATTATCATCTCTATTGCTAGCTTTCCCCACTGAAACATGGACTTAATCTGAAGAAATGGCTAACTTCAAATTTGGAACGGGGACAAAATACACTTTAAAAAAACAGCATAAGAACACAGAATATTTTCCAACGATTACTGGGGCTGTATCAAACGGGCACAAGTGCCAACCCTAAAGGGGTTTCCTCTAGCCAAACCTGCTACCATATGAGCATGAAAATAGCAATAATCCTGGTTGGTTGGAAAACACAGGGAAAACCAACCATAGGGTAGCAATATCATATGAAGAGAGGAAAGCTAACTTAAACTATGGTTTAAAAAAGAGTAAAATATATTCTTGTTGAATCTTACTACTTGGTCATGTTGGGATTTTTGACTCACTTAGTTTATCAGTGTACAGTACAGAAATTAAAGGCTGCCAAGTGTGTTTGTAATGAGAACTAAATTACCGAATTGTGAGCCACTCATTAAAATAAATCATAAGTTCTTATGCGATCACCGTCAAGGTAAAGCGATTACATTAAAATTTCATAAAATAGTCAAACGTTCATAGCAGTGATAGAGTTCCAAGAACATTTTCTAAGTGGGGGAGTATTCCAAGCTCAGAATTCAAGTTATTTGAAAAGTAGTAGAAGTTAAAAGGAAAATTCATTTGCCTAACTTAAGATTCAAAGTGCTATACTGAAGTGCATGGTCACACAGGGCGAGCAGGTCAGGACTGAGGTGACAGAACACTAAGGGGGCATGTTCCAGCTCGAAGCCAAAGAATTGGCTATGGGGTTGTTTCTTTTTTGATCTCTGGAACCACAGTACGGTGATTTCTACATAGACCTCTGTAGATCTCACGAAGCCACTGGATAAAGAGACCACACATTCACCATTCAGTTAAGGGAGATAGAAGTCTGTTTTTTAAATCATGCACACATGCTCTTTGAGGACTTGAATGCAGCAACATAAAAAAATCTCTTAAACTTTCAAAACAGGGATGTCAAGAAACAATGTATGCCGCTGGAGTCATGTGCAGTTATCATCTGCAGAACTAGTTTCCTTACATTCAATCTGGCGTGAAATGAGTATTAGAATATTTGATTTACACTTAAAAATTTTTAATTTAATCCTATTAAGTTTGGGCTCAGCGTTAAAGCTCTTAAAAGAATTTAAGTTCAATTGATAATAAATACTCATCAGGAAGACTTGGAGTTACCAAAAATATTGAAATGTCTATATAAGAAATAGGCTAATTGATGCCATTTAAAATATTTGAATATACATTATACATTCTTTGCACACAGGACAAACTATTACTTTAAAAAAAACCCTGGGAACGTTATAGAAGAGGAAGAACAAAGGCTGTAAGAGCCACAGGACTAGCAAGTCGCCTACAAAAGTCTGAGTCTTAAAAATGACAAGGAAGAGAAATGCATGTTGCCGCAACAGTATGGCCACCTAAAAAAGACCTGGACAAAGACAACAGCAATGGACTTGCTGAAGTGGAAGGGAAAATCTCACCGGGACCCACCACACCCTATACAAACCAAACCAAACTCCAAGCCTCTAATGATAGCTGAAAGAGAGAAAAATTAGTCTTCCCCAGCGATGAGCACTCTAATTGGTTATTCCCTACCTACCAAGTGGTCAGTCCAGACAACCATATATATACAAACAATGATAAACGAACTCAGCAGTCTCTCTCTCTCTCTCTCTCTCTCTCTCTCTCTCTCTCTCTCTCTCTCTCTCTCTCTCTCTCTCTCTCTGTGTGTGTGTGTGTGTATGTGTGTGTGTGTAATGAAAAAAAAAGGAGAGACCACGAATTTGAGAGGAATTGGGAGGAGGCAGGAGAGGTGTTGCAGGAAAGGGAATGGGACAGGTTAGAAGAAGGAAAATAAAAGTCATATAATTATATTTTAATTAAAAATTAAATTCCTGCAGGGTGTGGTGGTGCATGCCTTTAATCCCAGACCTAGAGAGGCAGAGTTAAGCAGATTCTGTGAGTTTGAAGCCGTCCTGGTCTACAAGGTGAGTCTAGGACAGCCAAGACTACAAGAGAAACCCTGTCTTAAAAAAACAAATCAAATCAAAACAAAACAAAACCAAAAAACCAAAAACAAAACAAACAAACAAAAAAAAGTGAAAACAAAAAAGCAGAAGAAAACAAAAACCAAAAAGCAACAACTAAATATTTAATTCCTTAGAGATTATAAAACTGTTCCTAATGCTATCTGAAATATAAAGCACAGAAAAGAGCCTGTACACTTTTACTGTCCTCTCCCTCTAATGGGGAGCAGCGAGAAGGTCACAGAAAACAGCATGCCCAGTCCTCAGCTGAATGGGGAGTCTTGTGCTGATCCATGTATGTCAGAAGCCTGAAAGTTGAGGGGTGCATTAAGAAACTAGACTGCCCCCAATGCTTCTAGAAGTGAATATTATTCTTCACTCTATAATACTATTTTATTAGTACTTTTATATTTTTGATAATTTTTTTACAGAGTACACCATATTTGCATTTTCTTCCTTCTCCTCCCTCTTCCAAATTCTCTGACATCCCTTCCACTCTGGCTCAAAACCATCACCTTTGTAATTATTGTTTCACATGCATGCATGCATGTAAGTCCATGCATGCACACACCCAATCAAGCCTACTGAATCCATGGACCTTGCTTGAATCTGTATGTGCTCAGGGCTAACTCCTTGGAATTTAGTAGCCTACAGGAGACCAGTGTCAATACTGGAGAAAGCTGAGTCTTCCCCAGTAGACCCTGACCATCTGCAGCTCTTTATTGCTGTGTGTGCCACTGTGATATTACTCCATCGACACTGCCATGCCAATTGGTGGGGCCATCCTGCAGGTCTTGCTCAGGAAACCATACCATTGAATTCCATGGGGGGGGCCCACGTCCCCACCACTGCCACATGCAGAAAACACTAGTTGACAGCCTGAGTCCTTGTCTCTGTCTCTTGTTATAACCTTTCCATCTTTAAAGATATTTTATGGAAACAATAAATTCAAACTTTATGCTAGGAATATTTGATAATCTTAAACAATAACTGTAGTCTGTGATAACATGGGCGCATGCTCACAAAGTAATTAAAGACACTCGGATCTTGTCACACAGAGTTTAAGAAACATTACATGTTTCAACATTGACGGACAGGTGGTGTCCCCAACAACTTGGTTGGTCCCAAAGCTTTGTCACCATAGTATTGAGTACTAAAAGTTATTTATCGTCATAAATAATTTTAATTAATAATTGTGTCAATTTTCATAGGATATTTTATGTACATACATGCATGTTCCATACTTCACTGTTTCCCATGCAGTTTTAAAGTCTAAATATTGATCCAGAGTGTTTGTTGTAGTTTAGTTTTCAACATTTAGTGAACACCTGCTGACTACTATTTACGTTAGGCTAAGCAACTCTAAACTGTAGGAGAGGCACAGCTATTAGCCTTGTCTTATAGAGCAGGAAGTAAGAGCTTCAGGAGATTACCATATTTTCCGGACTATAAGACGCCCTGACAATTTTAGAGCAGAAAAACAGTAAAAACAGCAGTTGCACCCTAATTCTGGGCACACACCCCACTTTTCGTGAAAAAAAAATGAGTCTTATGGTCCAAAAAATACGGTATGTCATACAGCTAACAGGCTATTGACTCCACAGCCTCTATGTTCTTATACCAGGATGCATTTTCCTTTGTAAAGTTAGGAACACTGTGAGTTCAGCTAAGATCTACTAATTGTTCACCACATGTGACATTTCTGAAGAATCTGTTGTTGCATCATTACTGTCTATGTGCCCTTCAGTTTCACCGAGACAAGTGTAGCCATTCCAACCGTACTATGAGGTCTGATCAGAAGTCACAGGCTACTCACCTTCTGATCAAAGCCAACTAACACAAGTTGGTTCCATTTATCAAGATGCTTTAATGATTTTAACGAAATCATACCTTGATGAATACCTAAATGACGATCTCATTTGCATTATAACATTAGAATTTGATTGCAGTGGAAATGCTGACAGACTATTCTCCAGATCAGGGTTGGGTGGTACTACTGTATGCTTCTGTCAGAATGACGCATCCTGCAATAAAAATGAAATCTTGGTCAGGAATCAAATAGAAACTTGCTATTTTTTATTTACTCTTCTCTGTTATTCTGCTATTTCTTATCATCCTTGAAGATATATTTTTGGCACCTTAAAAACAAGGAATCTGGTTTCTATTGCTTTAGGCTATATAAATACACCCTGTTTATATTAAAATGATAAGCAAATATACCTAAAGTTGGAAAACACGATGACAGAAAACATTTTTCCATCTTTTTTTCTAGATACACGGATAAACTTTATTTTTCACTAAACTTTTGCACAGGCTGCAAGAACCCTTTGCACTCTGGGGTGGAGATTCCTTTTATATAGCATGAATTGAATACATTTGTTAGTGGATACTATATAGTAGTTATAAAAAACATCTAAGTGTATAGTTTTTAAGGTTCTATTTTAAATTATGTGCATATGTATGTATCTAAGTGAGGGTTTGCACACCCGGCTACAGTGTTCATAGAGGACAGAAGAAGGCATTAAGTCCCCTGGAGCAGGACTTACAGGCACTTGTGAGCTATAACTCCATCATAGGTGCTGGGAACTGGACTTGTTCTCTCTGTAAGGATAGTACATATTCCTAAATGCTGAGCCACGTCTCCAGACCCTCAGAATAAACAATTTAGAAGCATACAATACCACCTTAAATGTTTTAATATATATGGATATTATGAAAGAATTTAAAGTTTACCTAAAAAATAATAAGCATTAAGACTGCAAAATAAAATGGAAAGAGGGGTCAAGCAGATACTGATCTGAGTCTTGATTTTAGCATCTACTAAAGGTGCATCTTTGACCTGTCCTTTTTAGCACCTTAATCTCCAGTTTCTTTCCATTATTGGGAACAGTAACGCCTACTTCCCAGAGTGGTTACACACATATGGAACTAGCACACATTTAAACATGCACAGAGCTCACGTTCACTGTCTCACTGCTACTCCCTGCTCAGGTCTTCCATGGATGTAGCTAGCTCTGCCTGAGAGTTTGTTTTTAAACTATCAACTCACAATCTTCCAAGATACACATAAAACACCCTGAGGAACACATTACTATTGCCAGTTTTGAAAACAAGCTAGTTCTTCATCTGTATCTACAGTGCTGACACTGTCTCTGTACACCTTCATCTGTATCTACAGAGCTGACACTGTCTCTGTACACCTTCATCTGTATCTACAGTGTTGACACTGTCTCAGTACACCTTCATCTGTATCTACAGTGCTGACACTGTCTCTGTACACCTTCATCTGTATCTACAGTGCTGACACTGTCTCTGTACACCTTCATCTGTATCTACAGTGCTGACACTGTCTCTGTACACCTTCATCTGTATCTACAGAGCTGACACTGTCTCTGTACACCTTCATCTGTATCTACAGTGCTGACACTGTCTCTGTACACCTTCATCTGTATCTACAGTGTTGACATTGTCTTTGTACACCTTTTGACTTACTTTATGTTTTGGGAAAGCAAGAGAAGTTTTATGGCTTTAAATGACAAGTCCCTAGTAGGTGAGATGCTATAAGAGACTTTTAGTATAAATACCTGAATAATTCATATTTAAGAGCCAGTTGATATTATCTTCCATACTGTTTCCTGTGAATGATTTCTTCTCAATGACTAAGATTGAGATTATAATTTAGTGAATCATGCTTCTGGTACTGTATGGTTGTTGCGGACATTCTCATTGCTTGGAATCTCATCCTTTGGCAATTTATAGTTGTGGCCATAATGTAAGATTGATGCAATACTCTAACTCAAATTTTCTGACAACTGAGCCAAAAATATCACTAGTGCCTATCTGGGCCATGTATAGTCTAGGCTTAGGCGTCCATGGGAGGAGGTTATTTTCTTTTCCCTCTCCCTCCCCCTCCTCTCTCTCTGTGTCTCTCCTATTAACCAATCAGGAACAAGAGCCATTTGACAAACATTCTAGTTCTATTCCACCTCAGGAAAAGATACTTTTTTTTTTTTTTTTTTTTGTATTTGGAGATCCCCATGAAGTCAAGACCCAGTTACCTACAGCAACAATTTACCCAATGCACTATTCTAATTCTTCTTCTACATTTGGTTGTTTATGTATTTATTCAGTGCATGGTGTGTATGTGCACACTCATTCAGTGGGAGTGTGCATACGTACACTGGTGAAGGTGTGGAGGTCAGAGGACTATGTGCAGGGCTTGGCATTGCCCTTCTGCCTTGGGCTCAAGCTCAGATTTGTGGCAGTAAATGTCTTTACCTACTATGTCATCCTCCCAGCTTCACCCATGGACCTTTACATTGGGTTTTTCCTTCCTGTCTCCCTCGCATTGTCCCTCACACCCACTTCTTGAGATCAAACTCCCAAGGTTCCTAAACCCCACATCTTGGGAACAGACTCTGTTTCTGAAGGAGTCACACTCCTCTTGGAAATTTTAATGACTTCCTTTTCTCTCCAAGATTAAGCCCCACATCTTTAGCAGGATAGCCAAGAAAGGGGCTCCAGTCCCTAGGCTGTGCTTAATTTTCATCTAGCTGGTCCATGTGCCTCTAAAATGCTAGTAATATGCTACAGCTTGCCACTATAGAGTGCAGTATGTTCTCAGATGCGTGTTTTAGAGATTCCTTCCTTAGCTCAGAATTCTGTTTACCATGTTGTTTATCCTTACATCCTCAACTCGCTGGTACCCTCCCTTTCAGAAGCCAAATTGGGTATCACTGTGCATGTTGCATTCTCCTATCCTGTTACTCTTCTTGTTTTACCATATTGTCGCTTCTGATCTAAGAATTAGCAAGGGCTGGTGGATAATTGCCATGTCGTGATTCCTGAATGCTATCCATGATAAAGGAACTCAGTCTGGTTGGAAAAAAAAAAGACATGATCTCTGTTTCCCATACTTATCAATTAGGCACACTTAAATTTCAGACAAGTTACATTTTAAGTGTAAGCATATCCCCCATACATTGTGTAACACATACTTGATATTCACTGATTTAAATTTACATCTAGCCTGAACAGCTTATGTTTTATCTGCCAATCCTGTTCAGAAGCCTAAGCGCCATGAGCATATTCATGTAAGAGAGATGCATAGCTCCAAGCTTTTAGGCTGGTATCTGTTACTTGGAGCCCCCCGAGATAAAGGCCTTCAGGTCAAACAGGGACACATTTCGAACAGTATGTGTAGTGGAGAAAGACAAAGAATTACTGCTGTGTAGTTGTTTGTAGAGCAAGGGATAACAACCAAATTCAAGATGTAGAAATAGCTCCTGTCCAACTGCTACCTCCCATAGGACGATAGGCTGCTAGAGGGCTGGTTAGATTGTCAACAACTTGGATGTCTCTGGGGTTGATCCTGTCCCTCATAATCAGTCGCTTGTTAAAACCAGAAGTGGAAGCTACAGGGTGGTGGCAACTGTTGGTCAAAGGACCAATATCTGAGTCAAAAATACTTGGCCCCAGCCATGTTTTAGCATAAAGACACAGACACATTCCTCCATGATTTTTGGCACACCATGCTCATAACCTGCAAAATGGCATATCAGAAAGAAATTCAAAGTAAGAACGTGTTCTTTTCTAGAAAAATATCAAATTGTGAGTTATAATTTTTAGGATGAGGACGCTGTTGTCCTGCCTTTTAGTCCCTAACTTAACGCCTACTCCAAAACATTCATTGCTAAAATTTAGAATGTACCTATTTTAAAGAAAATGTACACGTTTCCTTTTTCTTCTTTCATTGTGACTAAGTTAAATGCTTGAAGTGTACTTCCCCTTGAACGCCCCAGGCCTTTTGCTGCAATTGGAAATGTAACTTGAATACCTCATTATCTTTCTGCCATGGATTTTCATTATAGACCTGGAGAATCTTCTCTTCTCTTCCCGCCTTGAGTTAAAACATTCCTGTTACTGGTTTAAAAACCCACCAGAACTATTTTCTGAAATAATTAGCCAATATTAGAAGAAGAAGACGTTGTCTGACAACCAATTCAATGGATAATTCACTTAAGAGTGAAGGTATTAGTCACCGCTGTCCAGTCGCCTTCCGTAAAGGCATTACACAGCTTGTCAATCTTCTTTTGTCTTTTGGGAAATGATCTCAGATTTTTCAAGGCTTCCAAGAACAACATTCTGGTATGCGCAAAACCGGGCTGGGGCCACGGAGAAGAGGCGTTTGTTTTGCTATCAGAGGCGTCGCTTTACATCTTGGTTCAGTTTTATTCATTTTTGAGATCGATTTAACATATCATTTAGCAAGAAACAAACTTTTAGATGAGTTAAAAACATAGCTTGGGGCAACAGAAGGACTGGTGAATTGAGGAAGGCTTAGAACTACACGTTCCATTTTATTAGTAAGGTTTTTTTATTTTTGTTTTTGTATTTGTTTTTTTGTTTTGTTTTTGATGAGTATGAAATTCTCCTTTTAAGAGCTCTTGTCAAATAGTAGGAATAATTAATGGCCTTCCTTAATTGTAAAAGATAATTTTTAAAGCATTGTGTCATTAAGAATTTGGTTATAATTAGATTAGTTTGCAAAATTCAAACAACAAGGTAAGAAAACATGAGACTATTTTGTAGCAATGGACTTATAACTTTTGTTGCATGGCAAATTCAACATATTTGGGGCAGATATTTTTTTTAAATTTATTAAACTCTTAAAAATGTCTCAAAAAGTTCCCCAAATTTGATCTGTTTGGATTTGATCATGCTTCACACTGACATTTGCTTCCTCTGCTAATAAAAAGGCCTGGTTAGCACATCGGTTAGATCCTAACAGTGGAGTCTGGAATCAAAAGTTAGAATAATATTTCAAATCCATCATTAGTGCCTCAAATAACAAAAGCTGACATTTTGTGCTCATTTGCAGTCAGCAGGAAATTGGCAGGAAGATAGCAAGGAGAAGATTTCAGAAAAAAAATTCACAGAATTTAGGGAATATCTGTATAATACTGTCTTTGGTGAGGAGCAACCGTGTGTAGCCTGTGTGAATAGAAACATTAAAGCCAGCCACTGCCTCACAGACTGCTTTTCTGTGCTGCTAAAAACTGGTTAGCTAGAACTGTTCTCCGTGCTGTTAAGGGCTACAGAAATACCTCTGGCATCCACAAAGGTCTTATTACTGTATTTTTCACACTGCTTTTCTTCGTTGGCCTTTTTGGCAACTGAGTAGATCATAGCTTACCTCACACAATTGCCTCTTACTCGATATTTTCTTTAGAAAGTACATGCAAGAGGACTCTAAAAGTATGATAGTCAACCTCTTTCTGAACATGAAACTAATATACTTAAACTTTTTATGTAACAAAGATTTAGCAACTGCCTAATACAAAGTAATATCCCCATAGATCATTGAGATACAGCAGTGAGAAGAAGCATATTTTCATATTTAGATGATAATGAAGACACAATGAAGAGAAAGAGGAGGAAGGGGGGCTGGGAGAAAACCATGTTCTAGGTTGGGAGATGGCCCTAAAGAGCTAGTATGGGGACATCAGTAGACACTAACTGGAGCATAGTCTTGTGAGAAGTTGTTCTGGGAGGGATGGGAGAATGGCGTGATATGTGGGGACCTGCCAAAGACAAGTATACTGTTACTGGAGTTGGCTCAACTCTAGTGAAAATTTCCCCTGACACTGAAGTGTAACATGTGGTCTAAGAAACACATAGGAGATTGTATCAAAGGGATGGTAGATGAACACATCATAGAGTGAATAATTTTTAATCCACAATATGCGACTACAACAACAAAAAGGCTTTGATAAATACCAGAAGCAGAATGGCAATCATGACCTGTGATATGAAGGCGTTGCTCTGTCTGCTATGTGTTATGATAGAGTACAGAAGGGCAGGTGTGGATGGTAGAAGACACTAATCCATGGGGCCATGGCTTGGACCAAGGTGAGGAATAGAGGAAGGGGACTCAAAAGATAACAAGGCTTGGGAGCTAAGGAGAGGGCTTAGTGAATAAAATGGTTGTCATGAATCCCAAGGATCAGAATTTGGATCTCTAGAACCAACGTAAAAGCTTGTAGGTGTGGTGGCCCATGGGTAACTCAAGTGCTCAGAAGACACAGAGCAGCCCCCAGAAAGAGTTGTCCTGCCTGACCGGCCTGTAGCAGTGAGCTTAGGTTCAACTGAGAGAGTAAGACACAAAATACTATTAGGATATACTGACACAGGAAAAAATGGAGAATAACAAGAGAACTATAAAGAGTGGAGGCCCTTTTCAATCTGAAACTGGGGTTACAATTCATACCTGCATGAAGAAGGGTCCACCCATCAGCTGATAGAGATACCCAGTTAGTTAGAAGCAAAATAAAGTGATTTGATAATGATCACTAGGCAAGAAATGTTAAAGACATGGTCATGGCTGAAACCACTTACTGAGCAATTAAAGGTAGGAAAAGAGAAGATTTCTGAAGATTCAGGCTCAAGTTCTGAAGAAGTATCTAAAATGTAAAAGTTAGGAAGATGGAAAAATAATGTAACTCATCATGAAAGGGCTGACAACCAAGAGAAAAGTCTTAGAACCTAAACAAACAAACAAAAAAAATCAAAAGATGAAGGCATCAAGACACGCAAGATATGACTGGGAGGCCTAGTAAAACATAAAAATGCCATTGGATTCAGCAACTTTATAACCACTGAGGACCCCTCTCACAACGGTGATTTCTGCGTAATTATGGGATTTTATGTAGAGAGTGTTCATTTGTTTTCCAAATTGACAATCTTCACCATCACCCCCAAATTTTCTTTCTGTTTCCCAATTTTCTTATTTTCCATTTTCCATAGTGCAAACACTCCCATCCCGGCTCATTTTGAACTTTCAGTGAAGCACTGCTAAACATAGAATCCATGGTAGGTAGGGGATCTTTATAGTAGAATTCAAGGGCAACACAGCATATCCTGGGAAAAAATTAGAGACATCTTAAAATGCAACTCTTTAAAAACATATATACAATAAAATATTAGCTAATTAGTTTGAGGCTATATTAAAATATGTCCAATATCTACCTTTAAAATTGTTCTTTTAGGGGAAATGAAATGAACTGGTAAATAAATGTGCCTGCCTCCAAACTATACATCAATTGGTCAAGAAAGAGTTGACAGCTGAGAGGACAGTCTTAGTACTCAAATGAAGAAAAAAACGTAACCCGTTACGTTGTTCTATGACGTCTGTCCCTATGCATACCCTCTCACTCAAATAAATAAATGTAAATGTATTATTTGCAAAAAAAAATCATTTATATAAAGTGTAAGTGTAAAAATTATTTTTAATTCTTTAAAAAAATATACTGGACACTAGAGAAGTGGCTCACCATTGAAATTCTTGCCGAGAGTATGAGGACGCAGGTTTCGAGCCAAAACCCATGCAAATGCTGAGTGCCCATGATGGTTTAATTCCAACTCCAACCTCAGAACAAGGTGGCGCTCTCGAACACTCAGGCTCCCGGGACTGTCCGTACCTGCAGCTCTGAGCAGGGTACTTGAAGAATAGATTGGGAGACTACCTTGAAAAATAGAATATGAGAGATATGAAATTCCCTCACAACTTCATGCTTCTACACATGAGCACACACCTGCAGGCACAAATATTGGTCTACATATATGTGAACATAGATATACATACAAACAACACATAAGAAGAAAAAACTTAATGTACATATATATGTATATATGCGAGTAGCTTCTGGTGTAGGGGCACACATACATGCATATGCGTCAGTGTCTGTGGAGACCCGAAATGGATGTTGGACATCTTTCTTTGTAGCTCATCACTTTATTTATTGAGGCAGAGTCTCTTGATGGACCCGGAGTGCACCATTTTGGATAGTCTAATTATCTAGAGTGCCCAGGGTTCTCCTGTCTCCTCCTCCCTGAGCACTGATAAGATATGTGGGTCACCATATCATAGGACGTTCATGGGTATCTGAGCTATGGTACTCATGCTATCCCAGAAAATGCCTAACTCACTGAACCATCTCCCCATGCCTCATTAAAATCCATCCATCCACATAAAGCCTTGACCTTCGTTGAGGAACTTGCTAACTAGTATTAACTGTTCTGGGGTTTGGGTTTTGTTTTTGCTTTGATTTTACATATTTTCAAAAGTTTCAAAAGGGAAAAGATCTTTGTATGCAGCTTTGAGCCTATTTAACTTGATATTTATTTACGGATAAAGGGTTGTTCTTTTTTTTAACTTTATTAGTACTCATGTTTGCCTGCGAAACACGTGTGTGTTCTGTCCATGCAGTGCCTGTAGAGGTTAGAAGGTGGCTTCGGATCCCCTGGAACTGGAGTTACAGACATGTAGCTGTCGTGTAGGTGCCGAGAACAGAGCCCAGGTCTGCTGCAAGAACAACAAATTGTCTTAAACACTGAACCCGCTCTGCAGCCCCATTCGTGCCTGCTTTTGCAACACGCTGGGACTGGTGGCCTAATTTCTTGCTTTGCTGGGACTGAAGGAGAATGTGCATTTTATTGTGTAGTTATTATACTTACACGTGAAATACCTCAATTTACAGTCTTCGGTTAAACTGCACTTAAATTTTTTACTTCTAAATTTATTTTTAAGTAAAGAATCAATAATATGAATGAAGCAGATCGTAATCATAATCATAAAGATCCAAAACTTGTGAAGCCCGTAGAAACCAAAAATAAAATAGTGAAATACAGTGTACAGAAAGGTAGAGAAGGTGAAAAGGCCTCTAGATACAGCTGATTAATTTAGTTTTCAGAGAAAAAATATTATGAAAATGAGAATTCATTTAATACACACACACACAAATGATATAAATTGTCAGTGATACTGATTGAAAACTGACATTTAATATTACTCAAAGAAATGCCAATGTGTATATCACAAACCATCTACAGAGATTTCTAGAAGGATATTGTTTATGGTATTGGAACAGAAAGAGCAGTTATCAAATGAACAAAGTGATGTAGAATTGCAAAATGGAATATTACTAGCCGAAGATGAACAAGATACACACATCAATTTAGATGAGTCTCAAAATGCAAAAATAAGTGAGGTCTGACTCATTATTTATGACATGATTCATATACATGCTAAGTATATATAGTATGAATGAATATATTCATGTATGAATGAATATATCTGGTATATATTGTCTGAATATGTATAGCATGATTATATATAGTGCAATGAATATGTATAGCATCACGATGAATATATATATAGTATGGTCCATCTTTGAAAAAGTTAAAAAAAACAGGCAAACTATATATACCTACACACACACACACACACACACACACACACACACACACACACACACACATTAGTGTTTAAAAGTGTAGAGAAACGGAAGGAATCAGACCATACATAATGTAGAATACGGGTGACTTCTGGGTGGTGGAAAAAGAAGATGAGACTGGAGAGGGTACAGAGAAGATCCCCAATGAACTGATTATACTATAAATCTTAAAATTCCTGGTATAAACATGAGTGCCCACTCTTGAGTATGTGTCATGCATGGGTGGTGTGTGTATGTGTTGTGTGTGTTGTGTGTGTGTGCGCACACGCATGTGCATGCCTGCATGGGAGTGTGATGGAACATGTATGGTGGTTAGAGTAAAGCCCTGTGTGTCTGTCTTCCCTTTGTTCCATGTATGCAACACACCAGCTTTGTCGTTTGGCCTCTGTGCTGCACGCATCAGACACGCACCAGTGTGCTGCACGCATTGGACATGCACCAGCTGTGCTGCATGCATCAGACATGCACCAGCTGTGCTGCACGCATCGGACACGCACCAGTGTGCTGCACGCATCGGACACATACCAGCTGTGCTGCATGCATCGGACACGCACCAGTGTGCTGCACGCATTGGACACGCACCAGTGTGCTGCACGCATCGGACACGTACCAGCTGTGCTGCATGCATCGGACATGCACCAGAAGTGCTGCACGCATCGGACACGCACCAGTGTGCTGCATGCATCGGACACGTATCAGCTGTGCTGCATGCATTGGACATGCACCAGCTGTGCTGCACGCATCGGACATGCACCAGTGTGCTGCACGCATCGGACACGCACCAGCTGTGCTGCACGCATCGGACATGCACCAGCTGTGCTGCATGCATCAGACATGCACCAGCTGGCTTGCTGGGGATTCTCATCTCGCCTTAGAAGCACTGAGATGACAGGTGCACTCTACCATGCTAGGTTTTACACGGGCTCTGAGGATTAGAACTCTGCTCCTCATGCTTGTACAAAAGAAGTGTTGCCCACTGAGTCATCTTCCCAGACTCCCGTGCTATGATTTTTAAATAGATAAAACTATTATAAACTATAGATACATAAAATGTATTTAAACATATAAAATCTGTATATATATACTGGTCCATTAATTTTTCATTATTAAATATTATTGATGATATTTATTAAAAAATGAATACCTGAATGAAAAAAATCACATAGACTTAATTAAGATAAATGATCCAGGTTTGAGTTACATTCACAAGAAAGTAATTGGAAGGGATAGAAAAATACAAAGTAAATCTGTATCCGTTCAAATCCCTGGATCCTTAACAATAGATATAAGAGGAGAAAGGCTGCCTAAGGTGTCTCCGTGCTGTGAAGGCCAGTGATGTGTTAAGAGGGGAGATGTCTCAACAGCAGGCAGGATTTACCTTATCTTGGAGTAAAGATAGATGTAAGAATTAACACTGAGAGCCATTCGGATACTATGATAATTAATTGTACAACAGAGATACATCCATATAGAAAAAGTATAAAATAACTTTATAGAAAACCAGGCTCCGAGGACTTTTTCTACCAGAGGAGGAGGAAGTTAAATGAAATCTTGTCCTCTTCCAATTTATTCTTCATAATGAAGCCAGAGTAATATTTCTAAGCCACAAAATTGATCATGTCAACTTGACTGGCCAAAAACCTCTTTATAGCTTCAGGATAATTTCCAACATCTATAGTCTGCCACAGAAGGCTATTTATGCTCTGGTTGCATCTCCAGCCAGCTCCATCTCTTGTGACACAACCCAGCTAGCCTTCATGCCGCCTTGCTTGCCTTCTCACCCAGGCCTATAGCCTTATGATCACTTTCCTTCTGCCTGAGTAAAGCCGGATTACAGCATGCCCAGCATCTCCTCTTCCTGCTTCGGTAACTGACCAGGGGACCCTGTCTTCTGTACCCGTCATATTCTTCTTACCATTTCACGTTTATATCTTCCTTTTTAAATCTTTATTAGCCATCCTTAGCTCTGAAATTACCAAGGAAATCTTTAATAACTGTTTGCTAAATAAACGGGCGATAATCAAGTAGTCCAATAGTAAGTGAAGGAACCGTAAAGAGGCCAGGAAAATGCCATCGGAAGAGATTCTGAACAGGGAGGGCACGGTTAGCGGCATATTACGTATGACCATCCAGAGACGGGCCTGGAGAATACACTCCATTAGGAAATGAGGCAGACAGAGGCACAGGCCCCAGAGGCTGAATCCGAGTGGTGGGTATCCCAGCTGAAGTCAGTCACTTCCCTTTGCTCTCTCTCTCTTCTGAAACAGGACCTGGTTATGTAGCTAACACTGCTTTGAACTCACGATTCCAAGTGCAAAGATTACACTGTGCACTGCTTAAAGTAGCCACTGGTCAGTGACTTACTGTAGCAGTCTGTTCCTGGTGGCTCAGCCTCCCACCCAAACACTCTTCTAGCCTCCCCTCCCCCAACTTCTGCAGGAAGTACCACTCAATGCTTTAGAAGCACTCATAACACTCTTCATACCGTGTTTTCTGTTCCATGTTAAAGTGAAACGCAATACTCTCAACATCGAGAATGCTAGAGAAGTACCCGTGGGCATGAGGTCCATCTGAAAATCTTGGCCTAGTGGCTCTGACCAGTGGAATTTGCCTTTCTGTTGGAGTGCATCATGGGAATGATGCTCCGAGTTTCTAAGTCTTTCCTTTCTCAAGGTCTGAATGCGCGTTCAGGAGCAGCTGATGGGCAATGTTGGGGAAACTTTGCGGAATGGTGGCTCCTTAATACATATAAAATCACCAAAATGAGCAAGTGAAACGAACTAGGGCAGTAGTCGTTGACGACATCTAGATATTCAGGGCATCCCAGCTCATACTTTATACTAACGCATGATAAATGGCTGAAGACAAAACATCAAAGACAGCGTGACAGCCAGCGCTGGGCTCTAGGATTTTAGGTGAGGCCAGTGGATTAGCCAGAAGCCACAGTGGTTGGAAGAAAATCGAGTTGAAAGTTAGGTGTGAGAATTAGAGATATAACGTCATCGATTCTAGTTAAATAGCCACTGACTAGAAACGTGTCTGAGATCATGACAACACTAGGAGGGTTTACACAGGTGTGCTAGAGGAATCTCTAGGATCTGGGATACATGAAAGAAACAGTTATTAGCCGGTGGTAGTGGCGCATGCTTTTATTCCCAGCACTCGGGAGGCAGAGATAGGCTGATCTCTGTGAGTTTGAGGTCAGCCTGGTCTACAGAGCGAGTCTAGGACAGCCAAGGCTACATAGAGAACCCCTTTCTCAAAAAAAAAAAAAAAAAAAAAAAAAAAAAAAAAAAGAAAAAGAAAGAAAGAAAAGAAAAGAAAGAAAGAAAGAAAGAAAGAAAGAAAGTTACTAAAAGGTCAAGGAGAACTGGGACTGAAAAACTAATTTCTACCTATCAGGCAATGGTGGGCAAATATATTAGAAGAAAAAGGTGAGGTTGTAGCTGAAGAAAGAAGGTCAGAAGTGAGTGGAGAAGGGGACGGAGGCTGGTACAGAGCAGAAGGAGGGAGGCCCTGCAGGACAGCAAGAGATGGGCAGGGGATGCGCACACTAGAGATTACGCTGGAGCCTGGGCTGGAAAGGAGGAAAGAACTTGACCAAAATGCAAAGATCTGGGAAAGACGCTGCAGACTTTCTACTGTCAGAATGTGTCTACACCAGCCCAGCTCTAGATGGGACAGCAAGTGTCAAGCTAGGGCACGCAGCTGATAGAAGACAAGTGCCCAACTTCTCATTTGCTCCCAAGACACTTGAGTAATTTCTGTTCCTTTCTATTTTTATTTGTCAACGGTGCTCATGTCATCCAGATACCTCTTGTTTTTAATTTATTTTCTAGTATATTTCCCCAAATGGTCTCACATTGATTTCAATGCATTCATTGATATTTGTTTATCAGGCAATTAGCAAAATTGTAATATTGTATACATTTTCATTAAGGTTCTAGATGATAACAATTAATTTCTTACTTTGGCTTCTTATTTTTTAATTAATTAAATATTGTTCAAGTTTTTTACATAAACATTTATATTATTACACATATATACAGTAAACTATCTATAGCAAGAAGAACCATGACACAATCAGGAATTATATAAATGTTACATTCTTAGTGTTTTGGCTATTTGTATTTGACAGCCTTGAAGAAAACATATTTCCTCTCTTGATACATGTAAAATTCTGAATATAAATCAGTCTCCATTACATATTGTCATTATCAACTTAAAACATCTATCTAGATCTAAAAACATCTTAACCCCTAAACAACTAAGCTTCATTGTAAAACTAAGCTACCTGGTCTTCAACTCCATCAGAGACTTGAGAATGAATAAACTTGTTTAACTGAGTATGCTGGGAGTAGAGGTTAGTAGCTTTCCAAATGAGAAGATGACAGAGACAGTAACTCTCTGTAAAATTGGAGCATCTTCTTCAGCCTTCTGGCACAATAAATCTGACAGACATATTTGTGAGGCAGGAACTATTCAGGACTTGCTTACCCTGTCTTGGCAGAGTTTGGCTATCAACTCTGCCTGCATCCAAGCTTGCCTTTTTTTTTTTAGGCAGAATTCTGTTTGTGGTAGAAATGAGGACATTTTGCCCAGTGCCTTATTTGCCACATTTGAAGCCATCTCCATAAGAAGGTTCTCTGATGCTCATTATCCTCTTTGAGGTAGCCTGAGTGTTGCCAGGAGTTAACCTGTCTCATTGTCGGTGAATCTTTAAATAATAAAAGGCATTTTAAAGGCTGTATTCTGCATGTCTCTGAGGTTTTTGAAAACCTTGTTAACTATTCTACCTTATCTTTCTACAGAATCATATTTATCCACCACACGTAAGATGTATATTCTTGTGATAAAAGTAGACTAGTATTTGACAATGACCATGCTTTGATCAACTAACTATTAACTTACCTTCTTATTGGTCCATTTTTATCACTATAACAAAATATTGGGCACAGCATATTGTACAAAGAAAAGAAGTTCATCTTGGTTCACAAATGTATAGGTCTAAGGGATTCATCTAGTGGTGGCCTTGCTGACAGAGTCCCAAGGCATCATAGGACAATGAATGCTAAACAGTGGGGAACATGCATGTGTTTAGGTGCATATCTCTCCGATCTTCTTATATGACTACCAGGGTTCAGCCCTGAGTTATCATTCCTAATCTTTATCTAATCCTAATCCACTGTGTACAGGTCTTATCTCTCAGCACCGTGGTCAAATGAAAGTTCTATCTTAATACCTCACAGTGGAAAGACACTGTTCAAATGTGAAACTCTGAGAGACACATACACCATAGCCAAACCATTGCTTCTTTCTTTACTTGAAAGTTTAAAATGTAATTTCCTATATTACTTGGCATAAGTATAGCTTTTAGTAACCTCTCACCCAAACACTCACCAACACTACTCTTTTCTTTGTTGTAATATTGATATTCCAAACTTGATGTTACATTTTATACCTATTTTCATTAGGTTTTGGGGTCTATAATTTAATACAAATGAATACCTATATATAAATTTTGACAGTATCAATAAAATGTTGTTTATGAATATTTTAAGTAATCCTGTTCTCAAATTTTCATCTTGTCTTGATGGGTTTATGAGATCTACTTGACGTGACATCTCCTATGTAGATCTTAATCTACAAATCTCATCAACATATGAGATCTCAATAGCTGATTTTATGGACTCGGGGGCTTGTTGTACATAACATAAGTCAAAATAAACTCCCTTCTTGTAAGACCTGTAGTATCTTAACTTTGGATTAGATTGGCTATTTCAAAGTTTTGCCTATAACTTTCTGTTATGTAATTTTAAGTGTGTTTATTCCCTCTGAGCCCCATTTCCCACAGACATGGAACAGTAACTAGACTGTTACTGACTGATGAAGCAATTCAAAGGAGTAGTGAAAGGAGAGGGCAGTTAACATTCAATTAATAGTTTCTCCTTGTGCAAAAATTACAATGCTGTTATAATTTAAAAAACAAGGCCTCAAGTTTGTATTGCTATTGTAATGATTTTTAAAACAAAAATCTGATCCATTCTCCTTTTTCGTCTTTGAACATGGTAGAATAACTGATCACGAGTGGGAGACCAACACAATAAGCTTCAGGTTTTAGGTTTTTTTTTTTAAAGCATGATGCTTAAAAGAGTTCCTCAGAAAGTAAAGATCGTGTCAACTGTTACATTTGATTTTGTTTTGTTTTGTTTTGTTTTGTTTTGTTTTCGAGACAGGATTTCTCTGTGTAGCCTTGGCCATCCTGGACTCACTCTGTTGACCAGGCTGGCCTTGAAACTGTTACATTTGAAATGTTCAGGATTTCAGGTCCTTCAGTCACTATGAGGAAGAGTGTGCTGAAGATATAGACTGAATTATCATCCTTTATTTCATGTTGCTGTCTAGTAGTCAAAGATGTGAAGGTATTAATTTAGGGGTGAGTGAGCTGGGAAATATAATTAAGCAAACTAAGATTTGTTAGTTGAGTTTTTGGATAAATCTGGCTCTGTGGATCTATTTTCCTCCAATACTAAGTGATTCGGCTGCCATACCAGATATCATGAAAATGTCTCTGAGTTTGTTTTCTTCTCAGAGACTGGCACTTAATAAGCTTAGCACAGCCCCAGCTTGCAGAACCACAGGAGGCATTGGTGATTCTTGTACCCTGAAAGTGACCTAAATGCTGCCAACATGAAGGGCCAAGATGTCTCAAGTCATGATAGCCTTGTCAGATTGCTTCCTTCTAGAGTGTCTTCAAAGTTCACTTTGCAAAATGCAATTTGTAAGCCCTTTTCATATGTCTGATATTGAGAAAGCAGCACAGACATAGTGGGTCATCTAAAACCTTCATGTTGCATATGCTGAGACAAGTGGGCCTCAGAGTTTAATGGCCAGCTAGTCTAGCCAATGCAGAGCTATGAGTTCAGTGAGAGATCCTGTCTCAAAAACTGAAGTACAGAATGGCAGACCACCACCAAAAGTCAACAGCTATTACCTCTCTGTAACACACACTGCATAAATGATACAATTTCTCTCCACTAACAGAAGGCTTTTTAAGCAGACTTTTAGCAAAAACGGGCAGCAGCTATTCACTTATCCACTCACCATTCAAGCCTTTGCTTCTTGAAAAAAAATCCCTTTAAGGCTACTATTAATAAATCATCAAACATTTGTGGATGCCTACTCTTTGTCACATCCACTGCCTGGCATTGCACACCACAGACATAAGCAAACCAGGCTTTCCTCTCCATGGAGTTTAGAGTTTATTAAGTCGAAGCCATTGCAAGACAGCTGAGAACATTGCAAAGTATTGAGTCCCAACCCCATGAGAGTACATATAAGTGGGACTCACCACTTCCTGGCATACACCTGCACATGAGAAACATCTCACAACCCACATTGCTTGATTAGGGCGGAGTCTTCTTCAGTAACTTGCACATACCTGTTGCAAGGCTTTAAACTGTCCTTTTCTCTAAAAAGGATTTGGGATGGCCATTATTTCAGCTAGCAGACTAATCTTGCACATCTTCAAAAACAAACACAAATGCTTGCCTTTATCTTTCGAATAAACTCTAAACTAGGTGTGTGAACCCAGTCTCCGCTTATGAATCCAATGCTGCGTTCCTGCTGCCTCACAAAGAGCAGAGGCAGACTGTCATCCCCAAGGGTGAGCATCTCTGTGCCTCCTCACACACACTACACTTGTACTGAAGCTCTGTCTTGATGTCTGCTTCAGTAATAAATATTTTTCCTTTACCACATGACAAGCATTTAATTGACAATCTGATAAATGCTACCAAGCAAAAAAAATTGTTTTTTAAAGCCACTGGCTCTCTTCTCCAGTATTCCATCATCAATTATCTCTCCATTCAGAATCCATAAAATATTCCGATCACTGTGAAGAGAGAGCTGTGCCATTGTGAAGTAGCATATGCTCAACAGCAAATGCTGCGTGACCTAGGAAGCGTGTCTTCCTCTCGGAACACATGCCTTGGACAGTCTTAACAGAAGTTCTGAAGTGGGAACCAAAACACGCTTCCTTCCACGACAGATGATGCCTCCTGTCATTTTTTTTCAGAAGAGTGATTTAATCATCCCAGTGAAATACTCTTTGGAACACGTTAAAATCAAATCTCCGCATCCCATGTGCTCTCTACCTGGGATGAGCTTCTCACGAGCTCTACCTTGAGATGAGGCCACTTTCATTGACTGGCCTTGTTATAGGTGCGTTCAAGAAAAAAGCCAAAGAGAAAGCCCACTCCATGATAATTCTTATTTAAATGGAAAGATAAATTCATTTGCTCCCCCTGGGGTTCAGCTTTTTTGCTTCTCAAATGGCCTGAGAAGGAGTTAGGAACCTGGAGATTAACATGTCCTCCAAGAAATGTTTCTTTTGGAGTGATGGGTGCTTTAATAAGAAAACTAGTTAATAGTTGTGTAAAACTAAGGTTAGAATTTGCTACACCAACTTAAGAAGATAAAACTGGAAATAACTGAAGGCTAGAGACATATGCAAGTCCCTGATAGCATATGCAGTTTTTAGCCCCATGAGTAGCAATAAAAAAGATAAAAGTAGCTAGGCACAGTAGCACACACCTGTAATCCCAGCACTCAGGGAGGCAAAGGCAGGCAATCTCTGTGAGTTCGAGGCCAGCTTCATGTGTAAAAAGAGTCAATGACAGCCAAGGCTATCTAGAGAAACCCTGCTTTGTGGGGTGGGGGGAGATAAAACTAACTATACTAATCAGTCAAATTGTCTCCTCTTTTATACACAAAGATCTCTGTTTTGTTTTCCTTTTTATTAGTTCTTTTATTTTTTGAGATCAGAGTTTAATTACATCATTTTCCCTCCTCTTTTCTCCCTTTAAGCCCTCCCATACAGCCCTACTTGCCCTTTTGCAAATTTATGGCCTCTTCTCTCTCTCTCTCTCTCTCTCTCTCTCTCTCTCTCTCTCTCTCTCTCTCTCTCTCTCTCTCTCTCTCAGCCTCTCTCGTCCTCTCTTCTCTCTCCTCTCTCTCTCTCTCTCTCTCTCTCGTTCTCTTTCTTTCTTTTTAAAACTAATTAATCTATTCACCTCATATCCCAATTGTAACCTCCTCTTGCCTCTCCTCATGGTCCCACCAACCTCCCACTCCTCCCCAAGTTCCTCAGAAAAAGGGGAGCCTTGCATACCCACCCATGCCATCTCATCAAGTTGCATCAGGACTGAGCTTGGTCCTCTTCCCCTGTGGCTGGTGAGGCAACCGCTCCAGGTGGGAATGATCAAAAAGTAGGCAATATCAGAGACATTGTTAGAGTCCATGTGAGAGACAGACACTGCTCCCCCTAGTAGACCTACATATGAAGCCTAAGCTGCCCGTTGGCTATATCTGTGTAGGGGGCCTAGATCGAGCCCTTGGTTGGTGCTTCAGTCTCTTCAAGCTCCTCTGGGCCCTGATTAGTTGGCTCTATTGGTCTTCCTGTGGACCTTCTGTCACCTCCAGGTCCTCCTGTCCACCCACCCACCCCAACTTTTCCACAAAACTCCTTATACTTTGCCTTATGTTTGACTGTGAGTCTCAGCATCTGTTTTGACCTGCTGCTAGGTGTAACCACTCAGAGGACAGCTATGCCAGGCTCCTCTCTGTGAGCATAGCAGAGTATCTGGATTAGTATAATAGAGTATCTGTAATAGTGTCAGGGGTTGGCTCTCTCCAATGGGGTGTATCTCAGGTTGAGCTAGGCATTGGCCAGACAGTCCCTCAATCTTTGCTTTACCTTTATCCCTGCACATCTTGTAGGTAGGGTAAATTTTGGGTCAAAGTTTTTGTGATGTACTGCTCCATCTACTAGGAGTCCTGTCTAGTTAGAGGGTGTCCTTTTCAGTCTCCATGACCCCTGCTGTTAGGAGTCTCAGCTACAGTCATCCCCATATCCTCCCAGAAGCCTACCATGTACTAGGTCTCCAGCTTGTCACAGAGATGCCTAGGCACAGTGTTTCTCTTTTCTCTATAGGCCTTCTGTCCTGTAGCACAGCCCTTCCTCTAGGATGTGATCTCCACCCTCATTTCTCTCTTCATTCCCTCTCCTACATGGTTCTTCCTCTTCAAACACTTCTGCTGTCCATTCTATTTCCCATTCCGAGTGAGATTTAATTGCCCTCCCTTGGGTCCTACTTGTTACCCATCTTCTTTGGGTCTGTGAATTATAATATATTTATCTTGTACTGTATGTCTAAAATCCACCTATAAGTGATTACATACCATGTGCATCTTTGTAGGTTTGGGTTACCTCACTCAGGATGATTTTTTCTAGTTTCACCCATTTATCTGCAAATTTCATGATTTTCTTATTTTTTATAACGGAGTAGTATTTCATTGTATAAATGTAACACAATTTTTTTTTTTATCCAGTCTTCAGTTGATGGACACCGGTGATTTTTCCCAGACTTTGGTTATTACGATAAAGCCACTCTGAATGTAGTTGAACAAATGTCCTTGTTATATAGTAGAGCTTCTTTCGGATATATACCCAGAAGAGTTATAGCTGGGGCTTGAGGTAGAACAACTCCCAATATCTTGAGAAAGCACCAGATTGATTGTAGAAGTTTCCATTCTCACCAGCAATGGAGGAGTGTTCCCCTTTCTCTACATCCTTACCAGCATGTACCATCACTTGAGCTTTTGATCTTAGCAATTCTGACAGGTGTAAGATGGAATCTCAGAGTCATTTGATTTACATTTTCCTGATGACTAAGGACATTGAGCATTTCTTTAAGTTCTTCTCAGCTATTCAATATTCCTCTGTTGAGAATTCTTTGTTTAGCTCTGTAACCCATTTTTTAATTGAATTATTTTATTTGTTGGTGTTTAATATTTTAGTTCTTTATATATGTTGGATATTAGGCCTCTGTCAGATGTAGGATCTTAAACTGAATGCGGCTAAGAAAATTTCCCTGCCTATGCCAACTATTCGCTGCAGAATAGTTCTCCACCTGTGCTCAGCACACAACTCCATCTTCTTGGTGCTATGTTTAAGATTTAACAATAAAATCAGTTTTTACACACTTGCTTCCTCTTTGTAAATAATATAGATGAAATAATAAAGGAAATCAAAATTAAAGACATGCTAAGACAATGCATCCCAGATCACTCTGCTTTTGACAGCTGCTATGTCAAAGAAAATGATGTGATCTCTTCAGTCTTTATACAAATATATGAAAAGTAAAACAAAATCTTTAGGGAAAGGGAAGAAAAAGTTCAAAACACAATCCCAGTACCGAAAGGAAAGACTCAAAATGTACACATTTACTCCAGAATCTAAGCACCCAGGACTTGCCATCATAGTTACAGGAGTGAATGCACAGTTCAACTTGTATATAAGTGTGAATCAACATAACCTTTTCCGTGATTATTTTCCATGTTGACAGCTATTTCTGTTTTCTTTCTATTATGCTCAATATCATGACTAAATGAAATTCATGAAACAGAGAGTTTCAGTAAACAACTTATAGTCTATCTCTGACGTAAGTCAGCAAAGGAACTCAAAACAGGAGCTTGAATGCAGGAAGTAAAGTAAAGTGGTACTCAACATGGGTGACAGAGGACCTCTTTACAGGAGTTGCCTAAGACGATCAGAATGTACATATATTTACATTATGATTTTTAACAGTAGCAAAATTATAGTTAAGAAGTAACAACCAAATAATTTCATGCCCAGCACTCAGGAGGTAGAGACAGATCTCTATGAATGAGTTCATGGCCAGCCTGATCTACAAAGAGAGCCCAGGACATCCAGGGCTCTTTGTAACAGAGAAACCCTGTCTCTAAAGACCAAAAAAAATAAATAAATTTATGGTTGGGGGTCACCACAATATGAAAAAATGTATTAAAGTATTGCAGCATTAGGAAGGTTGAAAACCACTGCCTAGAAGACCATGGCTTGCATACTCCGCTCTCTTATGTTACCCAAGACCACATGCCCAGGGTCTGCACTGTTCCCAGTACTCTGGGCCCACTAACATCAATCATGAATCACAGATATGCTTCTACCAATGTAGGCATTTTCTTGGTTGAGATTCCCTCTTTCCAGAGGACTCCAGCTTGTGTCAGGTTGACAGCAAACTAGCCAGCACAGCCCCTTAGAGTCCAAGTGGGTCTACCACTAGCACTTGCTGGACAGCTATGCCACTGGTCCCCACTGCTCTCGACCCAGCTGATTACACAGTTTAACTGCGCTGAGTTTAATACTGAGCATGTAGAAGAGATTTGGAGCTGATCAGGAAGAAAAAACACTTCTTACCTCCTTGTTCTTTTCCTTCAGCTATGAAATATTCCTCATCTCCAGCCTGGCATATCTAGGTATCTCACCTGGAATTTAAGTCTGAGATAATCCATGAGTAGGAATTCATGGATTTCTTATGATAGGGGAGAGGTCAAGCACATCTTGATTTTCTAAAAGCCTTAGGAGGATGAGAGAAGAGCTGTCTTTGGGCCTATGCTCCAGAAATCTTACACTGTTGTGCTTTAACTCCTTTTGCATGGAAAAACATGATAAGACCCAATTAGATTTCGAGAAAGAATAGAAGTAGATATTTCTCCCACTCTTCTCCAGGGAAAGAATGCCAACACCATGCTTAGAAAGGCTTGGTGTAAGGAAGAAAGGACTCATTGGATTGTGTGTGTGTGTGTGTGTGTGTGTGTGTGTGTGTGTGTGTGTGTGTGTGTGTAGGTGCACACTTATGCATACACATGACCATGCCTTGAGGCCAAGAGTCAACTTGGGTATTGGTCTTCGGGAACATCATCTATCTTTCCTTTCTGAAAAAGAGTTCTCTGACTGGGACCTGGTTTCATCCGAATTATACTCCCTGGCTAATAATCCCCAGGGTTCTGCTTATCTTGCTTTCATCTGTGGAAATATTAAGGTTATGAGTCAGCACACTTAGCTTTTTTTTTTTAATTGTGGGCTCTGAGCATATTAGTCAGCCCCCCATGCTAGCATGACAATTTACCAACATGTGGAATGACTTTAGATTCTCCTCTCTTGCCTTCTGAAATGAAGTAGGGAACCAAAACTGATGAGGAGTCAGGACCTTGCAAACATGAGGATGAGCCTGGATCTCTTAAAATCTTAGCTTAATTTCTTTCATTTTGACATATTACCTGTAGATTTCTTGTTTTACCTTAAAACAATCCAGTATCTAGTTCAGTCTCCGTAATGTATACCTTTTTTCTTTGATGCGTATCTTTAGATAGTGATAATTTTTCTGTTTCTTTTTTATCTCACAAAGGGGTTAGCAGTTCCATCCTCTTAGAATTCCAGCAAAACTGTTTTGTGAGTGATTCTGTCAACTTAGCCCATATCACCTGAAGTACAGACAAGCTTTCCAAGACCAGGTAGCAGCCACAGCATTTGCAGTTCTAAGTCTCTAAATTAGATAGCAATAGATTAATTAAGCATTTTCAACCATGTCCACCTTAAATTTTCCCTATCAGGACCCAACAACATTCAAAAGAGCATTAAATTTGAGTATCTGAATGTATAAAGGCATGTGGTGCTATGGCCATTTGTCTGGGTTTTGTCCTGGATGCACTAATTACCTTGCTGTTCATGTTACTGTTTATGTTCATGCTCACGTTCATGGAAATGTTCATGTCTGTGTTGATGTTCATATACATGTTCATGTTTTATTTTATTTTATTTTTTTTATTTTCCTACTTATTTTTTTTATTAATATGTTCTTGTTACATCTCAATGGTTATCCCATCCCTTGTATCCTCCCATTCTTCCCTCCCCTCATTTTCCCCTTATTCCCCTCCTCTATGACTGTTCCTGAGGGGGATTTCCTCCCCCTGTATATGCTCATAGGGTAGCAAGTCTCTTCTTGGTAACCTGCTGTCCTGTTTCTGAGTGCCACCAGGTCTCCCCCATGTTCATGTTAATGCTCATGTTTATGTTCATGTTTATATCCATGTTCGTGTTAATGTTTATGTTGTTGTTCATATCCATGTTCATGTTTATGTTCATGTTAATGTTCATATATATGCATGTTCATGTTCATGTTCATGCTCATGGCTAACTTCTATGTCAGGAAACTGCTACCTAGAAAGCGCACTGGGTAAGGAAGTGTACGTGATTTTCCAGGAGCTCTTTATGCTGTACAGGAAGAGTCTTGGAATTTGAAATTTTATTAAAACTTTTTACTTTTCTCTGAAATACTTGTTAAGAAGAGAAAGGGAGGGTGGGACCAGGAAGAGATGAGAGAGGGGTCTACAGTAGAGATGTAAAGTAAATATATATATATATACAGAATAATGGTTAAGAATTAGGTTTATTAAAAGGATTACAAATTCCTATGGATGAGTACCTGGCGTCAATAATGAAAACGCTAATATATGTTCTAAATGAGTGCTTCTCAGAGAAAAGATATGCAAAGCTACTGACATGGAGAGAGAGAAACAGAGACGGGGGAGAGAGAGAGACTGAAAGACAGAGAAAGAGACAGAGAGACAGATACAGACACAAAGACGGAGAGACAGGGAGAGAAAGAGAAAGAGACAGAGGGAGAAAGAAAATTTCTATTCTAAAGCTCTACTCTCTCTCTGTCTCTGTCTGTCTGTCTGTCTGTCTGTCTGTCTGTCTGTCTGTCTCTCTCTCTCTCTCTCTCTCACACACACACACACACACACACACACACACACACACACACACACACAAACACACACACACACACACTTGGCTTGTTGTTATTGGCCGGGCAGTAGTTTACAAATTCCACATAACTAGAAATTTTATGCTTACACCTGATGATCACTTAGAAAGTCTCAGAGTACTCAGAGGAAGGACAGCAAGTAGCCAAGAAGAGACTTGATACCCTATGAGAATATATAGGGGGACGTAATCCCCCTCAGGAACAGTCATAGAGGAGGGGAATAATGGAAAATGGGGGGGGGGGAGGAATGGGAGGATACAAGGGATGGGATAAACATTGAGATGTAACAAGAATAAATTAATAAAAAAAAAAAAAAAAAAGAAAAGCAAAAAAAAAAAAAAAAAGAAAGTCTCATTCAGTGTCACAGAGAGAGGGCTGTCAGCTCCCCGAGATTCTGCATAGACATCTTTCAGTGCTTCTACCTCACATCATTAGGGACTTCTCTTAGATTTGCACTGGCTATACTTGCTTTCTTTTAACTGGCAGATTCCTCTGTTCAGAAATGGGTTTCAGGAACTGAATCTCTGGTCTATCGGGATTTGTTGATTTCCAGAGTGTCCTATACCTCTGCCATGTGGCTGCTCTTCAGCTCTGGACACTCAGTGTATACTATTCTCTCCTGGTTTCAATCATGCACTTCTGTGTTCCGGCCTTGCCTTAAGAATTTAGCCCTTGACATTTGAGTCCTGCCATCCTTGCTAGCCAGTTCCTGCAGTATGTGTTCTCATGGCTCACTTTCTTTGAAGCACCATATAAATGTTAAAATAATTCACTTATGTGACCATTGACTACTGCCTGTGTCTCCACAGAACTAATCTGCATGAAGGCAAGGAGCACGCCTCTTTGTTCATTATTGCATCCCCAGGGCCTAACATAGTGCCTGGCACATGGTAACCATTAAGAACTGTATTAACTAGATGAATGAATTAATTTAAATAATAATTGTTGTTATTCTAGATCTTAAGACTCAGCCTACACTAAAATTAATGGTGTATTTGCACATTTCCACCCACCAAAATTCTGTCTTCGTTCTCCTTTTTTCCCTTTTCTGACATCTGAGAATGTTTCATGAGATCACTATACTAGGATTATCTTTCCTTCTCCCACTTATTTTTAATGAAATCACAAAATTTAACTTGCTCTTCAATTTGGATTTGGAGAAGAAAGAACTGCCTAATTCCATCTAAATTTAATCTAGTGTCCTCCGCCAAACAACCCCCCCACTCCAAATTCTTACACATTGATTAGCAAGAAGAAAAAAATATCCTCTCAAATATGGCTTAACGTTTTGTTGGCTGCAATGATTCTAAATCGTCCATTGAGAGTTCAGCTTCTCGTTTAAATGTGCACAGTCTTTCAAGACGGTCTCTCTCCCAGTTCCTTTTACAGTCTGCGTCTAAGTGTGAAATATATGGCCTCTTGGGGCGAGGGGGAGGGGAATAGATAAAGACTTCAATCTTGATAGCCCATGTCTCTTGTGGTCATTATGGCAGTGCCATCCATTTATGTGTTTGCCTCCTTGCATTTAATTATGATATAGCTTGTCCTTTAGCCCAAGGCAGTGGTGTGAGGATCTAGAACTGCTCTTACCTGTTGTTATTTTTTAAGTTTCTTATACTTTCTATGTATTTTGTGTACGTCAAAAGGCACAGTAATCAGCCCCAAATCAGAACAATGATCTGCCTTGTCATTAATCTTGTATTAATCTTAAGACAAATGTTTCCCCTCAAAACATAATATCATTTTATAATTAATATTGTGGAGAAGTTGACTTCCTTCACCTCAGTTATCTGGCCCATGCTTGCACTGACCATAGCTTGAGCAGAGATGTGCAGTTTGCCTATTTATGTGCCTATCTAAGCATAAATGGGGAGCCTCTTTCTCATCCTTCCTGATTACTGAGTATTGTTAATTTTATTCTGAGAAGATCCAAATCAGAGTTGATTTGTGAGGAGCACGTTCTGTAAAAGTCACCCAACTCAAGAAGGAAGTAAAGCAATAGACACTGAGACTCCATGTCTAAAACTTGCATAGCTGGAAAGACTACAGATGTGGGGAGGTAAGTGACTCTTCCAATAGGAGCAGGTTCTCCTTAATGAAAACCACAGTCTTTCCATCACCAAGTGCTGTAGGGGTCAAGTGACATCCTAAGTGAATATGTGTTGTTGTCATGGGTGCAACCACATCAAGGACCACAGTGCCTCAGCCTCATGAGGATGGCAAAGACTTCTTCAAAGGAAGCTCTGGAAGATAGCAAGGCATGCCTTTGTCCAAGTCTGAACGTCAACAGTGTGTGTGAAAATGTCCATTTCAACTTTCTCTTTTTGTGGATATTTACAGTCTGAATACCATTCCCCTATGGAGACTGTTCCTACCTCAATGCTCTAAACAGTCCTCTTTGTTGAGCTGTGTATAGTAACCCTGCCTTTATGATATCTGTATGCATAAACCCCATCTTCCCATTCAATTGTGTATAATAAACATTCTGAACTTCCAGGGGGCTGCAGCGTCCCTATCAGAGACCTCAGGATACCTGGTCTTTTCTGTCTGTGTCTCCTTCACTCCTTTGTCACATAAGTTCTATCCCCGGAGCTGCTCAGGAAGCAGCACACTGCCTTTTCTCTCTTCTATACTGCCTCAGACTCATCTTGAGACAGAACAAGCTGGAAAAATTACTCAAATGTCAGACCAGCTTTTCCAACGGAGAATTCCTAGTTGTCCCTCAAGGAATCAGAGTGAAGCATTGAGCCTGATTCTTGTGATTGACTTTCTCACTCATCTCCACATATGGGAACTAAAGGGATGAATTCTTAGTGAATCAATATATGGAAAAAGGCCTGAGAGATAAAATTAAGAAGAAACAAAGGTAATAAAGGACCTTAGGGGTTGGGTAAAGGAAAGAGAGAAAAGATGAAAAAAGAAAAAGGGAGAAGAGGAGGAAGGGCATATATGTGGTGAAGTAGACCATTGCATCATCCACAGATGCCAACCACTTTACTCAGAAGTCAAAGCTTCCATCAGCCTGAGGCAAGGGAAAATTTAGAAGGTAACAGGAAACTGTGCCAACTCTAACCAAGAACTGTTCTGATGGGGCCGTGGGGGCTAAAAATGGAGGCGCCCGAGGTAACCTCTGCACCCAACTGAAACATCAGAATGCATACACGGATCACTGTAAAGCCTACAGGAGCACACAGCTACACATTTAATTTTGCTAAGTCAGTTTGCACAGCATTTCAGGATTAATGGGAAGAATGCAGTTCATAAATGTCAGTTATAACTATAATGTTCACCTTGTGCTGTAATTTAATTCCATGAAGCTAAAGGCTAGTAAATTTAGAACCAATAAAAAGAACTACTTCCTTCAATTGTATATGTCACCCCACTGAGACCACTGCCAAGAGGTCATTGACTCAGGGCCAGCTTTGAGAAGGAATCTGACAGTCCATATATATATTCAAAATGGTGATTTAAGAGTTACAAAATCTTGTGCAGCTTGAACTGGGGTCAGAGAGGTCTTTGAAACTGTCTGCCATTTACAGCTTAAAGTGGATGAGCACAACAGCTTTTCATAGGGAAGGAAATAGGATGCACCTCAACTAAGAAGAGGTGTGTTCACTCTTTGCATCCTGTGAATGTTGAAGTCCCTGTGAATTCAGACACTCTGCTCTCATGGAGGCTCCCAGAGCGTGGGTGGACCACGAAGCTGCCTACCTTCCACCAAGTTTCCCAGAAATCTAGCTGTATCTTCGGGTCAATTAATATTTCTGCCAGTCATTTCTCAACCAAATATCTTTTCCAGTTGGGAGACATGTTTCTTGGGAGTGACCCTCCGCACTGATCCTCACTTCAAACTATACCAGTGTCCTCCTTGGAAAGAAAAAGACAGAAAGAGAAAGAGCCCTAAGTAACATTCATTCTCACTTCTCCAGAACAGATGTGATGAAGAAGGGCCTCCACATTAAGTGCTGGGCCTGTCTAACTCAATGAAGGACCTGGCCCTGGAGTCAGTGCAGTAGCACAGGCCAGTGACTTTACTTTCCGGGTCAAACCTCCCTGAAGGTTTATATATTGAATACATTGTTTCACTATGCATTGTCTTCTTTTAATTTCTTCACTGTATTTCAGAAGGACATGATAATGACTTTCAAAAGTTCCATTATCTATGAATTTCATTTTGTGGAATTATATTTAAACACACACACACACACACACACACACACACACACACACACACAAAATATTTATTGTGAGAAGGGAGTTTGAGACCATAGAGTTTTGGAATCCAGACACAGAACATGGCTTCCAAAAGGCACATGTGCCTAGTGAAATATTCAAATGTCCATTCAGATTCCCAGCTCTGCATCTTGTTGACTGCGTCAGATTCAAGAGTGGCCCCTGGACATGCCAGTTCTGTTGGATAGAAATCGGGGTGCTTCCTTTACATGCTGTGGCTGTCCTCGTCCCTTCAAATTCTGGATTTCCGAAAAGTTTTGAGGTCTATTTCCTTGCCTTTGTCCTGAAAAACCAAGGTCCTTCAGTGTCTCTACTAGTGGGGATTGCAGGTCATTTATTGAAAGTTCAAATTAAATGGAGTTTCTCGTGTATGTAGGGGAAAGAAACCAGAGTTAGGGAATCACCGAATGAATCCTTACAAATTTCCTTAAACCTTAGGATTCTGTCACCCATAAAATATAGATAATAATACCAACCTAGCCTGCTTCTTAAGGATTAGCAGAGACACCATATATAAAAAGATGCCGCATGCTGTGCACTCGAAACATGTGGAACTTTTTTTCCTCGCTTTTGCGGTTCTTCAGAATATCAATTAGGTATTAAGCTTTAAATGACATTCATTCTTTGCATGATTTTGTCATTGGAGACCTGCAAAAAATAATCCAAATTCCAATCTGAAAATACACCTACCAGTTACTGGAGCCACACTAACGCAGTTGTTTGTTATTTCAGCATGATTTGGATTAGCAGAATGAGAGACACTTTCCATACAGGCTCCAAGTGTTTACTTAATTCTCCCATGCAACTGTCTCAGGGGTAAAGCTTCTGCCTTAGTGCTTGGTCAAGCCTTAAACTTTATGTGTTTTGGCACTGCTCTGCAACAGAAGCGATCACAGCTGAGACTGCCAAGAGCACAGAATAAATATAAATTTTTATCAGGACAGTAAGTGTTCATAATACTAACTGTCAGGAGAAGGATATGGAATATTTTTATGATTCCAAGTATTAGAATAGCAGTAAGTCTCGGGAGTGGCTGTTCATCCTTTAAATCTTAGCTACTGATGCCCACAAATCACTGCTGTATATATAGCTATGTGAGCAATATTTAGCATGAGACAAGAGAGAAAGCCAAGAGCCAGGATCTAACCCAAGACTCGCTATGACTCTCCATGAACTGAATCAATTCCTCAGTGGTGTTGTTTGTATCATGAGAACACTCCTGTTACAAATCTACCTCAATGGGCTATCAGGGGGCAAGAAAGAGGAAAACATGTCAAAACCAGGCTGAGATTCAGAAGCGTGACTATGCAGTTGTACTGGCTCTCGTCCAAGTCCATTGCATTGCGGCTAAAGAATCCAGTGGTTTTCCAAGCTTTCTGGCTGCATTTTATACAGGTTTCTGCTGATGCAAAGTACCATATTTTGAATTTAGTCCTATCAACTTCAGAAATCATGCAGCCTATTCCAGAAATTCTATTTTATTTTTACCTACTTCACAACTTCACATCCTAATCATAGCCCCTCCCCTCCTCTCCTCCTGGTCCCATCTTCCCTCTTAAACCCCCTTTCACCCCTCCCCTACTCCTCAGAAAAGGAGAGCCCCACACACACTACCAACCCACCCTGGTACATCAAATCACATCAAGACTGAGTTCATCCTCTTCCACTGAGGCTGAGCAAGGCAGTCCTGCCCAGGGGGAAACGATAGTAAAACAGGAATGTTGTTTTACCATGACAAAAAATAAAACCCTCTATGGACTCCACTGAATGTTGGTGACCTGTATTTTTCACCTCTATGAACCTAAGTCAGCAAATCCTGGTTGAGTAGAGTCACAGCTGAGCTAGGAAACATGGGTACTCCTATGTTTTTCTTGGAAGAAAGTCTACATTGGTTGGAGAAGCTAAATACGACACTGCAGGCTAAGAACACAATGCCTCCTGAAGCAATTTTAGACCAGTCTCAGTGATATGAAACTGGGTCTCTGCTACAAAGATTATAGGAGACATCTACGGCAGTTTGGTTTTTCTTTTTAAATACAGAGTCCACTCAATGCTTGAAAGAACTAAAATGCCTCTCCATTCCTTGAATCCTACTAACATTACACTTTAAAAGTTTTTGAGCCCTGAAAGATTGCTCACTTAAGTAGGAACAAGAAGATGAGATGGGAAGTGATGTTTTGCCCCACTTCTCGTTGAATTAAAATCTGTCTCATCGGTGGTTCTTGAACCCTGAGCATATCAAACACTTTCAAAATGCATGGAGTGTGACTTTGAGTCATTCTAAATATTTCCAATATTCGGATTCAACAAAAAGTCATACCCCCAACTTTGACAATAAGATCAGAAAAATATTTTGCTTTAGCATTTGGTGTGTGCATGCATGCACATGTTTCAGGACACATATGTGGAGGCAAGAGGACAAGCTAAAGAAGTTAATTGTCTCCTTTCAGCATGTGGGTCCTAGAGACCATACTTGGATTATCAAGCTTGGTTCCATAGGCCTTTATACCCTGAGCCATTTCGCATCACACTTGTTCCTGGATCACTCCCATGACATCCCATACAATGCTATCATCCGGTGCACTTTTAATACATATTTTGTTTGTTTGTTTAGGTGATGTTAATGATCTGGCCTCTATTTTTTTCAATCACTCAGCAAAACATACTATTTATCCTTCCATTTACAAAGATGAAGGAGGAGGAGGAGAACAGGGAGGAGGAGGACAAGGAGGAGGAGGACAGGGATGAGGAGGAGAAGGATGAGGAGGAGGAGGAGGAGAAGGAAGGGTAGGAGTCTAAACCTCTGCTGCTGTAGAGTACAGATAGCAGCTCTTGCTCCAGACAGCACACCCTTGTGCTAAGCATCCTCAAACTTCTCACTTTTATTTCCTATCACATCCTAACTGGTTATTAAGTCTTATTGATCACATCCAGCCATTGTCATTTTTTTAATTCACTTCTTCCTCTTTTTTTTTTTTTTAGTCCTCCTGCCCCAGCACCGGCCCTCATATATCACCTGCTTTGCACTAAGAGCTTTCACATTGATTTGGTATGGCCAACTTTTTATTAGATCAGTATATATTTATGAAGTCTTTGACATGCAGCAGGTACTTCCTACATAACCAGGAAAAGGAGCAGATCCTCACGGTTGCGCAGCATGCTAAGGATGCTTAGGAACAGGCATTAATAAAGAAAACAAAGGAACAAGTAAATTCCGGGTCGTTTAAGTGATACAAAGGGTGTGAGGGTGATGTTCTACTGACTGGCAGTGTGAAGGGAAAATGAATTTCTAGGAAGGCGTTTTTGGGTCTGTAACAGTTTGCTGAAAGGAAAAGATGAAAAAGGAGACAGCCACGTGGAATGCTGAGAAGAGCTACATTCCGAGTAAGTGAGGGCCTGAGGCAAACTACATGGACAGTGTGCCACAAAGGTGACAGTGTCAAAAAAGCCGGCTGGCTCAGTGGCCTATGGCTTTGTAGGCAAAAAAAAAAAAAAAAAAAAAAAAAAAAAAAGAGTTCTGAGCTCTTTTTCAGGAGCAATAGGAAGACGCCAGGAAGCCTTCAGAAGTGAAGAGGCACCGGATCATTTTGTTTTTAATAGGCTCACTCTCGGCATCCTGGGGAAACTGGGTTACAATCGAGCAAAGCCAGACTCATGAAGGCATGGTGGAACCCCATGCCACACGCCACATAAGAGACGACAGACTCTGAGGCCAGAAATGAAACAAAGCAAAGAGATTTAGGATGTATTTGAGATACTGAGAGGAAGGCAGCAAGGAGAGTAAAGAATGGTACCTATGTTTGGGACATCAGCACCTAGATGGCTAATTTTGGCACTTGCTGAGATGGGCAAGAAGAGAGAAGGAATATATATATATATATATATATATATATATATATATATATATAATTTCCATTTCCACAAATAGCAAGAACAATTTTTCTAAAAGTGTATTTGGTTGTGTTTTGTGCTCCGTGTGTTTTAGTCACTTCCTGACTGCCCCAGTATGAAACCGAAGCTTCATTTCTTATGCCAGGAGTGTCCTGAGCTGATGTTCTGTGTCCAACTCCTCCCCCCAGACACTCAGGGCACCTGAGATCTGGTTACTTAACCTCCTGGTGGTCTCTAAGTGTTCAACTTCCGTATCCACATTCTAAGCCTCAGAGTTCAGGATCTCCTGTGTCAGTGTCCTCAACTGTTGTCCTCTGTGCTGCCATGTTCTGCTTGTTTGTCACAGCGCCTCCTGCACGAATAAAATGCCTTGCATCAGGCCCTACCTGTCACATCCTGGTGTGGTGGATGCTTTCTGTGTCCTCCTAGCCTCCTGAGCCGGCTCCCGGGGAACAGGCCAGTCACATTGCAGAGACAGGCTCTACCTTGGTGTAGCAATCACAGCATGGCCCCATGTTCAGGAGTCATGTGCTAATAGCTGGGCAACTGTTTCTTAAGAGCACAAATGATTGGGGCACATTTAACACACTACCTTCTAAAAAATGATTTCAATCTGCTTATATAGTTCTTCTACCCACAGAGACTGTTGGCTGGAGCCTCACAGTCTGCACCTGGCTGGAATGAGTTTCCCTATAAAGTTATCTGCGGAAGCTGATAAGCCCTCAGGTAGCTTTCCAGTACCCACTCACAGTTGATCACATTGGCCCCTTAGTGACATGCTCCAGATCTGGAAACGGCATCTCGGCCTGGTTACCTGGATATTTATGGAACACACCTTAATGTCTAGAATAGCGTCGAGCATGGGCACAATGATTTGGGGGTAACCAGGGGAGCCATAGTACACGGTCAGTCACACCTAGTCCATTTAATAGGATGAGCCAACCTGACCCTTAGCCTAATGGCTATAATAACTTTCCTACCATTGACACAGTCTGGATCTCTGTTTGGTATTCATATTTCTGAGATGTAACTCACCACAACACATAAGCTATTATGTCAGTAACCCCTCAGTACTGGTGGTTACTCTTTTCATTTCTCTTAGCTTCATGGATGTAGGAGGGAACAGAATGTGGTGCATAAAGTTACCACTGTGTCCTAGGCATTGATGCTAGGTGCTACATTTAGAGCCAGGGTGTTTTCTTAATGATGGCATTGTTTTCAGTGTCCCATAAAACTGAACACTGACCCCTCCCTGTATTTTATGCCTTGTCTGTACTGTGCTCGCTTAAACACACTGCCAGGAGATTTGTATTCTAATAACTTGATTTTTAATTAGTGAGAAACCAAGGCAGTGCTGGTTAAATGCCTCACAAAGCACTGCAGATGACTCTAAATGCCTCATGATATAAATACCTCTAGTAAAATGAAAACACAAGTAGCTTCGCATATATTTATATGTTTTTACCCTTTAAGTTTTTGACTTTAAAGGCTGAAAGCAGAGATGGTGGCAAAAAGGAAGGCAGTTTCTTCTGAATATCTGCATTAAATTACTTTGCTTCAACCTAGTGCATGTTCTTAGATACCTACGTGTAACCAGGAGTTGTAAGGAATTCTGGGAGAACTGGAGCAAGTAAAACACAAGGCATGCTGCCAAGAAGCCTGTCACAAAGTATGTTTCCTGATATCAACTTCCTCTAGTCTTGAGGTTGATCTCAGAGGACAGGTCGAGCCAATAGTGATGTATTTAAGTTTCCAAACGTGTGTGTGTGTGTGTTTTAAGGATTATCTGATGCAAACACTAATTGAAGATAGTATCATTAATTCCATCCATTACAATTAACTTCTCGAAGGTAAAATATTCATTTCTCTTAAAATTTCTGGTGCTTTCTAAAAAGAAAAATAATATTAAAAATTGAAAGGAAATAGTTTTAAACTAGCTAAACTTGTTTAAAGGTTAAACTGTCTGACTGAAGGAATGTATTCTGTGACATTACAGCTCTGGACTGGGGTACAATTTTTGGTTCGTTTAAGCTTGGCACCGCAATAAAATCCCTTCCCAACCATGATGAAAAGTGTCCACTTTACAAAAAAAAATGGGATTATATGAGTTCTGTACTCAGAGCTCTGCAGTGGAGACACGGAGCATCTCCCTTGTTTTTGCAAACACTTCACTCCTCCTTCCATCCCGCGCTTTGCTTCTCCAGCACCCGGACCAGCACTGAGCAGCCATTGGCTGGGCCCCCTTCCTGCTTCCGGCTGCGTGTGCTGTGCTTCCACCTTCCACTTTCCCACGGGAAACATCGGCTTTCTCTTTTCTTACACCATTTCTCTAGACATTCGCTTCTCTGAGAATAAGCGCCATGGCCGGCGCTTCCTGCAGCAAAGCTGTTGGCATCCCCTTCCTTCTTGATTTTTATCTCTACTTATTGAACCTGTTGCTCAATTTAATCTCTGAGTCCTAGTTTCCTTGAAGTGGATTCCTGCAGAGCCCATCCAGACTTAGATTTTTTTCCTACATGGGGCTTTTCAGTTATATCATGGTGGGAAAGCGATGTGTATGCAATCTGTGTGCAATAGACCCTGGGCTTGAGATTATGGATTCTGGTTGTCTCCTGGACTGGCACCGATGGTATGGTAGCCTTTCAGTTTGCTAGACAGCAGGAGCCACCCTCCTCAGGCAGTGGAGCTGAAAGGAGTAGAAGGAGGGGTAACTCCGTTGTGTGAGCCGCTCTGCTAAGTGCAGTCCCAGAGACAGCGAGTGCATTTTAGCTCACGCTATTTTCAGCCTGCTGCAAGATGACATAACTTCTTTGCAAGCCAGGCAAACTAGGAAACACCTGCAATCATTTTAGGCATCGCTGTGGAGCCTAAGTGGCACTAAATCTAAAGTTAAAGGGGAACTCCTGACATGGATCAAGTCTATTTCTTTTTCCTCTATGCTATAGCCTGTGACCTCCTCTCTCAAATCCATCTACTTCCAACCCTTGTCAAACACAGTCTCCATCCACTGATCTCACTTCCTAGCCTCTTTTAGACCAGTCTGCTGGAACTGACTGCTCTCTCCTTTCTTCTGAATATGGACTCCATGCTAAACACACCTCTCCCCCTGCCCCCCTCCTTGACTTGAGTCTCTCATGAACATATTGCCCACCCCATCTCCCCAGCGCTGTTCCCAGGGCCTCCCCTCTCTAAGATGGTTCTATGGGCAAACCTTGCTCCCCAAGGCAGCTGGCTTCTACTCTTCTTGAAGTCTTTACTCCTCCTCCTCCTTACCATTAGCCAACTATCCCACGTGTAAGAGGATTTTCGTATCTTGTCCTGTTTTTTCTTTTTCTTTTCTTTTTTTTATCTTAAGAAAGAGAAGTATACAGCAGCTGGGAATGAAAGAACCATCTTATATTTGTCCTTAAACCCACTTGGTCCACCTTCTATCAGTCCTGTTCTTTGGTGTATACCAGGTTTCATGCCTTTTATATTTTTTTCTAATATTTCTGTCTTGACACAGGGTCTCATTGTGTAGGTCTAGCTGGCCAGGAACAAGCCATGTAGACAAGACTCATCTAAATTTAGAGACAAGAGGTCCCCCTTGTCTTTGTATCTTGAGTTCTGGGATTAAAGGTGTGTGCCGTAACACATTTCTGATGCTTTGTTGAACTCTTTCTTCTCCTTGAGCAATTAATTCTCTTTACTACTCCTCACACCACAGTCATAGTGTAGACGTAGAAATGCATCGTAAGTTTGCTCTGACTCCATCCAGTGTATAGGCTCTCAACACCAGACCTCTCTCAGGCAGTCTGTGCTGGTCAACTGTTTTATTAGTTGATTCACAGTTTACACATATTTTACTTCTTTGAGATCAAAGGCTGTAATTTCTCCTTTTATAATTCTCCATTTACCTGTTACAGTGCCTGGCCGGTGATCACCCTTATCAACACTGTTATCAACGGAGGCTTGATAGCAAATGCTACTGTGGTACAGTCTTTGACGCTGCCTGGCTGTGCTACATGGCCCCTCTCTTCACTCAATTCTCACACCAGCCCCATGAGGAAATGACTGGCTCTGCTAAAATAAGGAGCAGAGATATTTAAGAACGTGTCCGAACACTGACAGCTAAAAAGCAAAGTGCTGGGCTGTGGACGCAGGCGGCAGACCGCACAACTCACTCTTTAAGCATTGCATTGTTCGCTTAGTGCAGATAAGACGCGTCAGCTGCGAACGCGCACCAGGGACTGAAGTGAAAAGAAATGGGCTTCTAAAGAAGAACACAAAACTGCCTGGTGACAATAACTAAAATATTACTATCACTTTAGAAAATACGTGCTTTATTTATTTTTTTTTATCATGTGTGCGTTTGTGATGTGTATGTGCATCTCTGTAACAGTGTATTCACATGAGTACAGGTGCCCACAGAAGCCAGAGACCTTGGGTCTCCCCGAAGCTGGAGTTACAGGCACTTTGTGAGGCTCTTGTTACAGGTTCTGGGAACCAAACTCAAATCCTCTAGGGAAGCAGTATGTGCTCTTAGCTGCTGTGCCACCTCTCCAGTGCCAGCACTAAGTACTGAGAAAAGGTTTAGTACTTACAAATCATGCGATGACATGCTTTAACACCTGAGAACATACAACAATAGATCCACCACACCTTTCCTAGGATAAACTTATTTTGACTGTATATCAAATATGAACCCTGGATATATTTTCCTATGATAATGTCTCAAGTCTCTCAGTCACGTATGTTTTCAGAATTCTTACACTGTGCCCTTCAAAGATAAGTGTTGAGACTCAAAGCCCCCAGGCCCCTTTAAATAGCCATATCTTTTTATAGCAGTTGTGCACCTTTATTTAAGTGGAAAACCCAATGAAGAAATCATCAGAGTAATACTTAAGCTTTTAAAGATACATCATCAATACTGTAGGGATGACGTGAGCTTTTTCCTTCAGAGCCTTATGCTACAAGGTAGCTGATAATTTCTAAATATGCTTCAGGAGACGGTAAGGGGAGGTGAGAGGGGCCTCGGTGCTGACATCTCCAGGCACCTAGTCTGATGAACTAGCTTTGCATTGTCTGGACTTAAAAATGTATCCAGCAACCAAGGCAGTCTACTGTTGTATGACCCAGCTACCAGTCATGCCTGTGCCTTCATACTGGAAGCCATGGCTGGAGTAGCTTTGTGATGTTCCATTTTTCCCTTTGCTCTCAGTGACCTCTCATTGACGGTAGTATTACAGAGCAAAAGAGCAGCTTGAATTGTCCCATGGCTTACAATGGCATACCTGGGAATAAAAAGCCCTGGTATAAAATAGGAATTTTATAATGAAGGATTTGTTTTATGAAAAGCATTGTACCAGGAGCACAGTACAAAGATCACTATACATGGCTGAGCAGAACTGTAAAGTTGTTTCTTCAGTCATTATTGGCCAATTACTGCTTTATTATATTTTCTTTTTCTTTTTATGATGGAGAATCCAGTTTTTCCCACAATTGGTCCTTGAATGCAAATACAATAACAAGTTGGAGAGAGAAGGGGAGAGAGAGAGAGAGAGAAAGAGAGAGAGAGAGAGAGAGAGAGAGAGAGAGAGAGAGAGAGAGACAGAGAGACAGAGAGACAGAGAGACAGAGAGACAGAGAGAGACAGAGACAGAGACAGACAGACACACACACACACACACACACACACACACACACACAGAGAGAGAGAGAGAGAGAGAGAGAGAGAGAGAGAGATTTTGTTTTGTTTTGTTTTGTTTTAATCTGTGCAAAGAGTGCAACTGGACTCGTACTCTGCAAGTCTCATATCTCAGTTGTGTCCTAAAGGCATCCTGTCATTATGGTGTTTCTTAAGACGATCAAGAATAAATTAGTTTTCCTTGTACATACGGGAGTACAAAATAGTAAAGCTGCTAGACATTTTGCATTGGCCTCTGAGGGATAGCGTGTCAAGGATGTAGATGATGAAGGAGCACGTGGTGTTCACGGCGTCGCAGGTAAAAAGTAGTCACTGTGCCCTTCGGTTGTGCAACCAGGCCGCCTTTATTGACAAGCAAAATCAAACAAATGGGGCAGGGGGCACCAAAACTTCATCTTCATTTAAGCAGATATTAAAAGCTGGAATTTGGTTTCTAAAATCTGAAAGCAGGTAAATTATATACTTTAAATAAGTAATTATATATCCATGAGAAGTTCAGCTCTTTAGTTTATGAAAATCAGTTCTGCAGAGGCTTAAGTCTTGTTAAGTAAGTGCACTCAGCCCCTGAGCTGTGACTCATGCTTTGAGTTTTTAAGCATAACATGTGTTTTCCTCCCGTTATACTCTTAACTATGTTGTGAGGCAGGAATAATTTTCTGGTCTTTTGGGGGTGTTTTTTTATTTATTTTTTATTTTTATATTAATTTATTCTTGTTATGTTTATCCCATCCCTTGTATCCTACCATTCTTCCCTCCCTCCCATTTTCCCATTATTCCCCTCCCCTATGACTGTTCCTGAGGGGGATTACCTCCCCCTGTATATTCTCATAGGGTATAAGTCTCTTCTTGGCAACCTGCTGTCCTTCCTCTGAGTGCCACAAAGGGGGGAAATCAGTGAAGAAGTCCCAGAAATGACTTGACTTTCTTCTGCTTTGTTCTTGCCCCAGAGGGGAAGGAGCTGGGGAGCAGTTAGCCCAGGACAGGTGCTGCCTAGCTCACTAGGGTCTCAAAGGTGTAAACACCAAATTCCAGCCTTTCTTCTTCCTCTGCTTCCCCAGCTCCCTCTGCAGCCCCAGGAACAGGAGGTGCCTGCCTTGCAGCTTTGATTTAGCAATGCCTCTGATCCAGGGAGGGGAGGGACTCTTCATAGCAATGGCAAAATACATTTTAATAAATGGAATTTATTACTTAACTAGAGCCTGATTTTTATCGATACATGTGTCATGCACATCTCCCCATGCCATGTGGGTGGCTCAAATGCTATTTCCCTGTGGTGTACTTTTCTTTCTTACCCTCTCCTCTGGTGCAAAAGAACATGTCCTCATATCACTTAGTAGAGATGTAATTTTATCCCAGTAAAAAGTTGCTGTATGAATATGATATTTGTATATAAGATGTAGCATATAATTATTTTCTAGTAAGAATTATAAATACATCTAACTATATAACAGTTAAAAATTGAGTGGGTGATCATTTGCAAAAAAATACTTTAAATATGGAGGTGATGGAGTTGCTGTCCTGATTTAATTATTACACAATATAAACATATATCTGAAGATTGCATTGCACCCCATAAATACATACAATCATTATTTGTCAATTAAAAATAAAACTAAAAAAATTAATTTAACATGTGAAACATAAATTTTAGCTTAACAGATTGCCATCTGTTAAAAGACACTGTTATTTAAAAATAAGTAATACTTTTATTTGGTATTGTCTGTGAAGCCTGAAGCAAACTTTGAAAAGTTACATATGTATTGTAGAATGTTCCCAATTTTCTCTTCAAGGGAGCACAAATAAGATAATAGGATTTGGCTTCTGTAATGTAATGATAGCAAAACAATAAAAATGATTTTTAAAATACAAAGAATTTAAATCATGTTTTTACAGAATAGTTGTTTTCGTCTTGTGTTTGCCTGAATATTTGCTGATGACCTGGGATGGAGAGGGATGACACACTATCTCCATTTATATCCACTGTCATCCACAGCCACGAAATAGCTTTGCAATGTTGTCTTTGGAGCATGGAAATAACTTAGGGGTTTTTTTTAATTGAACAAAATGTGTATATATATATATATATATATATATATATATATATATATATATATATATATATATATATAGTTATTATTTCTTGTTTAACAATAAATGGAAATTTTTAAATGGTTGTGAGTGCGTAGTGAGTTACAAAACTTGGAAGAGAGTGTACAAAATGGGACAGAAAGTGGCTTCACATAATGCATTTTATTTCTTTTAAAGCTGAGGGTAAGACTGGCATCTCATGGTAACTGAGGGGTGGCTCTGACAGAACTCACCAGAAACACAGATTAATATTGGATAACAGATATCTTATGGCAAGCAGTTGTGTCCTCTCGGGGCTCCTTGTTTGTGACTGTTAGAGTGCCCACCTTGCTCAACAGCAGGCACTGACTGAGTAGATACTGAGATTTCACGGCATAGAAAGGCCATCCACGTCTTGAGAAGGAGCCTTGCTGGATCCTGGTCCTCTTGAGGCCTAAGGTTTGCAGGAGGCTCCACTCTGAGTCCTGCTTCGTTTCATAAGCCTTTGCTTCTGATTTTAATTTTCTCCACCTTGCCTTTGAGAGGCTGAACGGCTCCCAGACCTTGTCCCAAAGCCTTCTTGGAATCCTCTCTTGAACCCGCCCTAGCTTTATTTTCTTAAGTGACTTAATCAAAGGTAATTCGAGTTCACATTTTTCTATCAATGGTTGTATTTAAAGAGGTCTTATCTGATTTCCATCAGCAATTACAGGCTTGCATTTCTTGTTTATATCCATCCCCAAGCTGACAGGGGCCTGGGGTTGCCTTCCATAGGAAGTTGAGCCTTCACCTCATGTCAAAAGCTCCGAGAGCACATTTGTTCTGGTAAAATTATATCTCAGGAATGACGGCCTCTAAGGCGAAATGAGGATGTGGTGGCACGGGGTGGTCCCTGCCACTTTGTTTGAAAAATAAATTGTGAAACCTCAGTAGTAAATATTTGCCTGAGAGAACACAGTGGGAGGGAAATTACAGTGCTGGAGAGGGTCGCCATTAAGAGGGCTAAAGTCAGAGGTTAACTTAACAGGAGTTGGGCTAGTCAAAGAGGTCACTGGGGCTTGGCCCACTCAGCACACAGCTCTGAGATGACTTCTAACTATTTTTGGCAAGATAAACATCGTACGTCCCTGCCTTTGGGAGCAAAGTACAGAGGTCGAAGACCCAGGGGGATTAACTTCTTAAAAAGAGATACAATATTTAACTTGGCTGCCCTCGAAAGCCACAGCCCTTCTGGCTGGTGCTCTGCGGCAGCACAATGTGCGATTCCAGGTTTTGTTTAAGCAGAATAGTTTTTAGGAGTCAAGATGCAAACACTGCAAACCTCACCCCACAAAAAAAGGGCAGATTTGAAGCTGAAGTTTTACTCCTCCTGGCTTGGGAGGCCTTCCGTGGTGATTAGTCTTGTTCTGTGGCTCGAGGCCGGGGCCCTTTCCTCTTCACCAGTTGCTCCCTGCATCCTTTAGGTCCTGGTCCTCAGCGCACTCTGGATTCCCGCCCCCGCCCCCTTATGCACCTGATTCCAGCCCTCAGAACTGTGCCTGGCAGCTGCTCATCTCTCTAGTCCCCAGGAACTCAGGGTTTTCCGTGTTTCCCAGTCGGCCTCTCTTGTCACAGACCTCGTGGAGTTTGGAGTTATTCTGGAGGTCGACTGCCTCGGCTTCCTTCTCTCTTGCTGGCAAAAGCTAGACAAGGGATTCAGTCTCCCTGTTCCTCAGCTTCCTGGAGCGGGAAGTGTCTGCGCAAAGATTTGATACATTAAACTGGGACAAGGTCCTATAGTCACAATTCTCAGATCCAAAATCTTTTGGGAGAAAAAAGAATGTTCTGGGGCCTCAGAAATCCTTCAGTGAGTTTTTTTTTTTTTTAAAGCAAAGTGTGCTTGGCAAAACCCCGAATTGATGAGAGGCCAAGGATAGACCTTATCGCATTTGTTGTGAGTGTTCCTATGTGGTAGGTACAGGAGAGTGAATATGTTTGATTACGGGTTGTTGCCCCTGACATGTTGGGCTGTTATATCTTCTAGAGTCATTGCATTGGCAATTTTTAATCTAAGTCGTAGCTCACTCCAAAGCTCAGATAAAGATGTTTCGTTGGTTAAATTGGTGACTGTTTCTATCTTAAAGCCTGGGTCAATTTCTAGCACAAAGTAAGGGTTCAATCATCCCTCCTCATGTCACCCTATAAGAAGCACACTGATTGCTTACATGGCACTCTGGCCCCCTCATGCTGAAGCCTGGCAAGGTGGCTCAAGCGTTGTTGTACACTTAGATAAAAGGTGATGGGCAAAAATTCCAAACAAGCAGTGTTTACTCCAAAGAACACACACAGAACTAGTTTACATGTGGCTGGTACCAACACACTTTAACTATGCAATGTCTGCGTAGCTACAGTGCTGTTGGATGGTACTGAAAATAGGATGTTCCATGGCACATTTTAAGTTTGATGATTTTTTTGGCTGAATTTTGGGTTGATAATTATGAATTGAGGAACCTCCAAACTAAGGTCATGGTGTCTGGTACACACACACACACACACACACACACACACACACACTGTGTGCGCCTATTAGAAACTGGGTTCTCTGAAGCTTCTGAGCTGCATCTCAGTTAGAAACATGGTGGGCATGACTGTAATGGGTCAGTGTAAACTCCTTTTTGTTTTTGTACTGGACGTTAGCAAAGCTGATGCAAAACCCACACTCGAAAACAAGAACGATTCCTTTCTTTCTAAAACTGCCCCCCCCATCTTCACCATGACCATGAGAATACGGCCAGGATACCCCACAAAAGGGATGGGAGAGCTATGCAAAACAGATGTAATTTATTCAAGACAGTCCCCTGCAAGGCCAGCCAGCTCTAGCCTCACTCTGCAGTGCCTCACCAGTGCTGGAGTGGGTCTGGGGATGCTAAGGGAACTCAGCAAAGGAGCAGGTCTGGGAGGGCCACCCACAGACTCAGAAGAAATAGTAAGTGGTTGTTGTTTGGTGTGGCTTGGATTGCAGCAACGGCTGTTAGAATTCGCTCTTCCGTGTCTTGCCTCCCTAGTTTGTTGGAACTGATGGGATAGGATTTCGGCTTCGTTTTTACATTCTATGTAAATTCCTTATAAATTCTATATGTTTGAAAAAATTACAGAGTTTACATTTCAGCATTAGCAGGAGAAACAGTGCTGTCATAACGGCCCATGTATGTCAAGTAAACACACACACACACACATGCTTGATTTGAGGAAATCTAGACAAGATCCATTTCAGAAATTCCCACCTCCATAACAGGGTTATCTTCTTCTTCTTCTTTTCCCTAAAGGTCTGGATAATGAAGAGCTCAAGTCTGTAAGACATTTGGTATCTGTTATAACTATATAATCTTCTTCGTAAGTGACCATAGATAATATGTAAACAAACTGGAATGGCTCTGTCACAATGAAAAGTTCTATTTACAAAGAGATGACAGACCAGATTTGCTCCACAGGCAGTAACTTGCCAGCCACCAAGAAACCACCAAAAGCATACAACTCTGTTGTTGGTACACAAAATGAGTGCAGTGACAGTAAGTTGACATAATCACTTGTTGGTGCTTTCTTCCTTTCCACTGGGCAAAAGAATAACACGAGACACACACCCCCTTTTTAGCAAATGCTCACGTGCATAGTACAGGATGGTCATATGATGAGCGTTGCCATGCAGCATGTCTCCAGAACACGGTAGCTTCCATTTAGTATTTTGTGGCTTTAAGATTTCTCCCTCCCTCCCTCCCCCCCCCTCTGTGTGTGTGTGTGTGTTGAGGCACATGTGCCCATATGTAAGCTTGTATGTAGAAGCCAGAAGTTACCATCAGGTGTCCCACTCAGTCACTCTCTGCATTAATTTCTGAGATAGGGTCTGTCACCGAATCTGGAGCTCATCACTTTGACTAGACTGGATGGCCAGGGAACCCCAAGAGCCATTCCGCTTCTCTATTCCCAGATTGGGATTACAATTTTATGATGCTGTGCAGGGCCTTTTCATGTATGCTGGGGATAAAGTTCAAGGTCTCACATTTGCATGACAGCCCATATTTTTAGTCTTCTTGTTTTTCTGTGGAACATCTATGATCTTTCATAGCAGCTATGCACCACCTTTGATTTCCACTGTATTTCACAAAGGGTACAGTTTCTCCAAAGTTCTCTCTCTCTCTCTCTGTCTCTCTCTCTCTCTCTCTCTCTCTCTGTGTGTGTGTGTGTGTGTGTGTGTGTGTGTGTGCGCGCACGTGAGCATGCGTGTGTTGGCCATAGAAGCAGCTGAGTAAATGAGTGCTACCTCATTATATCTTGGCTTGATTTCCCTTATGATTAATGATTTGGGTCACTTTTTTAATCTTGTCGTAGACGATCTTTAAAAAAAACTCACATAATTTGTTCATTTTTAAATCAAGTTATTTGGAGTACTTTTGATATTGAGTTGTGGAAGTTAATATAAATTTGGGACATTCATCCTTACCAGGTATATAAATTAAAAATATTTTCCATTCTGTAGACAGCATTTTTATTCTATTACTCTTTTCACAGTATAGGAGACTCTCAGTTTCATTTCCTCTCATTTGTCTATTCTTGCTTTTTAAATTACCTTTATTTATGGCTATGTAGCCATATCTAGGAAAATTATTATCAAGACTAATTTGATAGAGCATTATTTTTTTTTTTAGAATAGTCATTATTTTAGGTCCTTCATTTAAGTCTTCATTTTATTTTAAGTTGACTTTTTTGTTATGCTCTAACAAAGCAGTCATTTCATACTTTTGTATGTGAATATACAGTTTCCCGATACCTTATGTAGAACATATTATTATTATTTACTCATTGTGCAGTCTTCGCTTCTTTGTTAAAGATCACTTGGCTGTTACAGGTGTTCGGGGGCTTTCTGTGCTGTGTGCTGTTCACTTTGTTCTGATTGACTGTAGACCCATGTTGATTATGATTGTGACTGTTGCACAGCTGTTCTGAAGTCAAAAAATGTGAAGTTTCTAGCTTAGTTCTTCTCATGATTGTTTGGATTATTTAGATTTACTTCTGCTTGGCCATGGTTAGTTTTTTTTCCATTCTGCAGAATATGCCATTAGGTTTTGATAGAATTTTACTGAATCTATTGACTGTTTTGGGTGACAACTCATTCTAGCAATATTAAATCTTTCAACTTATGAGCATAATAGACTTTCCATTTATCTATATTTTCTTTAATTAATTTGGTCTTTTTCTGTATATTTTATTATACAAATCTTTCACTATTGTACTTAATTTCTTTTTATTTTAGAGCATATGTAATTATTTGAAACTGTTATGAAATTTTCTTAAAATCCTTTTCATATCACTGATTATGAGTATAGAAATGCCCAACTGATTTTCCTATTTTGATGCTTGTACCCTGCTACTTCGCTAAATTTATTATTCCTGTTTTTGTAATTCTTAGGATCTCTATACATAAGATCACATCACCAATATATGGGCAATTTTACCCCTTTTCTTCTTATTTGGTATCTTCATTTCTTTGTCATGAGTAATTTTTATAGATAGGGGTTCTGGTATACTGAATAGAAGGAGAGAGAAAATAGACATGTTAGCCCATTTTTATCTTAGAGAAATGATGCTTAGGATTTTGTTGTTGACTATGATGCAGCCTGAGAGATGTTTCAGGTAATATTTTCTGATTTGAAAAGTATTCAATATATATTAAACTGTGACATTGAGTTTTATCAAGTATTTTCTTTGTATCTATTGATACAATGTGAGTTTTAGTTTTTTATTATATTAATATTCTGAGGTACACAAAAAATTTGCTTTTTTGTGTATTGAACTATCCCTGCATTCTGGTGTCTACTTTTTGCTCTCTGATAAAAAGAAGCTTGAGGAGGAAGGAGCTTGTTTCAGCCTTCACTTCCAGACAACTTCTGGGCCGTTGAGGAAGTTAAAACACAAACTCAAAACAGGACCCAAAGCAAAATCCATGGAAAGATAATGATAGCCCTCTGGCATGCTACCTGGCTCATGCTCAGGTAGATTTCTTATCCAGGAAAGAACCATCTACCTAGCAATGGCTCTACCACAGTGGGCTGGGCCCTCCCACCTCAGCAGTCAATCAACACAATCCCTCACAGACATGGCCAAAAGCCAATCTGAGCTGAACCCCGCAATTGAGACACCCTTGGTTCTAGGTTTGTCACATTAGCAGCCAACACTCACCTGGAAACCAGGAGTAAGTCTCTCTTGGTGACATTGTATAATCCTTATAATGTGCTGGTGAATTTGGCTTTCTCATTTTTTTGTTAATGGTTTTTGCGTCTATATTCATCAATGATACTGTAATAGTTTTAACGTGGTGTACAGTGAGTCTAAATGTTTCTCACTATTCCATTTTCTGGAAGATTTTGGGTGTGATTGGCATTAATTCTTTTTAAAATGTTTGGTATAATTTTCCATCTGGTTCAGGTGCTTTTCTTTGTTGGTAATTTTTAACTTATGTAGTCTTTGCTAATCACAAAACTGTTAAGGCTTCATATATTTTCATAGTTAGGTGTTGGTTGGTTATACATATCTAACTAGAACCATTTCTTTTATAAATCAAACTTCTTTCCATCTAATGCCATACAATTGCTTTCTTTCTCTTTAACCTTTGGTATAATGTTCCTCTTTCACATCTGACTTTTAATATTTAAGTATTTGATCTTAAGTTTTTATTAATCATTTTTTTCTGGTTTCTTGGGAAATATTCCATAAAACCAAAATGATATTCCCATGTTACCTGTTGCTCCCTATCTCCCACCACAGTAGACACTGGCAGCCTCTGTTGGCTTTTGTTAGATACTGTGTGTGTTCCTCCAAATGGTGGCTGGCTACTCAACTGACTTTCTCTAATTAACAGTCGCTCCCCAGTATCTCCTGAGTCCACCCGTGGCTCAAGACACATGAGACAGAAACCACTCCAAAAGGTGCCTGAGAAGCCAGAATGATGGATGAGAGCCCCAATTCTTTCCTCAAAGGTGAGGGTGGGATTTTCATACTTCTTCCCTGTGGAGTTTGGGGATAGACTGGCACATAAGTGTACAATAGTTCAAATCTTCTCCTTTGTTTGCACCGCCCTCAACTGGTGCCCTTTCTTAGCCATGCATAAGTTCAAGCAAACAGAAACCTATGTACAACCCACATGAAGTCTGGGCATTGCTCTAGCATTCGCTTTCCCTCCCTAGAGACATCTGGACCTACAAAGCTTTGAGCCAGGTCACGGAGAATGGACTGCATGAATTTTCCACCAGGCTCAGTCTATCTGTTTTACAATTGTTCAGGGATTTGGTGCTTGCTTTCTAGATTTCTCCTAAAGGAAATGGGCCGAACTACGTCTCCATTTAGGGGAGAAACTCTCCTGGCAGTTCTTTCCCGCCATTGTGCAGGCAACAGTAATCTCTCCTTTGATTTTCCCCCTTCGTTGGAAATCATGTTGCATTTCTGAAACTTCTGTCAGTTATTGTTGGTTGTGGTGTTTTGGGTTTTTTGTTTTGTTTGTTTTGTTTGAAGAAACGTCCTAAGGGAGATAAAAACAGGAAAAAAAAAAAGGTCCAAGTAAGTGAGTAAGAATCATGTGCACTTGTCTTCCGAAAGCAGATCACAGAGTTTTAAACTACCCACTTTTACTTATTATAACGTTAAAAACAATGTGTTGCATTTAAAATATACAATCAAATATGGGGCACCAGAGTTCGTGTGAAAGTCAGTCCCAGCTTTCCACTCAATTGTGGAGAATGTCCTGTCCATTGGCTAGATGACCATGTCCCCTTGATGGGAGGCCCAGTGGCACTCAGAGGAAGGATAACAGGCTATCAAGAAAAGACTTGATACACTATGATCATATAGAGAGGATGAGATCCCCCTCAGTCACAGACATAGGGGAGGGGAATAGGGTGAAAGCGGGAGGAAGGGAGAAATGGGAGGATACAAGGGATGGGATAACAATTGAGATATGTAATGAATAGATTAATTAAAAAACAGAAAAAAATAAAGTATACAATCAACAAATCCCCATGCAAATGTAATACTGGTTTTCAGTGCATTATTTAAAGCAGAACTAAATTTGACATTTAGACTATTTCGAATACCTACGTTTATAATATCATTTAAAATTTCCTAGACCTCTTCACCCTGAGCCATCGCTGGACCTGGTGACATGGGCATGGCGGAGCCAAGCCCTAGGGAGTGAGCATGGGAGAGCACAAGAGCTGGAAGGCTGACCAACTCAGCTACTGCCCAGGCCCAGATCCGGGGCTTTGAATTGGCCCACTCCAACATCTACCCCATCTATGAACTGCTGGAGTGTGTGAAGGGTATGATCTGCAGATCCAAAGCTGCAGGATCTCCATGACACAGGGCAACTACAGGATACCCAAGACGGGCAAAGATCCACCATTGATAGCATAACAGAAACTGGAGGCTTCAAACCAGACCAATGGCTCATGGCACTGGATGAATGCAATTAAGGACGTGTGGACAAAAGAGTATACTATGTGTTTTTAAAAATATATTTTATTAATTTATTCATATTACATCTCAATTGTTCTTCCATCCCTTGTACCCTCCCATTCCTCCCTCCCTTTCATTTCCCCCCACTCCCCTCCCCTATGACTGTGACTGAGGGGGACCTCCTCCCCCTGCATATGATTATAGGGTATCAAGTCTCTTCTTGGTAGCCTGCTATCCTTCCTCTGAGTGCCACCAGGTCTCCCCATCCAGGGGACATGGTCAAATATAGAGCACCAGAGTTCGTGTAAAGTCAGTCCCCACTCTCCACTCAGCTGTGAAGAATGTCCTGTCCATTGGCTAGATCTGGGTAGGAGTTCAAAGTTTATTGCATGTATTGTCCTTGGCTGGTGCCATAGTATACTCTTGGGTGGATTTGGGCCCAGTGGTCCTGCTCAAGAGTATACTTTGTGACACACCATGATACACCACGGCATCCCTGGTGGACTTTTGGGGGGAGTGGGAGAGTATAAGGATTGAGGGTAGATATAAAGGGACAGGGAGGGTGATGAGTAAGATTGGGGTGAATAGTGTGAAATTCACAGAGTCAATAAAAACCTAAAACATTTTTCTAGACCTATAGGTATGATTGTGGATATTTATATGCTCAAAGACACCCATGTTTTACGAACGCACAGAAAAGGCCTCAAAGTAGAAATACTGAAGTGTTTACAGTTTTAACCAAGGGGGCATGGAGAGGAGGAATGTCTTCATATGTACATTTTCTGTATTGTTGAAGTTCTACAACAAGAGTTACACAGTTAATACTTGTATAACTTTTCATCATAAATAATCTAATCTATAGAGATATTTACTCTGTTTATTCTATATAGCATCAATATTTATTTGAAAAAATTACTTATTGAGTACCCTAATTATAGCTGGTTATAAGCTGAAGAGATAAAAATTCAGCCTACCATGCTACTATTGGATGACTATACAGCATAAAACATGTTTGGAATAATAATTTATGCACTGTAATTTGAAGTCCTATTTGCTGCTTTAATGACTATGTTACAGAGCTCATCCTTCTATTGTCTGTGGTTTTTCTCTCCGCTTCTGCCATATTTAAATGGGTGAATAGGCCCTAGGATACAAAGCAGGTTATCACAGTGTAATAAGAAACTTGGCAACAAGAGTCAACAGGGTTTATTTTAACCACAATGAATTCTAGTTCAAATCTCCCCCAGCACCTCCAGGCCTGGGTTCTGGACTCAACCCTTTTCCTAACTTCAGTGCCATCTCACTGTGCAACACATAACTTCTTGTAAAGCTCATGCTTGCTGCTTCATGACCCTGGGAAATGTCTTAAACCACAGGGGGCCCCTACTGGAACTGAAGAGGATGCTCTGATCTGGAGCAAACCGTGGACTGAGTTTGGTGTAGAAAACACTTTAAATATAAGCATTAGACCACAACAAAGATTCTTTATGATAAAATATGATATGAAATGATTCTATGTAGACAAACTTAAGACTGGCACAATTATAAAATGTGATTGCTCATGGGATAATACCATAAGCCTCCAATCATTTCATTTTAAAATACCTCACGTTTACAGTGATGCATCTAAAAGGCACTAGCGAATCCTGTTCATTCAACTCTAGTTCTTGAAATGGCATCTGCCTTGGAGCTATAAAAATAACAGATGATTTTTTGATAGCTTACCAGTTAACAGTCTGCTTAGTTAGGGTAGCACATTTTTATGCTAATGTCAGCAGAGAGGGGGAGGGAAAGAGTAAAAATACTGAATACCATAGTGGAGTGAGGAGAGATTTAAAGTCCCCCTTTGCCCAAACAGTATATTTTTCTCTTTGAAATTTTTTTCTTACATAAAGCAAGATGGACACATTAGTGATTGGCCACATTGGATTTGTTTATACTTAGATCTGACATGGTGAAGAAAGTAGGCTGTGTTATCTTATAAGACATATAAAATATGTCTTATACTTGGCATAAAATAAATGAAGAGTGTTTATGGATAAGAAATACTATTGAAGTGCTAGTGAGACAAGATACATTTTTTTTGAAGGTACATTTTTTTTTGAAATGTCAATATGGTGATTTGGATGGCAATTAGCACCAGGAATTCAATACTACTCAATCAAAAATGTTTGGAGGTCCTAAAAAGTCAATGTTACGGCAACACAGAATCCAGTTAGTACTAGATTGTATTAAATACTTAGAGTGGAGTGCATCTTAAGCCCACAGAATTGTAGAAATAGAGGAAACCTACAAGCACACCGCCTCACATAAAAACATCCTACGACAGTAGGATAACAAGGAGCAATTATTAGGAAGAATTTGACATTTAAATTTTAATTCATTAAATACTAGAACTTAGATTCCATTAGACACTAATCATATGGGTTAATAAAGATTATTACTAAGAATAACAAGTTATTCTTAAGTAAAGAAGGAAAACCAAAGACAGACCAAGAAGTTTGGGTATTTGGAAAGGTTAGTAACAAACAAGTATCTATTATGGTTAAGGAAAAAGGGCTGTGTGTTTAAAGAACTTCAAGTGGTATGAAAATAAAGGATACTAATAAAAAACCACATGATTATCTCCTTGGATGCAGAGAAAGCATTTGATAAAATTCAACACCCATTCATGTTTAAAGTTTTAGAGAGATCGGGGATACAAGGCACTTTCCTCAACATAATAAAGGCTATATACAGCAAGCCAATAGCCAAAATCAAAGTAAATGGTGAGATACTCAAGGAAATTCCTCTCAAATCGGGAACAAGGCAAGGCTGCCCACTCTCTCCATATCTCTTCAATATAGTACTCGAAGTTCTAGCCAGAGCAATAAGACAACAAAAGGAGATCAAGGGTATCCAAATGGGAAAGGAGGAAGTCAAATTATCCCTATTTGCAGATGATATGATAGTGTACATAAGTGACCCTCAAAACTCCACCAGAGAACTCCTAAAGCTGATAAACACCTTCAGCAAATTGGCTGGATACAAAATTAACTCAAAAAAGTCTGTAGCCTTCCTATACACAAATGACAAGCTTGCAGAGGAAGAAATTAGGAAAACCACACCCTTCACATTAGCCACAAGCAATATAAAATATCTAGGAGTTACCCTAACTAAGCAAGTGAAGGACTTGTATGAAAAAAATTTCAAAACTCTGAAGAAAGAGATTGAAGATGACCTGAGAAGATGGCGTGATCTTCCTTGCTCATGGATCGGGAGAATTAACATAGTAAAAATGGCCATCCTACCAAAAGCAATCTACAGATTCAATGCAATCCCTATCAAAATAACTACACAATTTTTTAAAGACATTGAAAGTTCAATTCTGAACTTCATATGGAAAAACAAAAAACCCAGAATAGCTAAAACAATCTTGTACAATAAAAGATGCTCCGGAGGAATCTCCATACCTGATCTCAAACTGTACTATAAAGCAATAGTACTTAAAACAGCATGGTACTGGCACAGCAACAGGCTGGTTGATCAGTGGAATCGAATCGAAGACCCAGATATGAATCCACACACATATGGTCACTTGATTTTTGACAAAGAAGCCAAATCCATTCAATGGAAAAAGGATAGCATCTTCAACAAATGGTGCTGGTCTAACTGGAGGTCTATGTGTAAAAAAATGAAACTGGACCCATATTTGTCACCTTGCACAAAACTCAAATCCAAGTGGATTAAAGACCTCAACATAAAACCAGAGACACTAACTCACTTAGAAGAAAAAGTGGGAAAGAGCCTGGAACATATTGGCACAGGAGACAACTTCCTGAACAGAACACCAACAGCCCAGGCCTTAATGTCAACCATTAATAAATGGGACCTCATGAGGCTGAGAAGCTTCTGTAAGGCAGGAGACACTGTCAAGAGAACAAAGCGACAGCCTACAGACTGGGAAAAAATCTTCACCAACCCTACATCTGACAAAGGTCTAATATCCAAAATATATAAAGAACTCAAGAAATTAAATACCACCAAACCGAATAACCCAATTGAGAAATGGGGCTTGGAACTAAACAGAGAATTCTCAACAGAGGAGTATCAAATGGCTGAGAAACACTTAAAGAAATGCTCAACCTCCTTAGTCATCAGGGAAATGCAAATCAAAACAACTCTGAGATTCCATCTTACACCCATCAGAATGGCTAAGATCAAAAATTCAAGCGACACCACATGCTGGCGAGGATGTGGGGAGAGAGGAACACTCCTTCATTGCTGGTGGGAATGCAAACTAGTACAGCCACTTTGGAAATCTATCTGGTGCTATCTCAGAAAAATGGGAATAGGGCTTCCTCAAGACCCAGCTATCCCACTCCTTGGAATATACCCAGAAGATGCTCCAGCACACAACAAGAAAATTTGCTCAACCATGTTCATAGCAGCCTTATTCATAATAGCCAGAACATGGAAACAGCCTAAGTGTCCCTCAGTAGAAGAGTGGATAAAGAAACTGTGGTACATATACACTATGGAATACTACTCAGCTATTAAAAACAAGGAATTCCCGAAATTTGTGGATAAATGGATTGAGCTAGAAATGATCATAATGAGTGAGTTAACCCAGAAGCAGAAAGAATCAAATGGTATATACTCACTTATATCTGCATACTAGCCCAAGGGGCATGTCCCACGAAAGCCTTCACTTACCAGGAAACTGGGACAGAGGCGAAGGCATCCTATTGGGACTCTAAATGAGAGACGCATAGGAGAACAGCAAAATAAAAGGATCCAGAGGGTCCTAGAAATCTACAAGTAGAACAATATGATAGGCAGATTTGGGCCCAGGGGTCCCGCTCAAACTAAGGCACCAGCCAAGGACAATACAGGAGGTAAACTTTAAACCCCTTCCCAGATCTAGCCAATGGTCAGAATATTCTCCACAGTTGAGTGGAGAGTGTGATACGACTTTCTCACATACTCTGGTGCCTCACATTTGACCATGTCCCCTGGAGGGGGAGACCTGGTGGCACTCAGAGGAAGGACAGCAAGTAGCCAAGAAGAGACTTGATACCCTATGAGAATATATAGGGGGACGTAATCCCCCTCAGGAACAGTCATAGGGGAGGGGAATAATGGGAAAATGGGGGGGGGAGGAATGGGAGGATACAAGGGATGGGATAAACATTGAAATAAAATTTAAAAAAAATAAAAAAAAAAAAATAAAAAATAAAAAAAGAAAATAAAGGATACTGCATTTTAGATCTTTGAAACAATTTCATCTTTCTGGAAGATTAGAAGGAAAAGGAAAACACCTGTGTACACACCAAGGACGAGTAATAGCTCAGTCAGCGTTGGCCTTCTGCAAAAGGAGATTTAGCTTACATTCTAAGGAGGCCATTTTTAGGATTTGGGAAAATAAATTGAAGGTGGTGGTGGTTCTGCCAGACTACAGGCAAGATAAAGTTCAAGGAAAGGGCAGCGCCCTCTGATGACGGGTCTAGTTAGTGTGTGGCATGCAGTGTAAGCTGTGGTGAAGGGTTAAAGAGACAGTAGGCTGGAAATAAGAAAAGTCATGTAACACTCCTCGTAGCATGCAGTCTTCTTAAGTTTCAGAGATGAAGGAGCCCAGGGTGCCTTCTGACCTTGTGAGTGTGGGACTGCAGGTTTCTTTGTCATTGTATAAGAAGGTGAAGAGAACGTCCTGTGGAATTCAAGGTGTGTTTGAGAATACTGGTTAGTTAGCAGCTACTAAGTTGGTATTGACTGGTTAATAGCTACGAAGTAGTTAGAAGCCAAGTCCTGAGAGACTTTGTAATATAGCCATTCTCACTTCAAATTGTACACAAAATTAAGTTTTATAAGATAGTATATGAAGGAAGATTCTTTTTCTGATTTTCCTAAGTAAGAAACTGCCTGACACTGTGAATGCACAGAAGAGAAGTTAATGCGGCTCCTGGAATGAAGAATTGGGCCAGTAAAGTAGGATTCTTTTTAGGACATTTAAAAAATTAGGATGAAATCATTCAAGACATGAAGAGTCAGTATTTTCTAGGGGAAGATGGGGAACACATCTGGAGGAAAGGAGAGGTGGGGGGAGATGGGCGGTGTGGACAGAGGGGAAGCTACATCAGGATTATTGTACGAGAGAAGAATAAATAAAAAGAAGTAATATGTGTCCTCCATAGTTCAAGGTCAGGGGAAGAGAATCTCCTGACAAACCTAAGAAACAAACAACCTAGAAAGATTCAAAGATATATCAAGAAAAAAAAATGGTACTTGGATTCATAATGAAGATTTAAATAGACTTGAAAATACGAAAGTAAGAAAGTTCAGAGGAAACAACAGAACTAATAGAACAAAGCCTTGGGCTTAGTGCATGAGATGGGATCATGACCCATGTTTATGAGGCCCTAAGGCCCATAAGTGACACACAAAAGAAACAAACATTCTCCTGTCAGATTTAGGAATGGGCAAGTCACTGATGATACCACAAGCAAAGGTTGATGATTAGTTTAGTGGCTATTTTAGATATGAAAGTGCTGAAGCAAAGAAATAGGAAATCCACAAAGAAATGCCTTAGTTTGTCCAGAGGGCAAAGATTTTGGTGAGGTTTCTCAGGTCTGAAATCTATATCCAGCTGATGGTGGTACTGTGATGTTATTGAGGTCAACTGTGCCATTTCGGCATGTGCTCCATGCTAAAGGTGACCACAATTGTATAGACCCATGTGTGTTCTCATGTAGCTTCACTCTGTCGTTCATTTAGGCATCACATTCAGAAGCTGAGAGAAGGGCAGGAAGCGTCTTTTTGAAAAAATAATGAAACACTGAAGGAGAAGAATTGGGATGAGAATAAGTAAAGCTTTAGACAGATGGGAAACATTGCAAATAGTCATCAATAGCAATGAGAATCTCAGTGGCACTGAGAGAATACACTGACATAGAGGAAGAAGAAAAGCTATTATTGGTCAAGAGGAACTGGGAATCAGTTCCATGGGAGGAATACCTGAACAAACGAGGAACTTCGAGAGAACCTAGTGTCTCCAATGCATAGACACAGAAAGCCAGTAATGGTGAGAAGGGACAAGGAAGGAGCAGAATGATTGTCAATGAAACTACATGGATCACAAATGTCCCCGCATAGTTGTTATTGTAAGAGGTCTTCAATATACAATTAAAAGGCACAGAATAACTTCTACCTAGATGGAACTATATATTATTGTCTCTAAAAAATATGCACTGGCAGATTCTTACAGGCTGAGACTGAAAAGGCAGAAGTCAACTTGCCAAGTAAATGGAAGCTGAAAGCAAATTGTAGTTATTCTACTAACTGACGAGTTAGACTTGAAACTAATATTAGAAGAGTTTTTTTTTAAGCTAGTACCTAATAATAGAAAAGAATCCTCCAAGAAGATATAATCATTTATGAATATATATGCATCAAATGTCAGACCCCAATTTAAAAAAATCAGTTAACAAAATAAAAGAATAGCTGGTTCATGACATGATAAAAATGAGCACCTTCAACATCCCACCTTCAGCATCCCACCTTCAACATCCCACCTTCAGCATCCCACCTTCAGCATCCCACCTTCAACATCCCACCTTCATCATCCCACCTTCATCATCCCACCTTCAGTATCTCACCTTCAGCATCCCACCTTCATCATTCCACCTTCATCATCCCACCTTCAGTATCCCACCTTCAGCATCCCACCTTCAGCATCCCACCTTCAACATCCCACCTTCAACATCCCACCTTCAGCATCCCACCTTCAACATCCCACCTTCAACATCCCACCTTCAGCATCCCACCTTCAGTATCCCACCTTCAGCAACCCACCTTCAGCATCCCACCTTCAGCATCCCACCTTCAGCATCCCACCTTCAACATCCCACTTCCAACATCCCACCTTCAGCATCCCACCTTCAGCATCCCACCTTCAACATCCCACCTTCAGCATCCCACCTTCATCATCCCACCTTCAACATCCCACCTTCAGCATCCCATCTTCAGTATCCCACCTTCAGCATCCCACCTTCAGCATCCCACCTTCAACATCCCACCTTCAACATCCCACCTTCAACATCCCACCTTCAGCATCCCACCTTCAACATCCCACCTTCAGCATCCCATCTTCAGTATCCCATCTTCAGTATCCCACCTTCAGTATCCCACCTTCAGCATCCCACCTTCAACATCCCACCTTCAACATCCCATCTTCAACATCCCACCTTCAACATCCCACCTTCAGCATCCCATCTTCAACATCCCATCTTCAACATCCCACGTTCAGCATCCCACGTTCAGCATCCCACCTTCAACATCCCATCTCATAAAGGAATAGATCACTGAGATATAAAGGAACTTCAGACTTCACCTGTATCACAGGACAAATAGAAAGGACAAATAATATTATTCTCAGAATATTCAACTCAAGACTTATAGAATCCACATTCTTCTCAGCAGTTTGTGGAACTTTCTCTAAAATAGATCACATTTTAGTGGGTAAAGTAGTCTTAACAAATACAGAAGAATTGAAATATTTATTACATTTAATCAGATTACAGTAGAAAAGAACTATTAATCAGTACTAACAAAAAAAAAAACCACAGAAACTATACAACTATTTGGAAATTAAAGAATACTGTCGTGAACAATCAATGGCTTACTGAAAAAAAAAATAGAAAGGAAATTAAAATATCCCTAGGATCAAATGAAAATGAAATAAAAGGACTGAAGGGGATTGATCAGGATAAAAAATAAAACAATACAACAACAACAAAACTTTTTTTCTTGCAAGCCTGATGATCGGACTTAAAGGACCACACAGCAGAAAAAGAGAACCATCTCCCAAGTCTCATCCCCATCCCCATCACAATACAGAAAAGCAATGTACCACCATGTGCATAATGCATACACACACATATGGACACACACACACACAAACACACACACAGAGACACTCACACACACAGACACACACCCAAATACACACATGCACATACACAGACACACACACAGACACACACATATACACACACATACACACACAGATACACACACACAGAGACACACGCAGACACATACACATACACACACAGACATGCACATACACACATGCATGCACATAGAGATACTCACACAGACACACAAACACATACATGCACACACACAGACACTCACACACACAGACACACACATGCACACACCCCACACAGACACTTACACAGACACACATGCACACACATAGACACACACAGACAAACACACTCACACACACAGACACACACACACGCATACACACAGACACACACTTATCAAAACATTCAGGATTCATCAAAGCCAGTTTGAAGATGAAAGTTTATACCTATGGGTGCTTTCCTTCTTTCATCAAAGGCATCAAGGAGATATCAATTAAATAGCTTAATACTATGCTTCAAGTTTTAGGAGGGGGTAAAGCTAAGCACAAATGGGATGAATGGAAGAAAATAATAAAAAGCAGAACTGATTAATGAAGTAGAGACTAAAAGAATACTACAAAGAATCAATAAAATAAAAGTTGATTATTTGAAAAAAATAAACAAGAGCAAAAAACCCTTAGCCAAACTAACCAACAGACAGAGAGATAAGACTCAAGTTAACATAATTAGAGATGAAAAGGGCACATTGCAAAAGATACTAATGAAATCCAGAAGATCATTAGGAAATTCTTTGAAAACTTATATTCCAAAAAAGTTGGAAAATCTACAAGAAATGGAAAAATTCCTAGATACATATGACTTGCCAAAATTAAATCAGGGGTATATAAACAACTTAAAATAATCCATAGTGAGCAATGAGATTGAAAGCCTCCCAACAAAGAAAGGTCAGGATGGGAGGATTTGCTCTTAAATTCTACCAAACTTTTAAAGAACTAGCACAAATAACCCTCAGATTGGAGGTCCCCCTCAGTCAAAGACAGAGGGAGGGGAACAGGATGAAAGCAGGAGGGAGGGAGGATACAAGGGATGGGATAGCAATTGAGATGTAATCTGAATAAATTGATTAAATAAAAAAAAGAACAGGAGATCCACACTCAAAAAATGCAAAGGGAGGAACGCTACCAAGCTAATCCCTAAAGTCAGATGATAAGGTGAAATAAAGCAACAACACAAAAGAAACAGCTTTCCCTAGTGAATGAATGAATAAAAATTCTCAACAAACTGAACTCATGAACACATTAAGAGTATCATATAACATGAACAACTTGGCTTCATTCCAGGGATGCAAGGATGGTTTAATATAGGTAAATTAATAAGTGTGATGCAGCATATAATAAGACTTAGGGAGAGAAATTAACATGTTCATGTCAATAGATTGAGAAAAGGTGCTCAACAAAATTCGCCAGCCCGGAATATACCACAAAAAAAAATCAACCAACATATTGCAACATTATACTAAATAGGAAAGAATTTGAAAGATTTCCTTTAAAAGAAGGAGGAAGGCATGAGTATCTATTCCCTCTACTTATTCAATATAGAGTTTGAAATCTTAGCTACCAGCAGGGAGACAGGAAAAAAGAAATGGGAGTATGAATAGTAAGGGGACACATCAAATTATTCCTATTTAAAGATGATGTAATCCTAAGTATTTCACCAAGAAGCTACTGAGTATGACAAAACATTGCAGCAAAGCAGCATGATACCAAATCGATACACAAAATTAGTACGGCAATAATAAGCTTGGCAAAAACGGAAAATGCTATTTATGATATTGTCAAACAGATAACTCATAGGAATAAGCCTAATTAAGGATGTGAAAGTCAATTATAGTGAAAACTGTGAAACGCTGAAGAAAAAGACCAAAGATAACATTGCAAGATAGATAGTCTTCTCATGCTTATAGATTGTCAGGCTTGGTAAAGTAGCTATGACATTGAAAATGAGCAACAGAGTCACAAAGATTTTAACAATATTCATTGCAAAAATTTTAAAAAGCAGTGATAAAACTCATCAGGAGGCAGATGATGTTCCTAAGCAGAAAAAAAAAAATGAAACTATCAAAAGAACCTGAGCTCAAACTATACTACAGAGCCATAGTAACAAAAACAGAATTAATACTGGCTTAAAGTCCAAACACATAGACCAATGGTCTACAATAGAGGATCCAGAATAAGCCTATACAGTTACAGATATGAAAAGGTCAAAAACATAGATCAAAAAACCAAGCCAAACCAAGAACAGCAACAACAACCAAAACCAAACCAAAACAAACAAAAAACAAAAATAGTAGGCTACTTAGCAAACATAGCTGGGAAAACCGAGTTGCCTTGTGTAGAAGAATATGGCTAGATCTATATCTCTCAGCTACACAACAAAAATCAATTCAAAATATGAATCTAAATATATATTTTAAGTATGTAGACAGGCTAATTGAATAGGGCTCCCAAAGCAAGAAATAGAAATGGCTGAAAATGCTTAATGGTCTTATCTATCAAGGAAATGAAAGTTAAAACTAAGCTGAGGTTCAGTCTCACCCCACTCAGCATGGCTATCATCAAGAATGCAAAGAGTGCAGGGAAGATCAATTCTTATGCTCTCCCGCCAGAATATCACATCACACATATAGCCACTATGGAAGTCAATATGTGGCTCATCAATATGATCTGTGTATACCACTGCAGGGTATATATCTGACATGTTCTTAGTTAGCTAGAATAGATACTTGGATATCCACATTTATTAATATATGTTATATATGGTTCTTTCAACCATAAAAATATCAAAAGCATGTCATATTTAGAGACTAGATATAATTGAAGACCATAATGGTAAACAAATAAAACACTTTTTCTCCCATATGTGGAATCTAGAATATATTGCATGTATCTAAAATATATGCATAATACATATTACATGTATGTGTGTATGACATATAATATGTAATACCTTTATACATACACATGAGTGGAGGGGCACACCCAGAGACATATACATGCATACATACACCATGAAAACATAGAGTATGCTGTATTGTTGGAGAAGGGAACCTGCAAGAAGTGTAGAGGAAAGATAGGGGATGTAAATGTGGGGTAAATATTAATAAGGTACAATAATTCCTGTGTTTAAAACATAATGAAGCTCATTTTTTGTAAAATAATTATTACTTTTAAATTGTATTTATACACACCACTAAAATAATCAGCTAATAACATTCTTGTATTTGCTTTCTTTCTTTTTTTCTTTTTTTTCCTCTCACCATCTTCCAGTCTACCAACCAATTATTCATCTTACAACATGGATGCCATCGCTCAGCAATCTCCTCATATTTCTCCGACTATGGCCCAACTTTTAACCTAGAAATTGCTTTGTGTGGATTCGAACATGAAATTTGTATTTTGTTTTTAGTACTTCTTTGAATGAGGAAAACAGAAATGCTTCTAAGATCAGCCAGCTGTTTGCATATTGTACCGACGCTACCAATGCTGAACAAACTCAGCTGAGGCAGCTTTGGTCAGTGTTTTACAAGTGGCCCAAGAGACGGCACCTTTCGGACTCCTGGTACAAAGGGCTTGAATATCGAGAAAGGGTTCCATGCCTTGGTGCAGGAATATTGCCAGTGTTTCAGGCAGCAGTGAGAGCATTTGCCAGACCTCCACATTATTTTTATGGTGAAGAGAAGGAAGAAGATAAGAGGTGACAGTTCAGTGTTTATGTTCTCAAGAAATACACTTTACGCCCTGTGTCCTTTCTCCTGTTTCTCTCTCTTTTTTCCTTGTTAATATAAACAAAACAACAACAACAGAAAACCTTTTAGAGTCTAAAAGATTGACTGGTTCATCAAAAACTTCAAGAAACAGTTGTAAAATGGTAAGAGCTGTAAGCTATGAAAACTGGCTTTTCTTCACAGAAACACAATAAATGTCTGATTTTTAAATAATCACTTAAGAGATCCTAACTATTTATATGTGGACTTGCCCTCCTACCTCAGCTTTCTTTCATTTATGACCTCTTACTGTTTAACTGCATGTAGATCTTCAATACTTTATGAACTTTACTAATTACAAAATGGCTCATAAACTCTTGTGGAGTTTTTTTTGTCATATTTGCCTAAACGCTATTTTTCTACACACACGTACACCCTCATCACACTGCGCATGTATGTATGTGTTCATTCTGCAAATATTCAAAAGTTGTCTTAATGATTTGTTTAAAACTCCATTTTAAAAGACAAAGAACTTACTTCCTCCATATCCCATGAAACTATTGGTAAATCAATGCACCCGAAGATGAGACTGTTGGGCATAACACATGCCAGCAAGCCCACATATCAGGAGCTGAGGCAGAAGGCTACCACTTTTGAAGGTAACCTGGGCTACACACTGAGACCCTCTCTCAAACACACGAACCAAATTCTACCACCACCAAAGTGGGACAATTTTTTTCCCATGGTCTCTTTCATTAACACCTTTTCTGTTGCTATGATAAACACAATGACAAAAGGAAACTTCCTGAGAACAGAGTTTGCTGTGGCTTAGAGTTCTACACAGCTACGAATCCATCACAGTAGAGAGGCATGGAAACAATCAGCCAGCATGGCCGCTGGAGCAAGAAGATGAAAGACCACGCCTTCAAGTACAAGCATAAAATGGGGGTGAATTCTACATGCTACAGGGCTGAAAACATCTCAAAGTGTCATTTCCAGAGACACACTTCCTCCAGCAAGGTTTGCCATCTCCCCAAAACAGTACCTCCAACCCAGTGTCTGAGCTTATAGGAGACCTTTTCACTCTAACCACCAAATTACACTGCTCAGTTCCCAAAGAATCACAGCCAAATGCGTGTCATCAAACTTTAAAAATCCCCACAGTCTTTAACAATCTCAACTCAGTTTCAAAGTCCAAAATCTTTCTCGAAACTCAAGGAAACCTCTTAACTGGGACCCTCTAGCAAAATCAAAATGCAAATTACATACTTCCGACATACAGTGGCAGCTCAAAATACACATTTCCTTTCCCAAACTGGAGAATTGGAGGTATAGTGAGCAAATACCAAACCCAAACAAGGCAGAGACCAGGCAGAGTAAAGACAAAATCCTACACGTCCACATCTGGTGAATGCTCCACTGGTTTGAATTGGCCCTGACTCTGTTAAGCCACATTAGCAGCAGCTTTTTTTTTTTTTTTTTTTTTTTTTTTGAGATTTAATTTAGTTACAATGTTTGTCTCTTCCTTTTTCTCTCTCAGAACCCTTTCTTTTTCCATTGTTTTTGCTTGTGTTGATATATTCATATTTGTTTCTAAATATAACCTGCGGAGTCCTGCTTTAGTATGAAGCTGTTTTCCAGAGTCAGAAAGACGCCTGCAGTTTTCTCCTTTTCACAAGTCCGACTCCTAGATGGTGGGGTCTTGTCCTCCGACCACCTTTCTTATGACTCCAGTCAAGGCAGAGGCCTCTCTGCGCTCACCTTCTTAAGAACCATGGCTCTCCTTCAGCCCAAGCGTTTGCTATAACCTTCCGCTTCCTAGTGCTTTTTTCCTCTCCAAACTGCCATGTGTTTTCCTTTCTTCCCCACTTGCTCTTTCTCGTCATATGCCACATAAGGTACTATTAACGATAAACACAACACAGATTCAACACTATACTGTCTTAGTCTATCACATTTCAATTTGGCTTTAACCAATTCTCAGGAAAAGGACAGAAGTTAACAGATTCTTTGTCAAAATGTCATCAGAGTAACCTCAAGCACAGTAGCTGTTACATTCTCTGCTTTCCTCTGAAATAGCTTGAGTGAGGCCTCTAGAATCTGTGTCCCGCCTAGCGTCACAGCCTTGTAGGCTGCTCCTAGGACAGCCCACAAGGTTCTGCTTACAACATATAGATGTACATACGGTCCAAAGTTCTCAAGTCTTCCACGTTTCACCAGAAAACATCGTCAATTTCTCCGTAGCAGCATACAAAACCCGGTACTGACTTCGGTATCAATTACATTTCTATTGCCGTGATAAAATACGACGAGCAAATGCCGCTTGTGGGTAGAAAATTTTGCTGTGGTTTGGGGTTCCAGAAGGATAAGATTTCATCATGGCGGTGCGTGGCAAGGATGGCAGCAAGGGCAGGAAGCTAAGAGGTCACATGTCCACCCACAGGCACAGAGCAGAGAGAGTGACCTAGAGATGGGGCAGCACTGTGAATGTACAAAGCCTGCCCCCACTGACCTTCTTCCTCTAGCAAGGCTCACCTCCCCCCTAACCAGCACCAACTAGGGACAGAGTACTCAAATTCCTGTGTCTGTGGACGACAGTAGTCTTCAAATTGCCGCAACTATGTAATTTGTATTTCATGTGTCTCATGTTGTTTCTATGTTCATTTTGAGACAGGGTTCTATATAGCCCAGGTCAGTGTTGACCTCATCATATAGCTAAGGGTAGCCTTGAACTTCTGAAAAAAACAAACCCTGAACCACTCAAGTACTAGGATCATGAGGGTGTACCTCATAGCTAGCATTTAATAAAGGAATAGAACACTTGGAGCTGCAATTTTAAATTACCACAATCAGAAACAACCCTATTTGTTGCAACCAGTCTTTGTTTGATTGTTTTTTAAAATTTTATTTTAAGTGATGAAAAATAGTCTACAGGATGTTACCATCTGATTTCTCTTATCCACCACTTATTATAGCAGTGTACAATTTTCTTAAAGTTTAAACATACAATTCACCTTCTAGGATATCTTACTTACTAAGTGGGGGAGGAACTGGGTTTCTGTAATGACTTAGGTTTGTTTAATAATCTGAGAAAAGGGCTGTGGAAGGTTGTGGGTTCCTGTGTGTGTTAGTCTTTATAACAATACTAGCTATATGAGTTAATAAAAATGGATTCTATGTCTTTGTCCCCTCACAAATTACTCCTTTTCATGTGTTTGGATACTCCTTACTTCAATTTAAATCATCCAAGTATGCTACCCAGCAGGTAGTCATAGTCATGTACAAAGTGATGGAGGGCATTTGTTCTTTTACCAAGAACAATGGGAAAGCACCTGAAACACACTGGGTGCTGGAGGCGGAGGGTCATTGGACCTAAGCAAGAAGCCGAGAAGGGAAAATATTATAGAAATTAACAAAATTTATTAAAAATACAAAAGATTAATATAACATAAAGGAGATTATTAAGTGGATAGTAAACCTTTAAAATCAAAGATGTTTATTCACATTATCTTTGAAAAGTAGAATATGTGATGTTGACCTTAAGATTGTGCTTTTATTTAATGCTGTGTGTAAACTAATCAGTAAAATGATAGTAGTAATCCAAGTTTGCTTTATGATTTGCACCTAAACCTCTTTCATAAAATCACCAAATCTAAATTTCGTTCCAATAAATGAGAAACTTCTCTGATAAAGAATTTTTGAAAGATGAACTATTTGGATTTGCATGTGAGACTTATAAATTGTCATAATAAAAATCATTAGTGGACCTTTGGTATTAAACAGTTGAAGAATTTATATATATGAAGCTTCATACATTTTCAGTGCTAAAAAATTAATACTGCATAGAATCATATGCATCCAACACATCCCAGAACAATTCTTGTGTTTGTTTCCCATGAAAACAAGTATTTATACATAAACTACTAATACTGACACAGAAATAATGTATGTACTATTACATCTAGCAAAGCGGAAGCAAATTTTCTGAATTTTATCTTAAAATGTTTAACTGCATAGAAAATCAAAATACAGGTATGTAAATTCAATCAACATAAATGGTGTTATGTGTATCTACCTAAAGTCTTTGAAAACAATTAAGCCACTTATAAACTGGTTAAACTGTCAGACAATAACTAATTGCCTTGAATGGCCTAAATACAAACCTTGCATCTGCAAAGCAGGTGACAAAATAGAGGCTTTCTCCCATTATCTACAGCTACAACCATGCGATTTCCTCCACTTGAAAAGTTCATGGAGGGCACAGATATTTCTACATGTTGCCATCAAATATTTTGTGCATAGCTGATGCACCTTTAAGTACTGGGAGCTCCCTTCCAAGGTTCAGCTCAGTGGCAGCCAGTATTTGAGTAGTAGTCACCAGATACACAGTAAAGCGAATGTGGTTTTCAGATGGAACGTGTTACTCCTTCCCACTCTACTGAATGAACTGTTAAAAGACCAAGAAGGCTGTCATAGAGATATCACAGGAAATAAAGAACTCCAAGCCAAGGGTGTGTCCAACAGGGTTGGCATGGAATGACAGACCGCCCTCCCCACATGGAGAATCTCGTCACCCATCTGAGATATCACATAGCGGTGGCAGCGCTCCAGAGGCAGAATGAGCTCCACCTGTTTGCAATGTGTTTAGCTATTAATATTTATGTAGTAATTCAAGGGAGTAAAAAAAAAATGACAAAATGAACCAAGTTGTATCACTGTTGGTGCTTTCAACCAAGATTTCTCAAAAAGAAAAAAGAAAAGAAAAAGGGAACAGCATGAATCTGTCCTTCACTGGAGAGAGACGTCATGTGACATCCTGAACATGCCAACGATTACTGGAGAGGGTAAGGCAGTAGCCATGGCCTTGGCGTGAACAGAATGCATGTTATCCCATGACTTAATGAGAAAGTTTACTATTTGTAGTTGTGCTTTTCATAGAAAAGCCATGCAAATCAGAAAAAAAATATGTTCCCAAGTCCTGCTAACATTAGCAAGGCATGTAATTATAAAGAAACAGAAATTGAACAAATTTGTCTGAAACAAAAGAAATTTTTAAAAGAAATCTGTCTTTATCAATGTCTCCAAGGGGATATTCTTCATCTGTCTTCAAGGATTCTTGTGTGTGTGTGTGTGTGTGTGTGTGTGTGTGCGCGCGCGCGTGCGTGTGTGTGTGTGTGTGTGCGTGTGTGTGTGTGTGTGTGTGTGTGTGTGGTTCTGCGACCATGTGCTTGACAGCAGCCTCAAAAGGTGGGTACTCTTTGATTATGAACTTTTTTTTTCATTTTTTAATTTTGTTGTCCCTGCGATTCACTCATTAAACAATAATTTACATGAGCTTAATCTGTGTCTACACCATATCTTAAGGAAAGTAATTATTTAAGTCTGGAGTAAAATAACACATTCAGCTATTCATCATGAAATGATCCCCTGAGGATCTCCTGCTCTGTGTGTGACATAGTCACAGAACACCAAACTGGATCTGAGGAAATTTACCTCTAGTTCTCATTGCCACTAAGAAATAAGCTCTGTGTCATGGAATGATTCCAGGCACTAGGGTCAGGCATAGCTCAATTCTACTCAAGGGTCTCTTCCATCTAGCTACATGACCACAACGTTTGGTGAATTGTTCTATACTATGCATACTATTTATTAAATGGGGGCAACATCTTGCATACATGTGGTGTGAACTGGGTATTATGGGATGCTTACAGTGATATTCAGTTTCCTTCTTAACCATGCCCTGATTTAGTATCAGTTCTAAAGTCACTGATATAATTTGAATGACATGGTGATAGAACAAAGAAGACCCAGAATTCATTTTATTTTATTAATTTTACCATGGAACTTCCCTAAGAGGCTAAAAAAATGTGAACTGGAATCACAAGATAGTGTCTCACACGTAGTAGAAGTGTGTGTGTGTGTATGTGTGTGTTTGTATGTGTGTGTGCATATATGTATACATTTTTATGTATAACTTGTACATTCAGTGATGTATACACATAAATGTATATAAAATATGTATGTTGTGTGTGCATATATATACAGTGTAATATTAAATTATGTATATGAATATTATATACCTGCATATGTGTGTGTGATTTTCTAATCAAGAGGCAAATATTCCTAGCATTGGATGTGTGACTCAAATGAACACTCTAGTATGAATAATTTATCTCAGTTCATTAGAAGTTAGACAAAGCTCCTTGAAGCTAAGGTCTTTCAAAGAACACAACGCAAAGTCCATTGAGTATAATCCACATGTGAACTCTAAAATGACATTGACTTTTCCCTTGAATGTCTTGCAAATAAGTCCAAAGTTACTCAAAGCATCTTAGTGTTAATTCCAATGGACTTTTTTTTTCTTTTTTTTTTTTTTCTTTTACTCTTTTCATGGCCCTTAGAGCAGAGAAGAACCAGGATTTGGAGCAGTTCTTTCCATAGAGAAGTCGAACACTAAACTCTCGGAGAAGTTCCCGTGGGCCATTACACCTCCTCCCTCAGGACTTCAGGGCCCACCAGCTGTTGGGAAATGTCCCTTATCCTAACAGTGTCATTCTCACTTCTGAGTTCTTTAACTACTACCCTGTAATACAGAGGCTTCAGAGCTACATTAAGTCTTAGGTAAGCAGGCTGAGGTCCTAAGTTATGCTTGGGCTCATAGCATCTCAGCAGAAAAGCTTCTAATAGGTATATAGAAGAAAAGACAGTTGAAAGTCAAAGTTAGTGGATACAAACAGAACTGGAGAGTGGTAGAAGTCTCCAGAGATTGGGAGACACACAGGAGTTAGTTTTTGTTGTGTAAGTTCTGGAAGTTCAGCCCAGTGACCCTACTTTGAGCTGTCTGCCCACAGAGCTGTGAGGAAATGCATTTCCTATGATTTAAGCTCCTGAGTTCCCAGTGATTGATCATTTACATCCTTGGCCATCCACTTTATGTTTTATTGAAGTGCTATTTGCAAGCCATTATGTTGAATTGAAGAAAGGTTTATGAGACGGGACAGGGAGTGAGGCATCAACCGGCGCTGCATACCTATGACGGGCCATTCTTCTCAACTACTGGAAGTGAAGACTTCACACCTAGGCTTGGGCTTCAGGCTTACCAAGCAGTATATGATCTGTCTTCCCACAGATACAACCCAGCCCCCCTCCAAAGTCATGATAATTAGTTCTCTATCCTTTCTGCCTTGTGGTCATAACGTCCTGTCATAGCTTCTCATCCCAGACCCTCTTCTCTCTGGGTCTCATGACTCTGTCTATTTTCATCATTTATCATTCTTTCACATTGACCCACTAGGTCACCTTGAGCTAGTTCATCTCCAGCTCAACACCCACTGACATGGAGCCTTTCTACTCAGTTCCTCACCATTGGGAACATCCCCCCCCCCACCCACATCTCTACTCGCTATGATCCTTCAAAAAGTGTAAATATCAGTTTTTAATATCAATCATTTGTCACACACTGGCAAGATGACTGTGGGTAAAGGTGTTGGGACAAGTTGATGATTCAAGTTCAATTTCAGATCCTATATACTAGAAGGGAGAAGAAATTCCCACAAGAAGTCATTTGACTTTCACATATATGCCCGACCCCTCTCCCAAACACACACACACACCATAAATAAATAAATAAATATACCAGACATAGCCTGGTAAGTCACAAGCTCAATGAAAACAGACATTGTTACATTTCTGTTGTTACTTTCTTTGTGCCTTCCAGTACATGTGCCTAGCTCTCATTGGTCATCGAATATTTATTGCTCAATAGATGATTGAATGTGTGTACAAATGAAACGCTTTCAATTATGACTGAAATCTCCTAATAACAAGTTTATTTTCTTTCCATAATAAAATTTAACCATTTTGAGTTGCCATGGTTTCACCTTAACCCTGGATGCAAAGGCCTGAGTGTTTCATTGCTGCAATAAAAGTCTTATTTCTCGGCTCTAAATGAGCCTTCCCTTCATCAACTTTATTTCAGTCTGGGTGTGTGTATCCTACAGCAAATACCTGGGAAACTGCTGATAGCATGGCTCTACCTGCCGGTGAAGGGCCAAATACGGCTCCAAACTCCAAACTTCAATTACAAAACGACATCTATAAACATGCATAAATATCTCAAATGCATCCCACCTATTCCTGAGAACATGTCTGAGGTGGCAGTTACCCTTGTTTTTATCTCCATTGTCTTAGAGAACCATCAACAGTGCCTTCGGGTTTTCTGATGACATCAGTGTACCTCAAATTGTACATTAGCTCATTGTGAGAGCTGATGCCAATTTGATAGTGATCTTTTTGCTCTCTCTCATCAGTTGCCAAATTTTTTAGGCCCCCCTGGAATTAGTGACCATAACTCACTTATATAGAAAGGCTGTGTGTGTGCAAGAACCAGCTGCCTTAGCAGGAAGGAAAATGATTTGCTTTCTCAAGTTGGCTTTGAAAAGTGTCTGAGTTGCCAGAAGGCCTCTGGGTATGTGTATGAAACATCGAAAACAGATATAACAATACACACAAAAAAAGGAGATAAATCCTCAGAGCTGGCTCACCAGGAAGCAGCGGAATGATTTCCAGCACTGCGATACAGGGATACAGGGCTAAGGAGAGAGCACATGAAACGTGGGGAGGGGGGGAACAATGGGAAGTGGGAGGTGGGGGTGGCGGCTTGGGGGGAGGGGCGGGGCAAGCAGCGGGGCTACACACTGGAACCACTTCATGAATTAAGTTTGGTTTTTTAAATCAATACCACTAGATTTTCAGCTACTTTAATGCTTTTAAACGTGAATTTTGTTTTCGACAAAATTAATTCTCAGAAATAATATTATTCATTTTTTTAAAAACCCACAAAAAATAAAAGCATTCTTTCTTTGAAAAATTAAGGATGTTTAGTAATTTAACATTTAACTGCATTATCTGAAAAACAATCTTTAACTTAACTACCTTTCTTTATACAAACATTCTTATTTACTGATTTGTTCTTAGGGGAAATCTAGAAGTTATTCTTAGCGTTGTGATTAATTAGCATAAACAATGCTTTTAAGACGATTTTTTTTTTTTACCTGTATGTCATCAAGCCATCTAGTTACCAGTAACTGCAAATGTCACATATTTCAATGGTCTCTTTGGGACTATTAATCTGTTTGCTTTTGTTAAGAAGATGATTTTATTTTTACATTAAGGAAGCATTAGCATCATTAAATGAGCTCTCGTTTTATGATAACTGCAAATGTCACATTGATCCAGAAAGATAAGAAAATGTGCTCATCTCTGGAACAGAGATCCGCGGCATGAGCAGGCAACCCACACTATTTGCATTAAAAAAAAAAAAAAACAAATTGTATAAATGCGGGAGATTGACGTGCCATCTGCTCGCATCCTTCACTTTTCTGGCTCTTCTGTGTTGAGATATTTTTATGGAATAGTTACGTTTATTATTTTGAAAGTGAGCCACAGGTTAAAAAAGTTTACAGCGGGTAATATAACTCAAAACTACGGATTTACTGTTCCACATGTATTAAAACCTGTGTTATGTTACATTTCATTGATATGAGCATATCTATCTCTTACATGGTCGATGTTTGGACTAAAATAAAATGCACATAAAACTATAAAGGATGTTTAGGACCAAATATAAAATACTTTCCTAAGATGCTTTTTGGCAAAGAGAAGGAAAAAAGTCCTTTACAATTAATGACGTAGAAAACCACTGGTAGTTGATACCAACTTGCTGTGTCACTCATAAGGACAGCAAGGGCATTAAATGGAGTGAAAGGACATATTCTGAGGGGAAGTACACAGAAGCAGCAAACATCACACAAGATATGAGTGTCCTCTTTCAATGTGCCATGTGAACACCCAAGAAGCTTATCAACTTCAATTTTACTTTATCTTTGCCTGTTTTTACAAAAAGACAAAAACAAAAAATATCAGTGTGTGTGTGTGTGTGTGTGTGTGTGTGAGAGAGAGAGAGAGAGAGAGAGAGAGAGAGAGAGAGAGAGAGAGAGAGAGAGAATCTGTCTGTGTGCACGCGGACATATGTGCTGTTGAATTTTGTGTTTAAAACCAAACCTAACCAAAATCCTGCAAGTAGCATTACCTCGTTTTGAAGTTTAGGTGCTCATCGCAAGTATGTTGTACTTTTTAATAACTGGAAAAGGGAGGGGAAGAATAAGAGCCAAAGACAAAACAAAAAACAAAACAAACAAAACAAACAAACAAACAAAAAAATCATGTGAAATAAAGCATCACTGTAGCAACTGCCCCCTGGTGGCAACTGTCTTGAATACATAAATAAGGACATAGTCAAGTTTATTTGTTTGTTTGTTCTTGGCTTTCTGAGACAGAGTTTCTCTGTCCTGGAACTTGCTGTGTAGATCAGGCTGGCCTTGAACTCACAGAGATTCACCTGCTTCTGCCTCCAAAGTGCTGGCATTAAAGGCAGGTGCCACCAATGCCTGGCTAGTCAAGTTATTTTTTTCCAATTTCATTTGATTCCATATATATATATATATATATATATATATATATATATATATATATACACACACACACACACACATACATATATATGTACACATGATATGTGCAGATAAGTACCTTTTTATTCACATCAGTGTGTGTGACTTACTAAGACTGATGTCCTCTCAAAATATAAACACAAGAATGCTTTTTTTTTTGTTAAGTAGCAATTTTCCTGAATTATGACCAACTTTGAAGTAATTTAGGTAGAAAAGTAAAAGGTTTAAAATAACAGTGTAACATAAACTGTTCTCATATTTTTTCTCAGGGTACCTGTTTTTTGTTTTTTGTTTTTTTGTTTGTTTTTTAATCATAAGGTCAAGAAGTTTGATGAAGTTGGGAAAGACACAAGATGATATTAGTAATACCAATTCTCATTTTATTTCCTTCTCAGCTAACCTTTTGGGAAAACTCAGCGTGGAATTCCTGGCCCAATCATCCAAAATAAACTCTCCTGTAATTGATATCAATCATGTATATTTTATCTTTAAAAAAATACTTCTTATTTTGATTTTTTTTTTTGGTGAGTGATATGTGAAAAACCACAAGATGATACTGTTTACCGAGAAACTTATGCCATATTCTACAGCGTGCAGAGTGGAGAAAGATCATGAGTCTTAGAAGCCCTCTTTCACTGATCTAGTGTCCGAAGGAGCAAAGAGACTTCCTGTGGGAAGGAAAAAGTACCCAAACTAGGATCTGGAAACAGTGAGAGAAATACAGAGTCCTGGTAAAGTCAGATGCTCTGGAAAAAGAGAAAGGCCTGTGAACCAGAAATAGGCATTATGGAATACTTTGGGATATTTTATGCTAGCAAAAGCATAGCTTTCTACATAGCAAAATTGGGAAACAATTACAAAAGGTCAACACACAGTGGAGAAAGAAATGGGAACAAATCACCTGGATTTGTTTAATGGTGAAATTAGGTCATTCTTTGAATCCCCCTTCTCCTCAACTGCAACTTTTTCTTAGAATTGTTTTTCCTTTAACCCTAGACAATAAATTGGTCTACCCAACGACTTCCAGACTCCAAGGGCAAATCTAGAGATCAAGGTAGAAATGTGATATGAAAACATTAGTAAAATAGACCCTCGCTCATTACAGAACATAAGTGACCTTCATGTTGTACATAGGAGAAAAAAGTGCTGTAATATAATCTGCCTTAGCCATTCCTTAAAGGTCAGAGAAAATTCCTCAAATACCCATTTATTCATGGGAAGAAATAGGGTGCGTCGTCAAAGAAGCAGTGGTTACCCCTATTTTGCCAACACTGGAATGTGGACAATAAGGACACATGTATGCTCGTATTATTATTATTATTTTTAACTTTTAGAATCTAAAGGAAGCTATTTTATTTTTGTTGCTTTAAGTTAGTTAATGAAAAAGGCTGGAAATGACAGTTTTGGCTCATTCTTCCTTCTCCACTCGCACAATTCCAAGACAAAACTCCACGTTGCTTCTTTTTCTGTCTGAAATTTTGTGTATAAAATAAATCCAAATGCACCCGTCTCTGTGCCTCCCAGACTCTTTCATCTTCACATGAGAGGGAATATACAGGACCTTGGGGACATGAGGCAAGTCCCGACACAGTTTTCTGTGTACACGGGGCCGCACAGTAATCTCTGGGCTGAGCCATCCTCTGAATCAATTGTGCTGTGTTATGTACGTTGTATCAGACCCACTGACGTCCCGGCTTACTGAACACTGGTGCTCTATTCTCCTTATTTCCCTCATAAAGGAGGCATTTGGCTCTGTTCTCTCATGTTTTATTTAAAAGCACAAGTATACAGCTGCAAATGACAGCCAGTGTCTAGTCCACATTGCACAGTAACCGTTTTATCTTACTAGCACACGGCCCTGTGCTTGGTACATAGTCTTTTTAAATCATGTGCCTTGCTTTGAAAGCGTGACTGATCAGCAGCTTCCTGTTCTTAAAGAGCTAAGCGGGAGTTTTGATGGGTTATTGCATTTTCTTTAGTACATTCGTCTTATTCTTTTGTAAAAATATCACTTTCAACGTGTGCTTTAGTGGTGAATTCTAGGAATGATTGTTTTTCTGGACTGGAAGGACCAACCTTGGGTGGACTCTGCTTTTACACTGAGAGTCCCACAGTTACTTTGATCCATAAGGCCATAGAAAACTGGAATAAAAACCACTAAAAACCGCTGGAGAATGACCGTCCTGAATCCCTTGATGTAAGAGCATCCCCGAGTCCCACAGAGATAAGTTCGCTAATGTTCGCTACATTGTCCAGTTCCCTCCTTCAGATGAGCCTGGTCAGGGAGCCGCTTCGTATCGCGAGAGTTCTCTGCCAGGCTGGCTGCTTACTGCTTCTTATAAAAGACAGGCTCAGGTGCAAGGGAGTACTTCCGCGTTTCTTCCTTCTTTCCTCTGTGTTAGATTAAGCTTTGAGGAGATAACGCCAAGGTCTGGTTTTACTTTTCCAAAAGCAAATCCTAAGAGAAGCTATTTTGTTTTAACCCACATATAGAATGTGATTCCCACTTTAGAGAAGAAAAATTTAAGCATGGCATTGTTGCAGGGCATGGAGTTTAGACATAAAAGTTATTCTTAAGTTTATTCACTTTTTTCATAATAGTTAATGCCCATGTATGTGATTTTTGAGAGGAAGGAAGTATGAGAAAGCAAATGAATTGATTAAAATAACAAAAAGCCTGGTGAATCTTTTAAAATATAAATATGACATTTCAGTAAGATTGACATGCCCTGAGGTAGTACGGTAAGCTCTGTCTGTCCATTACTCGCCTGAGATAAGTCACCGTCTAAGATTGCTCTGACATGAAGTCCTTGCAAAAATGTAGACTCAGAAAGCAAATGACAGGCCAGAACCCTGTAGCTTCGGCAAAGAATGACGCCACATCACCTAACCGCGAGCAGCTGGCTTCGCGTGCCTGCATGAAACTCTCCTACCGCAAGTTTTTGTACTGTTCCCATTCACACAGTCGTAACGTTCTAAAGATTAAGGAAAAATAATTCATTGTAGTTGACAACAAAAGTAAAGACTTAAAAAAATTCATAGTCACTCCAAAATTGTATGTTAGGATGGTGGGGTTGAAGTCAGCCAACTGCCTGTGTCAGTTAAAGGACCCTAAGCAACTCCTTTAATTTAAAAATATTAGCATCATGAAGCACAGAGGCAAAGGGTGTAGCTTCCGTTTCCTGTGAAGCTGTACAATGCCACAGTACTTTAGATTATTATTGTTTCCTTGTTGGCCTTTTCACATGCTTTTTGAGCATATCAAATTTAATGAAAATTAAGCTGTAAGAAGGGTGTGTGTGTGTGTGTGTGTGTATGTGTGTGTGTGTATGTGTGTGTGTGTGTGTGTGTGTGTGTGTGTGTGTGTGTATGAAGAAAGAAACAGACAGAGGGAATGAAGAAACATAGTAAGAAAAGAAATTTCCCAACTAAATATATCTGCATGTCATATCTGCACAAGTAACCAGACATAAATGGTGCTGCATTTTCCAATATTGGAATTTTAAAGGCTAATCCTTTATGAGATCTGTGGTTAGTAATACTTATACTAGTGAAGGAGAAAAATAAATTCTATGTGGCAAACACTACAAACTGCCAATAAATTATTTTCTAAATGTGTTTTAATTAGATATTTTCAAATAATTTTCCAACTTAAAAAAAAATGCTTTGCACATCCAGAAAAAAAAAAAAAAAAGCTTATGATAACTTCCCTTGAGTTGAGAAAAGCAGAAATTTTGACTTTCAAAGGCCACAGATACATTTGCTCACACTCTTCTCATATTACACGTGAAATATTCACATCCGGCTGTGCCCGCTCTTTTGCCCTGTTGCCCCACTCCGCCTCTGCTGCTCACAAACCCCACAGTTGTGTTCCCCAGTCCCCCCATGCACTTGTGTTCTGTGAGCATGGGGCGGGGGTGGGGGTCCCTCCTCCTCTTACTCATTAAGCAAAGAAGTGAAGCTCTGAGTTATATAGAATTTAAAATTAGACATTGTCCCTGCCCAGTGGGCTCACAGTATCTCCAAATTTGCTGTAAAATATGTCTACATATTGTATAACAGATGCACTCCAAGTGCTAAATGTCTGGAGATAAATCTATTATTGACTTCATCCTCTCAACCTTTCCAATTTCCTTTATCATTTGTCAGCATATATCATTTGTATATGCCGAGGCAGATTGGTAATTGTAGACCAGCTCTTTGGTTATGTTTTAAAGAGGCACCACATTCCAAATTGGCTATGACAGACTTTGGTCCTGTGCATCAAACACGTTAATACCGTTTTTGCTCCATGGCTGCTCGTCTCTCCCCACAGGAGCAATAAGCAGAGCCTGTAAGGACGAGGACATTCTATCACATTAGAATTACTCTGCCTTTATGAAAAACTCAGACTTAAAAAATATTTCCCTGGTTTGTCTTCAATAATAATTCCTCCTTCTTCAGAGAAAGATGGAGAGTTCCTGAGGTACACATAACCAAGATACTGGAAAAGACACAGCTTTATCATAGCTACGTGTTTTTGTAGTGTGTGTTACTTTTTGAAAGTTTGCATGTGTGTGACTATACCTTTTCAGGTATAAACCTGGGAAGATTTATATTTCAGCACATAGTTGATGTGTGTACTTTTTGTATTTAAAAATGTGACTCCATTGCTTCCTTGGGAGCTTACTTCTATCCTTTGTGCAGTTATGAGGTCACTAATGCTTTTTCAGATGTAGAAGAGTGTCTTCATTTTTGAGGAAGTACTTCTTTAGTAAATTTAATGGTAAAAATCCCATTCCTCACCCTTCAGCTAGATTAAAGTCTATGAAGAATCAAATAAGCAACATTCCTTCAGAGTGTAAAGTGAGTTTTAAAGCTTACACAGATTCAACTTTGGTCATTTCTGAAAAATAATGATTTTACTTTTAGTCTTAAAAATCCAGCAAGAAAACATATAAAATTATAATGTCCCCTTCTTCCTTTCCCATTTTGTTTGCATCTGAATCGTTTCTTCATTTCAAATGACTGTTTAAAACACATTTGGCAGTCAGTACCCCTAATCATTCAAAGTTTGTGATGAGGGGGAGCTGGCTAGATACCACCAGTCCTTTTAAAATGTATTAGTCTTTAACTGCCTGTCTTCTTCCTTAAATTTTAAGGAGAAGGATATATATTTGCTTAATGAATTTATTATGAACCTCCAACTGCATACTTTAGCATATCTCAAGGTTTAATAGGACTTTGTCAACATGATCGGAATTAGCTTATTTGCTCAAAGTTTGCCTCTCTCTTACCGTAGTGGTCTGACACGGGCAGATGCCATTGCTTATGAAGAATGAGCCTTTTCTCTAGTGTGCTTTGTCTCTATAACCCAAAGGTTGTTTTTTGTTTGTTTGTTTTCATGTAAGCATTCTGCGTCTGTCCCCAGCGTGAAGAAAGCAGACTTCGATGCCGTTACACTGTTGTGATACTCCCTATATGCCTAGACTCTCCACCTCATCCATCATCGTTTGGCCACTCAGAAACCAGCACCCATCATCCTGTTTCCTACGCCTTCACTCTGCTCCTAGCTGGTCCCATCGTGTTTGCTGCACCTCCTGCCTTCAAGTTTTGGACAGGCAGGATGTTCTTGAGACTGGCCCCTTAAAGCCATAAACCAGAGGCTATGATGGCGTTTTTTTTTTAGTTTCTGCAGACATCAGGGATCTTGATGATTGCTGGTTTGATGCGATTTCATTTTAATCACACAGAGCATCTTTAGAAACAGAAGCTTTGTGGGAATATTTCCTTGCACCTCATTTGGAACCCTCATCTCAAAATGGTTTTGTAAAGACCAAGCTTCTCTCTCTCTCTCTCTTTCGAAAATGTTGACCCTGTCTCTGGAGCAGGCTGTGTCAGTGACAGAAAAAGTATAAACGGGGATGCAGAATAGGGGCCCATTTAGCATTTCTGAGCCCAGAGAAATGTTGGTAACCTTCATAGACTGGGAGGAGACTGGAAAACAGTAAGGATCGGACCAGTGTGACAACTATTGGGGCACCAGAACACAGTTTATCAGTTTGGGAAATTAAAGACATACAAATTTGAAATTTTAGAATGGGTAGAGCCTTTAGTAATTGAGTGGTCACATTCTGGAAAATTTAAGAAATTACTCTGTAGCAATCAGATTTCATTCATTTAACAAATATCTGTAGAATGTGGCTGTATGTTGGACATTAAACATATTCTAAGGATAAAATGATAATTGAAACCCACATGCATATCTTGCATAACTTTAGACCCGCAAGATGAATATTAATGAAATAGTAGCATCGTTGTCTGTCATAAGCCAGTTCTAGGCATCCGATGTATTGCGCGGATGGTGACAGATGGGTCAATGCATTTGATTGTTTTGTACAGTGTGATGTATATGAAATCATCTTGTTGCAAGCCTTGACAATAGTCAAGCTATTTGCTAATTATTTTAGTATAAAAAGTAAGTTCTCAAGCACAGTGGGAAGATGGTGCCGTACTAGGAGGGAAGACCATAAGGTACTGGCTTTGCCTATGGACTATGAAGGAGTCTGAGTGAGACTTGGGGAGTAAACAGACAGAACAAACAGTCCATCAACACTAAAGCATAGAAAAACCTAATGAGTCACACACATTGCTAATCAAGAAAGGCTTTGGGGTTGGGATTACGGGCTTCCTAAAAGGAAATTAATCGTTTTCTGTATCTGAAACAACTGTGAATTCATCACTGCATATGCTCCTCATATCTCACAATGTAGCACTCGCAGGCAGTGGTTTTACTATGTATCTATAAACTTGAGTTTTCAGTTTAAAATCTCAGATGTTTCCATTTGCATTTAGCTAAAAATTGGCAAGAAGATTGTCATCTCTGATCCAACTTTTTTAATGGAAAACTAATTTTGATTTATGGGGTGGCAAAAATATAAACATTTTAGATAAATCTTTTGCCAATTTCTAGATTAAAAAAACAGTTTTAACAGTTAACTTTGGCCTTTTGAAAGATTATTTTTAACTGAACATGTCAATGTTTTTACCCTACACTGCTTTTTCTTTGTCGCTTCACACAGTATTACCTTGCTCTGTTTCACAGACCCTGACTCATTTTTGAGACACTGGTCCTTGTGCCCTTGTGCAGCAGCACTCACTCCATCAGCCTGAGTGCAGGCAAGTGTGTGCTAATTCTTGGAATTTTTTTTATAGAAAATGTAGACATGCTTTTAAAATTAACTTCATATTTGCTTTTTGTTTTTGCAAAGCCCACAAGGACACTTATTTCTGCTGCTTCATGACTGTGCCAGTGTGCTTTGTTGGTCTAGGGATCCTCAGCCATACAGGAAACAGCCCCTTCATGGGGTACCAGCTCTGAGAAGGAACAGTCATCGAGCCTCCTAAGTTCCCACAGCAAAGCTAAGTTGGTCCCCGCTGAGACTTTGCCTTAAAGCTTTGTTATCCTACACAATACAGGTTTATGGAATGAACAGATATTAATAATAAAAATGATTCTGCATTCTCTAAGAAAACAGATCCTTCTTCCATCACCTCTCCTAGCACTATGGTCTTTTCTGGAAAGCTTTTTCCAATTTTGTATTCTCATCCCATTTGTTTATCAGCTCTTACCTTTACAATGTATTAATATTTTAATAAGTAAAAACTGGTAACAGGTGACTTGTTTTGGAGGTCAGTTTAGTAAGGATACTTTAGGTGTTCTGCAGTGCTCATTACAGAAAAACATTCAGAAGCATTGATTATTTTGAAGAATACTTTAATTTGACATTCCTTATATGAAATGTGATGGTTAATCTTTCTCTTGAGTGCCATTAAATTATGGTTTTATATATTTTACTCTTTCAAATCATGTTATGTAATATACATATATAATTTTAAAATTTTTTAAAGAAATGTTTTAAGTATTGACATATATAGACATACATAAATTCAAAATGTCCTTTCCTGGCTATTTTGGAATATGAAATACATTGCTATTAATTATAGTCCCCATCTAGTATAATGGGAGACATACAAAGATTTTACCACTCTATGCTTGTTTAAGATTATACAGACATGTAAATGTGTTTAGATACTATATATATGTGTGTGTATGTGCATATACATGACACTACATATATTATACATGTGCATAACTATGTATTTATACTACATATATATATATAATTTTTAAAAAATTAGAAATAGTATGTAGCTTCATTTTTAAACTAGTATTAAATCTCTAAGTACACAAATTTCTGCCAGCGTCATGGACAGATACATAGTGTAAAATTTAACAATTTTAAGTATACATTTTTAGTATTTTAGCAAATGTGTTGTCTTGCAATCACCATAAAAGTCAGGCTATCTGTCACCTCTGCCATTCCAGTCTCTTTGTGCCCATCAGTAATCCGTCTCCTTCCTCCTGCATCATTGGCTTTGTCCTGTGCACAGGCTTCATTCACTGCACTGTAGACCCTAAGCTGCCTTCTTTATACACCGAAACTTTATGGTCCTTAATATGAGGGAATGGATTGGTCAGTAGGAGACGGGACCCGAAAATTAAGCAGAAGAGTTTCTTCTCAGGCATATGGACTCAGTAACTATTAGACTTCAGAGCAGCAGGCAGCAAAGAAACAAGGGTGGGTGAGACTGTTTGGTGACTCACTCTGAAATCTCTCTCAATGGTTCCTTCATTGGACACATCTCAGTGGTTGTGATAATTAAGGTGAGTGACGATGTCATAGATGTCACCAAACTGTGCAAAGACACTGCATCCTATGTTTTATGCTATACCACTCACAAACACAGGGAATTCTGTCTTATGCTTATATCCAACTTGGCATGTGAATCAAACCTTTCTATTTCATTCTTAATTCCACTATGTAGTAAGCCATTCGCAAGTTAGGAAAATACCACTAGTCTTTGCCATCCAAAAGTGGCCTGCAGTGGCATGACACCGACCAGCCCAGATACCTGTGCATCACTTATGACTTGGTGTGAGTGAGAGGCATTGAGCAGGACTGCACGGTTGTATGCATCTGTTTAATCACCATGATTTCAGCACTCAGGACGCATCCTGCAGATAGGACTTGTTCCATAAAGATCTGTTGGCTACGCAAATGCGCAGTCTCTACTCATCTGTAAACTGGATTGGAAGCACAGTGTGTGCCACTTGGGTAAAAAATGTGTAGAACACCAAGAAAGGTGCCTGGCACACAGTGGGTAAACTTAGATGAAATGTTGCCTGCCACGATCACTAGAATAGCTTGCAAATTAGAAGGCTAAATTAATTATCCAGATGATCCAAGATGGCGCTTTTTCACTTGTCTCATTCTCTGTTTTTCTTGGACTAGGGAACTTGGTTAATTGAATGGCTGCATATATAATACCCGGCAAGCACAGATCCTACTTCTCAATTACTGAGTGATTGACAAACGTATTGGTTTAAAGAGTTTTTTTTTTTTTTTTCAGTTTCACAGATTTTAATGAAATCTCTAAGTCAGCTTGTTCTCCTGCCTGTAGATCTCACCATAGAGTTTTGTAAAGAGTAAAATTCTTGATGAATCAGAAGGAGGACTGAGGAGGGAGAAAAGCATGGAGGTTGGAGGGGGGTGTGGTAGAGGGAGAAGGAGATGGGAAAGATCGACTCTGCGGTTCCGTTCTGTTTTTCACACGGGGACTTTATAACCTTGCAGGCTGATTACTTGCAAGACACACCCTTAAATATAAGCTAGCGCTACCCATTTGCTGCTGGGATGGGAAATTAGGGGACTCCAGCAAGTGAGAGAAAGGCTGGGACTTGCAAGGTTCTGTTCTGTCCCTGTCTGACTTGCTCTTATTAACTGGTACTCCAATCAAAGTCCGCTTTGCCTTCTGCTTTTGGAACTAATTTTACTTAGTTAAATTGAACTTCTTTCCTATATAATGTCTGCCCTTTATACTGGTGCCATTTCCTCATTACTTGAAAGTTGTGAGTTGTACACATAATTCAAGTGAAAGAAGAAAACCCTGTATTTGTGTGCAACATTCAAACATGAATCAGAGAAAAATAAAAGATAAGGATAAAGGAGACGAAACAGTAAGCACCATATTTTTCTCAGGTCTGTCCTCTGCTGTCTTTCAGACAAGTTTTTCATGTGATAGTTTTAAATATTCTGAACAATGAAGCCACCAGCTTGCCATGGCCACTTGGGTTCCTATTTCTAGTTAACCTTTGATGAAAGTATTGGCTACTTAATTATTGTGGCATGGTTGCTTAGATACTGATGCTTCACCAGGTTGCACTGGTCTCTCTCAGGTAGGTTCTATGATGTCTTTCAGTGGAGTATGGCCTAGGTCATAGGCTTAGAATCCTGATTTAGCTCACATTGTACCAATAGCAATAGACAACAAGTTTCATTTGGCAAAATAATCCTAAGGTGAAAGAAGGGCCTGAGGTTTAAAGGTGAGATTTAAAAAGATAGTATCCACACTGACATAGGAAAAGAGTTTAGAATGAAATTACTAAATTAGGATTCAGACATATTTCAACGGGCTAAAATTTCTGAGACTAACTAGATTTAGAAAAATGTGAGTTGCGGAAGGCAACTTAAAAATTACAATAGCATTTGGAATATTGCCTTTTCATTAAAAACTGTAATCATTTAGTGTTGGGATGTGTGGGGTAAGCGAAGACCCAGATGTAGAAGTCACATGGCAACTCCCAGGAGTTAGGTTTCTGCTTCTACCATGTGGGTTCCAAGGATGGACCTTGAGTTAGTTGCCAGGTTTAACTGCAGACACCTTTACCCACTTAGCTAAGGATGGCCCAGAAATGTTAATCTTTGGCTAAACATTTTAATAGTAAAAATAAGGAATAAACAGCCACCTGCCTGAACAGTGGACATCAGCAGCCACTTGGAATTTCACAGCTCAGCCCATGTTCCTTTCCATGCCTTTCTGCTGCTGAGTTGGCGTCCTGCCTACTAAAGCTGTATCGCAAGTGCTTGAGATACTATTATATTTCAAAATGATGCTTATGAAGCAGGCTGGTTCCCACCAGCCCTTTAAGGAACCCTATACATTTTTCACATTTCTGGGGCCTCATTTCACAATCCTACTCTAAAAACCATCCAAAATTGAACATATTGGAGGCAATCAGCCAAAAAAAAAAAAAAAAAATCAAGACTCCACCATGTTAAAAGCATGGAAGAGCCAAGAAGAGTGACTGGATGTCACGTGCCGAGCTGTGAAAACCCAGCCCATCCTGACAGAAAATAGATTTCCTGGGTACCATGCTCCGTAAATGGCAGTCTGTGGAGCGAGCAGTCACAGAAGCTGAGAGTCTGTGACATGATGCAGATCAACTCTCTGGTTAATTTTATGTCACAAACCAGCTTCTAGGTATGCTGTTCTGGTTCAACTAATTCAAGTCTACGTTCTTCAACTCTGTCTGCTATTCTATGACTCAGAGAAAATGGTTTGGGCGCAGTGAGGTTGTTGAGCTAATTTCTATCAAGGTCTTTTCTGGATATGGAGATGTGAGATATCCAGGGACAGGGGACACTTGTGCTTCCAGAAAACAGCATCAAAATGGAGTGCAGTTTTAGTATTATGTGGCAGACATCCCAATCATGCAGATTTTTGTCATTGTCACTTTTGAGTTGTTTCTAAAACTCAAGGGGAATGTGTCTAGGGAGAGAAAATGGTGTTAGAACAATTAGAAAGCTGCTAGGAAAAAGATGCTAGGGTGTCAATGGTTTTAGGCCATTTATGTGTGGGGGCATAAAGCACCAAAGGTTATAGTCTTTAGATTTATTTCACTTTCTTCTACCATACATGTTTAGTGCTGGGTGGAGGGACACTGATATTCCTGAACAATAAAGACATGGGAAACAAGCTTATACTTCTTACTTCTTCAATGAAAGATACTATTTAATAACATTTTCCATTTGAGAATAAATATTGTGCAGTATTTTATATAATTGCCATAATGATAGGCTGTTGTTGTGGGTTAGCTCTACTAATGCACTTTCTAAATATTCCCTATACATTATTGTTAATATTACATAATACACAAAACATTGTACAGCAAATATTTCATTTTATGTTCCGCCTCACATGCACTGCACTAGTAAACTTTATATTGCATACACATAGTTTTTAATAATTGTATAAGCAGATAATATATGGACACCTTTTAAACCTATTATTTCATGTTAGTAGTTTCTTTCATAAAGTTAAAAGTCCTGAAGCATCACTAATTAACTTGATGAACTTCTGATAGTGACTTTGTGTGTGGTACTGGGGATTGAACAGAGGGTCTTCTGCTTGCTAAGCAAGTCCTGTACCACTGAGCCATGTCCTCAGTTTCTGGTAATTACAATGTTTCAATTTAATATGTAACATCAAGGCTACAAGGTGTGTGTATGTCACGTCCAGTGGATCTTTTTAACCAGAAGTTATAAATGTCTAACACAAAAGCATACCACATGTCATGATACGAGCAAGAGGAAAGTTTAAGGGTCTTTGTTGCATATTTGTGTTAATTATAAGCAGAAACTGCAAGTATGATTATATCTTCATTGTGTATCAGCCTTTAAGAAAACAGTGTTTATTGTGAAAGGTGATTGCAGGTCTAATGGTAGCTCCCTCTTTTTACTTGAGGAAAAAAAAACATATATTTAGCCGGATACGGCACACTGAGTTTAGTACAGTTGGCAATGCTTCTATCAGTTTTTCCTTCATGAACTTTGTATTATAAATAAATCTTGAAATAGTTGTCATTCACCAGACATGCTGTGCCATGTTCTACTTGAACAGAAAAACATGCAATTACAAGAAATGAAGTTATTTCTTTGGATAATTCTGAAACAATGTAGGAAAAAGCACATTGGTCTTCATTTTATCTGACAAAAGATTTTTTTTTCTAGAAACCAAGAGTATAGTGCTTGGGAAAAGGGACCTACTAAGAATTGGATCCTGGGAGAAATATTTTTTATAGTGTCTGCATTAACATTAAAAGAAAGCAAATTGACAAACCCAACATTTCTAAATAATATCATAGTGACCCATCAGCTCAGGTTGGGTCTTGAGGCACAGATTATAAATGTCTGGACTTTATTTCATCAAGAGATTGAATTTGGAACCCAAGGCACCCTCTGTTGTCCCTTCTGAGAGCCGCCTTCAGAATGCCCTAAGCTGAAGGAGTCTGGGCATGGCACACATGCTGCAGATCTTGGCCAAACCTTTGACATTCGTGTCCTGTGTTGGTTCACTAGAAAAGAATAAATATTTCCATCCCATTACCTGGAGTGACTTGGTGTTTTGCTTCCACCCTCCTCTCTCTAATGCTGAGCAAAGGTTATTTGCCCAGAGTAGGTATTTAGATTTCAAATCTGCTAACCCCAAGACACGTTCTTAAATCCATTTATGTCTTTCTGGAGCCAAAACTCAGATTAGTTTCTTGGGGACAGAAAAGTGTGGCTGTGTCTTATCATTCCATTTTTGTTTGTAAACACAGACCTCTTTCTAAGAACAGGGAAAATGAGCACAATACAGGCTGGAGTCAAAGAAGTTTTGGGCTTCAATTGCTTAATATAAGAAGACATTAGTTGATGTGCTACTATTCTCCATTATTTATAGGTGACTGGGGCGATGTAATGGGCACCTCTGAGCTTTGGTATCCCTCCCACAAGGAATTCTATAGTGCAGAGAGAGCTTCCTCTGTTAGCTGGGTTCTGCTCCTTAAGCGTTGCACTGGAGGACATTTCTGAGCCACTTTGTACTTAATTCACATGCTATCCATTTTTTCACTTACTTATTTGTTCTTTTTCTACTTCAAGGAGAAGGGGTCACTTTAGCTCACAGTTGCAGGATATAGCTCATCACAGCAGGGGAGTCAAGGCAATAGGAACTTGAAGCAGCTTGTTACATTTCATACAGAGTTCAGAAGCCAAGTTCAGTGAGCACTTATCCTCAGCTAACTTTCTCCTTTATATACAGCTCAAGTGCCCTGCCAAGGTATTGACGCCGCCTATGGTGGATGAGCATTTCTACCCTAATTAAAAGAATCCCTTGCAGACATTGTCAAGGCCTCATCCCTCTGGTGAGTCTAGCTCTGATCAACTTAAAAACTGAATTTGACTATCATAGCTCCACAGTGTGTGTGTGTGCCACATTTTTTAGTTTTTTTTTTTTAATTAATTTATTCTTGTTATATCTCAATGGTTATCCCATCCCTTGTATCCTCCCATTCTTCCCTCCCTCCCATTTTCCCCTTATTCCCCTCCCCTATGACTGTTCCTGAGGGGGAATTCCTCCCCCTGTATGTGCTCATAGGGTATTAAGTCTCTTCTTGGTAACCTGCTATCCTTCCTCTGAGTGCCACCAGGTCTCCCCCTCCAGGGGACATGGTCAAATATGAGGCACCAGAGTACGTGAAAAAGTCATATTCCACTCTCCACTCAACTGTGGAGAATGTTCTGACCATTGGCTAGATCAGGGTAAGTGTTTAAAGTTTACTGCCTGTATTGTCCTTGGCTGGTGCCTTAGTTTGAACGGGGCCCCTGGGCCCAAATCAGGCTATCATAATGTTCTACTTGTAGGTTTCTAGGACCCTCTGGATCCTTCTACTTTGCTATTCTCCCATGGTTCTCTCATCTAGAGTCCCAATAGGATGTCCTCCCCTCTGTCCCAGTTTCCTGGTAAGTGAAGGCTTTCGTGGGACATGCCCCTTGGGCTAGTATGCAGATATAAGTGAGTATATACCATTTGATTCTTTCTGCTTCTGGGTTAACTCACTCATTATGATCATTTTAGCTCAATCCATTTATCCACAAATTTTTGGGAATTCCTTGTTTTTAATAGCTGAGTAGTATTCCATAGTGTATATGTACCACAGTTTCTTTATCCACTCTTCTACTGAGGGACACTTAGGCTGTTTCCATGTTCTGGCTATTATGAATAAGGCTGCTATGAACATGGTTGAGCAAATTTTCTTGTTGTGTGCTGGAGCATCTTCTGGGTTTATTCCAAGGAGTGGAATAGCTGGGTCTTGAGGAAGCCTTATTCCCAGTTTTCTGAGATAGCACCAGATAGATTTCCAAAGTGGCTGTACTAGTTTGCATTCCCACCAGCAATTAAGGAGTGTTCCTCTCTCTCCACATCCTCGCCAGCATGTGGTGTCACTTGAATTTTTGATCTTAGCCATTCTGATGGGTGTAAGATGGAATCTCAGAGTTGTTTTGATTTGCATTTCCCTGATGACTAAGGAGGTTGAGCATTTCTTTAAGTGTTTCTCAGCCATTTGATACTCCTCTGTTGAGAATTCTCTGTTTAGTTTCAAGCCCCATTTCTCAATTGGTTTATTTGGTTTGGTGATGTTTAATTTCTTGAGTTCTTTATATATTTTGGATATTAGACCTTTGTCAGATGTAGGGTTGGTGAAGATCTTTTCCCAGTCTGTAGGCTGTCGCTTTGTTCTCTTGACAGTGTCTCCTCCCTTACAGAACTTTTTCAGCCTCATGAGGTCCCGTTTATTAATTGTTGATCTTAAGGCCTGGGCCGTTGGTGTTCTGTTCAGGAAGTTGTCTCCTGTGCCAATATGTTCCAGGCTCTTCCCCACTTTTTCTTCTAAGTGACTTAGTTTCTCTAGTTTTATGTTGAGGTCTTTAATCCATTTGGATTTGAGTTTTGTGCATGTTGACAAATATGGGTCCAGTTGCATTTTTTTACACATAGACATCCTGTTAGACCCGCACCATTTGTTGAAGATGCTATCCTTTTTCCATTGAATGGATTTGTCTTCTTTGTCAAAAATCAAGTGACCATATGTGTGTGGATTCATAACTGGGTCTTCGATCCGATTCCACTGATCAAACAGCCTGTTGCTGTGTCAGTACCATGCTGTTTTAATTACTATTGCTTTATAGTACAGTTTGAGATCAGGTATGGAGATTCCTCTGGAACACCTTTTATTACACAAGATTGTTTTAGCTATTCTGGGTTTTTTGTTTTTCCATGTGAAGTTCAGAATTGAACTTTCAATGTCTTTTAAAAAATTATGTAGGTATTTTGATAGGGATTGCATTGAATCTGTAGATTGCTTTTGGTAGGATGGCAATTTTTACTATTTTAATTCTCCCGATCCATGAGCAAGGAAGATCATTCTATCTTCTGATGTCATCTTCAATCTCTTTCTTCAGAGTTTTGACACTTTTTTTCAAACAAGTCTTTCACTTGCTTAGTTAGAGTAACTCCTAAATATTTTATATTGCTTGTGGCTAATGTGAAGGGTGTGGTTTTCCTAATTTCTTCCTCTGCAAGCTTCTCATTTGTGTATAGGAAGGCTACAGACTTTTTTGAGTTAATTTTGTATTCAGCCAATATGCTGAAGGTGTTTATCAGCTGTAGGAGTTCTCTGGTGGAATTTTGAGGGTCACTTATGTACACTATCATATCATCTGAAAACAGGGATAATTTGACTTCCTCCTTTCCCATTTGGATACCCTTGATCTCCTTTTGTTGTCTTATTGCCCTGGCTAGAATTTCGAGTACTATATTGAAGAGATATGGAGAGAGTGGGCAGCCTTGCCTTGTTCCCGATTTTAGAGGAATTTCCTTGAGTATCTCACCATTTACTTTGATTTTGGTTATTGGCTTGCTGTATATAGCCTTTACTATGTTGAAGAAAATGCCTTGTATCTCCAATCTCTCTAAAACTTTAAACATGAATGGGTGTTGAATTTTATCAAATGCTTTCTCTGCATCTAAAGAGATGATCATGTGGTTTTTTATTTTCAGTTTGTTTATATGGTGGATTACATTGATGGATTTCCATATATTAAATCATCCCTGCATGCCTGGAATGATATCTTTGATGTGTTCTTGTATTCGTTTTGCAAGTATTTTATTTAGTATTTTTGCGTCGATGTTCATAGGAGAAATTGGTCTGAAATGCTCTTTCTTTGTTGAGTCTTTGTGAGGTTTAGGTATCAATGTGACTATGGCCTCATAGAATGAATTTGGTAATATTCCATCCATTTCTATCTTTTGGAGTGGCTTGAAGAGTATCGGTATTAGCTCGCCCTGCAAGGTCTGGTAGAATTCTGCACTGAAACCATCTGGCCCTGGCTTTTTTGGTTGGGAGAGTATCAATGGTTGCCTCTATTTCTGTAGGGGAAATGGGACTATTCAGCTTGTTTATCTCTTCTTCACTCAACTTTGGCAAGTGAAATTGATCAAGAAAATCACCCATTTCCCTTAGATTTTCAAATTTTGTGGCATATATGCCTTCAAAGTAGGAGCTTATGATTCTTTGTATTTCTTCAGTGTCTGTTGTTATGTCTCCCTTTTCATTTCTGATTTTGTTGATTTCAATACTGTCTCTCTGCCTTTTAGTTAGTTGGCTAACGGTCTGTCTATCTTGTTGACTTTCTCAAAGAACCAGCTCTTGGTTTTGTTGATTCTTTGAACTGTTTTCTTTGTTTCTAATTTCTTAATTTCACCCCTGGGTTTGATTATTTCCAGATGTCTACTCCTTTTGGGTGTTTCTGCTCCTTTTTTTCTAGGGCTTCCAGTTGTGTCGTTAAGATGCTTATGTGCGATGTTTCCAATTTCTTTTTAAAGGCACTTAGTGCTATGAATTTTCATCTTAGCACTGCTTTCAATGTATCCCACAAATTTGGGTATGTTGTTCCTTCATTTTCATTGAATTCCAGAAATTTCTTGATTTCCTTCTTTATTTCTTTCCTGACCCAGGTGTCATTTAGCAGAGAGTTGTTTAGTTTCCATGTACATCTGGGCTTTTTGTTATTTCTGTTGTTGAATTGCAGCCTAAGAGCATGGTGATCTGATAGGATACAAGGTATTATTTCATTCCTCTTGTATCTATTGAGACTTGCTTTGTGACCTACGATGTGATCAATTTTGGAGAATGTTCCATGGGGTGCAGAGAAGAAGGTATATTCTTTCTTGTTTGGGTGAAAGGTTCTATAGATATCTGTTACATCCATTTGGCCCATGGCATTCGTTAATGATGTTATTTCTCGGCTTAGTTTCTGTTTCAATGACTTATCCTTTAGTGAGTGTGGGGTGTTGAAGTCTCCAACTATTATTGTGTGGGGATCGATGTATGGTTTAAGCTTTTTTAGCAGATCTTTTACAAATGTGGGTGCCCTTGTATTGGGAACATAGATGTTCAGAATTGTGATGTCATCTTGGTTGACTTTACCTTTGACGAGTATGAAGTGTCCTTCTGCATCCCTTTTGATTAATTTTTGTTGAAAGTCTATTTTTTTGGATATTAGAATGGCTACGCCTTCTTGCTTCTTGTGACCATTTGCTTGGAATATTTTTTCCAACCTTTTACCCTGTGGTAATGCCTATCATTATGGGTGAGATGTGTTTCTTGAATGCAGAAGAATATTGGATCTTGTTTATGCACCCATTCAGTTAGTCTCTGTTTTTTTTATTGGAGAATTGAGGCCATTGATGTTGAGAGATATTAATGACCAGTGACTGTTAAGGGTCTTAATTTTGATGTTGTTTCCAGTCGAGCGTTTGTGTAGTTGTGTTTTTGCTATGGGATAGTTATCTATTTCCTGAGTAGTTTTGGTTGTAGCTTGACCCTTTGGGATGGAGTTTTCCTTCTAGTACCTTCTGTAAAGCTGGATTTGTGGATAGGTACTGTTTGAATTTGTTTTTGTCATGGAATATTTTGTTTTCTCCATCAATGGTTATTGATAGTTTTGCTGGGTAAAGTAGTCTGGCCTGGCATCTGTGGTCTCTTAGGGTTTGCAGGATCTCTGTCTAGGCCCTTCTGGCTTTTATGGTCTCTACTGAGAAGTCGGGTGTAATTCTGATAGGTTTGCCATTAAATGTTATTTGGCCCTTTTCCCTTGCAGCTTTTAATATTTTTTTCTTTGTTCTGTATGTTTTGTGTTTTGATTATTATGTAACGGGAAGTTTTTCTTTTCTGGTCAATTCTATTTGCTGTTCTGTAGGCCTCTTGCATGTTTATAGGCATCTCTTTCTTTAGATTGGGGAAATTTTCTTCTATGATTTTGTTGAGAATAGTTTCTGGGCCTTGGAGTCTGATATCTTCTCTTTCTTCAATGCCTATTATCTTCAGATTTCTTCTTTTTATGGTGTCCTTAATTTCTTGGATGTTTTATGTCAGGAATTTTCCAGATTTGGCATTTTCTTTAATGGTTGCTTCAAGATCTGTGATTGTATCTTCTAGACCTGAGATTCATTCTTCCATCTCTTGGATTCTGTTAGAAAAGCTCACCTCTGTGTTGCTTGCCTTCTTCTCTGAGGTCTCATGTTCTCGTTTTTCTTATGTCTGTGTGTTTATCATTGAATCCATTTTCATCTTCAGATCTTGAAGTGATTTTTTTATTTCTTTCATCTGATTGTTTGTATATTCCTGAGTTTCTTCCATTGCCTCTTTATAGGTCTTCAAAGCTTGAACCATTTTATTTATTTCTTTCATCTGGTTGTTTGCATTTTCCTGAAATTTTTCCAGTTCCACTCTATGTGCTTCTGGGTCTCTGAATGAGCGTTGGGTCAGGCCAAGGTATCCCCTGCCAAGTCCAGAAAGGGACACTGGGCCTGAACCACGAGCCAAGCTCAGCTGGATTCTCAGGGCCCGAACTGTCTGCCAAGCTCAGCTAGGGATTCTGGGCCCAAAAGGCACACAGGGTCCAGCCAGAATTTTTGGGCTGGGACTGTGCCCCAAGCTCAGCTAGGGGCTTTTTGGCCAAAGTGTGTGCTGTGGTCAATTATTGACTCAGGGCCCGAACCGTCTGCCAAGCTCAGCCAGGAATTCTGGCTTCAAACTGCGCACTGTGTCCAATGAGAGTCTTAGAGTCAGGACTGTGCCAAAAGCTCAGCTAGAGTCTCTGGACCCAACTGTCTGCCAAGCACAGTTAGGGACTCTGGCCCCAAACTGCACGCCAAGCTCCACCCGAGTCTCCGGGGCGGAATTGTGCACCGAGCTCAGCCAGGGACTCTGGACCCACACTGCGCACTGAGTTCAACCCGGGATTCCGGGCCTAAACTGCATGGAGATTCCAGCGAGAGTCTTAGGGCAGCAGAGCCTGTGCACACAGCTCAGCTAGAGTCTCTGGGCCAAATCTTCCCAGCATGTCTGACTAGGGACTCTAGACTGAATCTACATGCTGACCTCAGCCTGCATCAGCGCCCCAGAACTACACGTTGGGCTGAGCTAGTGTCTTGGGCAGAACTGCTCACTGAGCTGAGCTAGCGCCTCTGGTGGAACTGAGCACTCCGCCCAGCCTGTGTCACAGCAGGGGAGCTGTGGCTGAGCTGAGCTAGTGCCTCAGGCAGAATTGCTGGCTGAGCTGAGCCAGCGTCTCCACAGCACTGCACACTGAGCTGAACCCGGGACTCTGGGGCTGAACTGTCTGCCGAGTCCACTTTGGGTCTCAAGGCACCACGCAACCCAAATCCTGCCCAGAGTTCCCTCTCCCACAGCAACTCCCACCGGCCACCACACCAATTGCCTCCATCGGAAGGCTCTGAGCTGCAAACCTCAGCCACTGCCACTGCTGCTGCTGCTGCTGCTGCTGCTGGTGCCGCTGCTGCAGCTGCTGCCTCTGCTGCTGCTGCTCAGATCTGAGAAAATCCGAGCTCCTCCCGTGTGCAGGGGCACGCAGGTCCTCCTCACCCTGGTCCCTCCAAACCGTGGAGCACTCCTGTTGCCATGGTGTGGGGACCTCGGTGTTCCTGGCTCAGAAATCTGTGAAATTCCCTGAGTTGTTCACTGGAGCTTCCAAACACGGCCCACACTCTCGCTGCCGTCTTGTATCCTGTGTGCCACCTTTTAGGCCTAACCTTCTCATCTCTTACCTCCAAAGCCTCAAATATAATCTAACCTCAGAAGTCTTCATAGTCTTTAACAGATTTTTACCATTGTTTAAATATCCAAATTCAACTACCCACCTGACACTTGAAGCAATCTTTTAACAGCAAGCTCTATAAATCATGAGCAGGATACTCCCAATATATAATGGCATAAAGTAAACATTTCTATTTTTTTTAAAAAAAGGAAGAATTAGAGAATAAAAAGAATGGTTAAACCAAAATTTAAACAGAAGACACCAAGTCATTCAACGCCGTGTCTAGAACCTTCGTGTAATGCAATCTGCTGAGTGACAAAGGTCTCTGATCCACTCGGCCCTTCCTCGCCGGACCACCTAGCTTCTCTTTGGCACTGGCTTCACTCTCGGCCAACAGTTCCCCTTGGAATGTAATCTCTAGCTGTAACACCTTTAACACCCTGCCATCTCCAAGGCCACACAGGGTTCAGCTTTACAGTTTTGACAGTGGCCTCAGCCTGCCCTCAACTTATCTGAAACCACAGAGCAAAAGCCAATTCCCTTCCCCCATCCTCTCTTCTTTGGTGCCTCCAAAGCCAGTGTCATGAGCAGGACACCTCCAGGTTTCAGTTTCCAGCTCAGGGTGGAGCCGGCCATCTTGGATCACAAATGGGTTCTCTGCATTACCGATCCTAGAGAAATACTTCCCTAGGCAATTGTTTTTGAAAATGAGGGAACCCCATAATCCTCAAATTTCTTCCTGAGAATGAGAAATCTGAATTTTTCACAAGACAGAGCCTACAAAGGGTGGGTTTTGCTCACAACCCCGTCCTATTGCCCCACTGCTCTTCAAGAACAAGATCTCGCTTCAACTGTCCTTTGTAAGAAATATGATTGCTCCTTTAGCACCTGGCTGAATGCTCTTCCCTCTTGAAAATTCCTTCATCAAACAAATAAGCAGTAATCTTCAAGTTCAGTTTTATTCAGATTCTCAAGACTTGGGCAAAATGAAGTCAAATTGGTGACCAAAAATATTACATTAACCCTACCTAGCCAGGTCCTGTTAGACTTCTTGATGAACTCCGTTACCTCCAAATTCAGTAAAAAGGCAAAATTGTTTGGTTGAAAATGACATGTTTTATTGTTACCAGGTAATCTTGGCTCTTCTCTCAGGGTTCCTAGTTCCTTAATAAAAACATTTAGAAGTAGAGTCAGAAGGAAGCCAAAAGACAATTGTATTGGGGTTAAAAAGAAAACAAATAAACAAAAAACAAGAAACAGGTGGGCAAGCTATAAACTTTGGCAACTGCCTGCAGCAGGGAGATGGAGAAGAGAGAAAGGTACTATGGTTTTGAGTCAGGGAAGGAGATAGACTTTCTACATTCAAAAAGCAAAACTTTATTCCTGCAGTTGTGGATATGTGGACACTGGTGCACATATCTGCTTTCTTTGAGATAGGGTCTTGTATTCTTGTATTATCCCAGAACTCACCAATTTAGTGACGGCCATGGTAACCCTTCTTTCTCTGACTCTTCAGCACACAAATTTCAAGTCTATGCCGCATGCCCACTTTTTTAAACGTGGATTCCGAGGGCAGGATGCAGGTCCTCATGCTTGTAAGTCCATCCTTTAGGAAGTGAGCCCTCTGTAGCCTTTGAGATGCACGATGATTAGTCTTGGCTGATTGGATGTCTGAATGGATATTTATTCTAAGGAGAATGGGTTGCCATAGAAATTATTTTTGGTTTTGTATCACCTGTTCCAGGCAAAACTGTCTAAAGTATGCACAACTATAAAATAATCTCAAAGGCAGTATTTTATAGTTATGATACAACATAAAATCAGGTTAAACTCACGAATTTCTTAAATTATTATGTGTTTGCCTGGAATCTGGATTCTCAGTAGAAGCAAAACTAAATATGGGCTTTGTCCAAACAAAGTGAATGATGAACCACAGAAAGGAAGAAAGGAGGGGGAAGATAAAAGGGGAAGAAAGACAAATAGAGACAGAGAAAGAGAGAGAAGGGAATGGATGATAAAAGGAAAAAGCATTTGAAATTGAAAAGATACGGTATTCATTATTCACACTAAATTTTTAAAATTAAAATCACTAAAATGAAATACTCATTGATAGTACATTTCCCTAATCTTGACATAACACTAAAAGGGGCTCAATATTTTATGTGTATATACACATGTATATGTATACACATATAATAATAATAATAATAATAATAATAATAATAATAATAAGAGTTTGACAGTGAGGGGGAGTTATGGAAACAGTTGTATGTGGAAGACAAAGGAGTATAAATTGTTTAAATTGCATGAAATTCACAAATAAATTAGGTAACAAAATTAGTAAAGAATTTTAAATCTCATTATTCTCCAATTTTCTTCTCAGAATGAAATTCTAGACAAGGATCTCTGCCTTAGATTGAAATCTATAAGAAAACTAATGCAGATCACTTTTGTGTCCTCCTTCATAGTCAAAATGCTTGGTTAGTTTTTATTGGAGTGTTTTAAATAAAATTTATTTTCAAAAAGTATTGTTTGATTTCAATAGAATCTTTAGATTTATGTTCGGTGACTAAATGACAACAACTGCCCTCAAAGGGGTTGGAATTTAGAAGCAGAATTTAGTCCATAGCACAACTGGTCATCACAAGAAAGCCACTTCCTACACTGCGGAAGGAGGCTTCAAACTCACTTAGTGAGTGAGCCAACCTAGACCTCTGGGCTGAGAGGCCTACGAGGATGCAGGGCTGGAGGAAATCCTGTGGGTGACCTCATACTTTAATCCCTCCCTCTAGTCTTCTGGTTTGTAACCCTGGAGTATTAGGACATGTTATCCACTGTTTTTGCAGTCATCTAAAAATAAATGTGCATCGAAGTAATTTGATATCCTACAATGAAGTTATTATTTATATAAATATGAGTATTGAATTGTATCCCAGGAGCTCATTGAATTTAGATTCCTTTTTGGAAAAGCTGTCTTTATTTGTCGACAACCACATGCATTGACATGAAAGAAACCAGCCCCTTTCACAATGTTGTCCAAACGTTCCAAGTGATGTTTCTGATTATGAAGTGACTTTTTTTTTTTTTGCTGATAGACACTTCCTACTGTGCTTGTCAAATGGTAGGTCCATGGTTTAGTCAGGGACAAAGTTATTAAGGACATAAAACACCATCTGGATGGAGCTAATAAACATAAAACATAACCTTCAGATACACTGCTGCAGTAGCCAGGCGGTGCCAAGCCAGAGTACCCTTTTGTTTGCGTCTAAATCTGAGCCGCATTCTAAGTCATCCTCTGTGTCACTTTAGATGTTTCCCCTTGACTTATGTGCCAGTGTTCGATGAGGCAAGCACATGCCTTTTTTTTTTGTGCACCACGCCAGACTAGGATTCAGTGCCTCTCTGTCTGATGTGGAATTTTCAAACTTGTCTCCTATCGCTTTCTTCAGAAATATCCTAAAAGGGTAAGTACATGGATAGTTTACAGGATTACAGGGAAGAACATATACAAAGCTCCCTTCAGAAAAGTGCAAAGAAACACACATTCAAATTTGACCAGTCCTAAGTCCCTTGAAAGACTTAGCTCCAACATCAAACTATTATTCAAACACCAAAACCCAAAATAAAAGCTTCAACGAAATAGGAAAACATCAATCCATTTCTATACAAGCCTGTAGCAGCATGATCAGCTGACCTTGGGATTGGGTTTAAGGAAAAGAATAACATTCACAAGCCCCGCTTTAAGTTACTCATGGTTAGGGAACTTACTATGATGAATAAGAATATGTTCAATTATGAAGCAAGGGGAACAGGTTCTTCAAGAACAATTAGCTGAAACGCTTTCCACAAAAATCACATAGACCATGCTGCTTGCATGGTGTTTCACGAGGCTTCCACCATTAAAAGCAATGCGACAAGAGGGGACACTTAATGAGATGCTCATGTTATCTTCGGGAATAAAGGATTTATATTCTCAGCTGCTGTGTCTTTCATAGGCAATCCTCAGCCCTTTTCTGAAGTGTGTCACACAGATCGTGTACCCTTGTTAGGTCATCTCCTACCCAGCGAGCTGGCAGTGTGTGGCTATCAAGGCCAAGTCCTCCACTTCAGCTTGCACTGAGTCAGACACACCATGCTACTTTCAGGCCTCCGTGTTGACTGCCTTGTGGTCAAGGCTCTCTAAGGATCTGGATGTTCTTTCTTCTATATGTATCAGTCTTGTGATTAATCCATCGATCTCCTCAGTACTTTGGATCTGCGTATTACTGTTTACCAGAGGCATAGAATCAATAACATTTATGTGAACAAGTAAAGGAGACGCATGATGCGGAAGTGGTTCATGTGAAAGCTGAGAAGGTCCGTGGTCTGCCTTCTGCAAGCTGCAATCACAGAGAAGGCAGTAGGGGCTATGATGCATCTTAAGCATGGAGGCCTGACAGCAAAGAGAGTCCAGAGAGTGAGTTCAGCATGCATCTGATGTCACAAGTACCAGGACCACTGATGTGAAGGGACAGAGGTGAGGGTTGTTTCAGACCAAAGAGTGGTACATCCATTGCTTGATTATGTTATTCAAATCCGATTTTCAGTACACTGGACTTTGTCCATGCAATCTTTGCCATATTGCAAAGGTAATCCCTTCTACAAACAATCTCACAATGACACCCATAAATAATACTTTTGCCAGCTATCTGAGCATCTTTTCACCCAGTCAAGCTGACACATAACCAACACTCTTTACTTCCAAGGGAATCCAGTCTATAGCGGCAGTCTTTGCAAAGGATAAAAAGAGCCAGAAGTGGACACCAGCTACAGACCCTATTCCAAACTCACCAGCTGAGAGATAAATGTATCCATTCTGCAGAGACACCCCACATGCCAGTCAGCACTTCAAGGGTTAAGCAGACTTCGTGATTAACAAGTAGAATTATTTTTAAAAGAAAAATCATAAAACACTATGAGCCATGCTATGCAAATCTTCCTGAAAGCAACGGCAGTAAAGCCTGACGACTCAGCAGCATCCAGCCATACCCACAGGCCTCTGCAATTAGTCTACCATGGTGAAATTGCAGTGACAGACACATGTTTCATTCTCCATGTCTGTGTGGCCACAACATTTGAAATTTTCCTCTCTTCCTAAGTAAGAGGCATTTCATTAGCTCAGAATGACAGCTAAATCGTAAGAGTCTTAAAGCAGGAATGCAGATCACAAGTGGGAGTGCTATGCAAAATGGTGATTAAATTAATTATGAGGTCTTTTTAAAAATTTCAAAACCACATTATGTTAATATTCCCCAGTAGAATAGAAATCTGAATTTTTTTCTTTCAAATGCTAACAGCACTAGGTAGGGGTGTGTTGAAGTCAAATCCTGATTTGTATTAATATTCTTTCTCTTTTCACTCATTTATTCTAGTAACCCTCTCTTCTGTTGATTGTGATCATGAATACACACATTTGTGTTATTGGATGCAGAGCTCCCAAAAATTGTATTTTGCCAGCCTACTGTGATCCCAATTCTCATGGCAGGCATTTGCCCTTCCCACAGCAGTCATCAGGAACTCAACGCCATCAGTCATCTCATTGTGCTTTTTTTTTTTTTTTTTTTTTGAAACTGTTTTTCTACGTGTGCTTCAAGCCATTTTGACTACTGAGTTCTTCCGTGGCATGTTACTCATCTTTTCAGAGCTGATATGTTTTCCATCCTTCTTTGCTGGCCTTCAGACACTTGTCAAGGTGCCTAAATATGGATGATACTTGGTGCTCATTTTGCAATTAATGCTCCATCTTCTTTGGTGACAATTTTACTCCTGGCTCAGAGGCTGTCACTGACTGTAAACATCAGTGGCAGTCTCTGTGTTTTTTGTTCACAGTGGAGTGCTCTATCTATGGGATATACTTCCCTTATCAGCAGTTTGAAGACACTGGAGTATTTTATTTCCTGTTCCAACATGTCTCCTGCATTTCCAGCTTCTGTTGCCAGCTCTCTCCTCCCCTCTGTTTTCTCAATACACAAGTCAGGCATTCTTCCAGGTTCCAGAGTCAAAGATTAATAATCATCCATTCCTATAATCAACAACGAGGCTGTCTTTCCCTAAAGAAAAGACTCTGATTTCCAGGCTCTTGTTGCACTTATATCATATTCATTTAACAGAATGTTGATTATTTACCATATACCACCCGATAAGGGCTAGCATAAAATAAAGCAAAAATAAACTGCTGTGTAGAATGGCACTATCCAAGAATTCTTTCTGCCTCCTGGATGTTCCACCTTATTTTTTTCTGCCTTAGCTATAGGCAATAGGTTTTTTCAAAAATTATCCTGATTTATCATGAGTCTTTAGTCCAAGAGCATAAAGATGAGAGGGAAAAAACTACCGACCACTGCACCGCTGTCTCCAAGGACCTCAGCGTTGCTAGGATTGACTGAACAGGCATTTTAAAGGTCTCTAGGGAAGTAACGGTCATGGGTCATTGCATGTAGTTATATTAAAGAAACAGTCCTGCTATGAACTAAACTTAAGTTAGAGCAGGCCACAGAGGGGAATGGATGGAACATTACATAAAATCTCCTGGAAAGGCCTCCAGGAAGAAAAGACACTGGATTGGAGCCTTGAAGACGAAGAGCACAAGGACTATTCTGGGATGGGCTTTCCAAAATGGGAGAGCAGTTTCCCAGACACTGTTAGGCATGAGCATCCTGGGTGGACTCAACAGCAACCAGAAGACCGATGTGGCTAGGAAAACTCTGGGGAGGGGTCCAGGATAATAAGGCAATAAGTGGGTTGCCTTCTCAGTAAACCTGTCCTCAGTTCTGAATCAATTCAACATTCTATTGTCCATCTTTCCCTCCATATATCAAATATGTTTCTATGATTATCTACTAAATTTTCTATCAAAAGCACTGGCCTGAAGCACCTAAAGATTTCTCATGGGTCTCTCTTTGAGAAGTGCATTTGTTTTATCCATTTTCAGTCTTTTGGATCCTCCCCTATCCTCAAAGGGTATTCACATGGTTTTGTGATCAACGTTTCTGAGTCTGGAGATGTAATTTATTTCTATTTCATGGCTTATGCATGTTCAAAGTGGGACTTGAGTGGAGAGTATCTGCTCAACAGATGTCTGTTTGTCTTTAGTCCTGTCTTTTGTGTCTGAACACCATTTTTCAGAGTTTTCCTTGCAGCTAACAGTTCTCTCAAGCAGTGTGTGAAACCTCCTGTATCCCTCTTTACTGAAGCAGCCTTCAGGGTCTACGTCTTCATGAATATAGTTGCAATGGTATAGATTTGTTTCTGGTTTGATGACTATTTTTCCCTTTGTAAACATCTTTAAAATTCAGAGGTGAGTGCCACCAGGCCTCCTCATCCAGGGGACATGGTCACATATGGGGCACCAGAGTTCATGTGAAAGTCAGACCCCACTCTCCACTCAACTGTGGAGAATGTCCTGTCTAGCAGGCTACCAAGAAGAGACTTGTTGCCCTATGAGCATATACAGGAGGAGGAGGTCCCCCTCAACCACAGTCATAGGGGAGGGGAGTAAGGAGAAAATGGGAGGGAGGGAGGAATGGGAGGATACAAGGGATGGGATAACCATTGAGATGTAATATGAATAAATTAATGAAATATATTTTAAAATTCAGAGGTGATAGGAAATTCTCTTTTAAGAAAGCACCCGCTTTTGTAAATACTTGTAGCTGTGTTTATTTTGAAGATCTTAAAACAGTATATTGTTCCAATATGTATGCTTATACACTTCCCCAAAGCTCTTGATATGTCTTTCTTTTGTACTGTAAGTCATAAAAGAGGTTGTGTTAGATACTCTAGCAGATACCGAAGGAAAACACCTTGATGGAGGCCATTTTATTTGGGCTCATGGTTTCTGGGCATAATAGCTGGGATCACATGCTGGAACAAAGGAGCTCATCCATGGGCAGACGGGAAAGAGAGAGGAAGACTGCCTAACACACCTGGCTTTATGCCATCCCTTACCAACCTTCAAGGTGAGTCTTCCTCCTCTTATTAAGTCTCCACAGACACTCCTTCACTGACACATGCAGAAGTGGGCCTTATTAGTCTTTTGGCAACCAAGTTTTTAGTCAAGGTTGACGCTCACATAGACAAATGATTAGAAAAGACTGACTGGGGCTCAGGAGGACTAGGCGACATCCCAGGAAAGGGACAGTCACTATTCTTTCCCAGCCTATCAGCAGCGTGTCACTCAGGGATGCTGAAAACTCAGTACTTTCCTATGCAAGCTGTGCAGTTTCCTAAGGCTGCATGGCTCCGTGGTTTATCTGAGTGGCTTCAATGACAGAGCTTGGTCCTTTCTGTTTAGAGAGCTGAGTCCAAGATTGAGGTAGCCACAAAGGACTGTGAGTGAGAATCCTTTCGTGCTTTATACATGGATTCAGGAGGATTGGTAACAAACTTCTGTGTCACTCGCTTCTAGAAGCATCCCCTTTCCCTCTAGTCTCTGCCTTTGCCTCCACAAGGCATTGCGTCTTCATGCTCACCTGTGTCTATATTTGCCCTCTTTATAAGGAAGGCGGACATGTTAGATTTGAACCCTTCCCTACTTCACTATGAACTCAACATACCCTGTAGGCACCTTACCTCCAAATAAGAATGTATTCTAAAATACTGGATGCTGGGGTTCCAACATGCAAAGTTTTCCTATAGTACAAGTATTGTTTTAAAATGTCACTGAACGTTTCTAACTTTTAATATGCCTATTTGCATCACAACTGTAAGCCACACGCCACTGATGGCTGCAGGTTTATGGCCCCTGATTGCCTTTATCCTGGATCTTACATTCTGCTTTGAATAGTGTGTGCTCTGTGCTCATAAGTGCGAGCCACCTATGTGGCAGATCTATTTCCTTTGGAAGATGCTACTATGACATAGTTCTTTTCCTCCAGACCATTATTGTGCATGGTTTCCTAACCAGATCTGTCCTGACACTTAAATATGGATGAATATTATGCTGGATAAGGCCCACAGGCTTATCCATCACAGTGCAGGCTCCAGCAAGACCTCAGGACACCGCTGTCCTTTAACTGTAATGTAAAGCATTTTTATGCTTAAATTTTTTGAAAAGCATTGTCAAATGAACCCAGATATTCCCAAACTGTGAATATTTAGTCAAACTTCATTTACACATATCTTATTCTGCATATTACACCATAAATAATTTAGAGGAGGATAAAATTGTAAAACATTCAGGATGATTTTGTTTATGACCTATAATATTTTGTCATTCTCTGGATTAAGGATATGATTATATGTTATTTGCTTAAAAATAGAAAAAATGGAAATCTAATAGTAATATTTTAGGGTAAAAGATTGAAAAAGTATTTGGCTGCCATTTGTAAAACTGTTCTTGTATAAGTTTGGAGACATAAGATTGTCATGTGCATGGATCATTAGAAGTATTTAAATTGCACAAGGGTGTTTTATTAATATAAAATTTCAATTTACTTATCTTGACAAATTTCTATCTGAGAACAAATGAAAACTTGAACAGGAAAATTTTCTCACAAGTCCCAGGTTTCTAAGTTTCCTGCATGTTCCCAGAGTGGACAACTTATATGATACTTGCATTATTAAAAATGTAAGTCATTTCTGCATTGCTTCTTCTTTGCAGAGTGTTCTATATTTACAAGGGATGAGCTAGTCAGTTGATGGGTATCCATCAGCTTTTGTTTCTGTGGCCAGAGTAAGTTAGGGATGCTCTTTTTAAAAAGTCAGTGTTGTAGCCAATTACTCCCTCATACAATCTTTCAAGAGTAAGCCCTATTTTGCTTCATGTTTCTGGGTACCATTTCTGCACCAAGTAAGTCAAAGAATTCATGGAGAGCAAGCGGGCTGTAGCTTTAGGAACCAACAAGAAAGATGGCGGTCAAGAGTGGCCAGACAACCAGAACATTGACATTGAGTTAGGATGAAGTCATAAGAAATTCCCTGAACCCATCATCACAGTTCTGCTGTTTTACCCTGCTCCTTTAGAGTCCAGTGCCACTGCGGTTATGTTATTGTTTTTCTCATCTTTAAAGGTTCAAAATGCTGGACAAGTGGAAGTCAAATAAGCATGTCCCACCAAAGATGACAAGAAGGACACCTTAACTTCCACAGTCATGCAGAGGCCTTTCTCATACTCTGTGGAATTTCCTCAGAAAGGAAATGTTTTTAATTTCTAGGTTCCTAAATGTAAACAAATTACACTAACCCTCCTTCAGCCCTCTAACTGTATCATCCTCCTAGTTTTCTCACAAAATCTACCCTGAATACAGTTCCCACCCAAGACACTCTTCCCAGTTCCTCCCTGGTACCCCTCCCATCAAGACGCACCCCACTTCTGTCTCATTAGAAAACAAACAAGCTTCTTTTTTCATGTTTTCATTTATTTATTCTTGATCATGAGATGTTCTTTTTCTTATTTTAATATTTTATTAATTTATTTATATTACATCTCAATTTTTATCCCGTCCTTTGTCTCCTCCCATTCCTCCTTCCCTCCCGCTTTCTTCCTACTCCCGTCCCCTATGACTGTGACTGAGGGGGACCTCCTCCCCATGTATATGCTCATAGGGTACCAAGTCTCTTCTTGGTAGGCTGCTATCCTAGAAACCTACAAGAAGAACATTATGACAGGTGGATCTGGGCCCAGGGGTCCTGCTCAAACTATGGCACCAGCCAAGGACAATACGGGAAGTAAACTTCGAACTTCTACCCAGATCTAGCCAATGAACAGGACATTCTCCACTGTTGAATGGAGAGTGGGGTCTGACTTTCACACGAAATCTGGTGCTCCATTTTTTGACCACGTCCCCTGGATGGGGAGACCTGGTGGCACTCAGAGGAAGGCTAACAAACAAGCTTCTAAGGGATCAGGGTAAGCCTTACCGTTCTGAGGGGAAGGTACCCTGATAGTGGGGAGTCAAGGAATGCCACAGAGTCACACCACACAACAAACTTAACAGAAGAGATTTATTGGGAAGGACACAGAGGGTGCCTGCCTCTGCCTAAGAGAAAGCAGCAAAGAATTGACTAGGAGGCAAGCTTCTATAGGGATTCTTGGGAATGTGGGAGCTTTCCAGGATGGCCTGAGATTAGTGGGACTTTTGTGACCTTATCTGGGGTCTCCTAATTTTTTGTTAGGGTGAAGTTTAGCCTCCTGTATCTTGAGGGGCTGGAAATGGCCGTTAGGGCTATTGTGTTCATTAAAGGTGTCTAGAAGGCAGGGCCTGGCCAATTGTGTGCCTCAAGGTGCTTACAATAATAATGACATTAAAACATAAACTTAAAAAAATGAGAGAAGATAAAACAAAATCTAACACACTGAAATCAGACAAAGCAAACAAACAGAAAGAAAAGTGCCCAAGATAAGGCACGGGAATCAGAGACCACTCATTTGCACACTCAGGAGTCTGATTAAAAACTCTAAATAGGAAGCCATAATATAAGCATAAAGGACCTGGTCCAGACCCACACAGCCACTTCCTATGAGCTTTGCTCGTATTGATTAAGAGGCCCCTGCCTACCTGTCCCTGGTGACTGTAGGCCTCCAGGAGTTCAGGGTATGGAGTACAATTTGCTGCTTTTAGGGAGTTGATAGGTACATGTCTGGTGGGGGGCGGGGCTTATCTGATGCCTCTGTTGCTGACAGGCCTCCAGGAAAGCAGGCTGAGTTGTGGGGCAGGAAATGGAGCACTGGGTATGGGGTGCAGTTTATCACTGTTGGAGGAGCTTTCAGGTGAGTTGGCCAGCAGGGGCTTGGTTGAGGAGGGCTTACCTTTTGCCAGCAGGCCTCTGGGAAAGCAGGCAGAGTTGTTATCGCGTTATTGTTTTTAAGCTTTTATTTCTTCCATATCATTGCTGCGATGAGGATTCCAAGAAGTCTAAATAGAAATGTTTACTTTCATTTCAGTAGAAGGACCTTCATGTCTTCTGTTGGGACAATTGCTTCTTTAGGATAGAAAGTCTCTACATAGAAGAGTCCAAAACTACAGAGCAAAGCAAAAAAAAAAAAAAAAAAAAAGTGAGCATTTTATCAACCAGTGATGAGTTTTAAGTATGAACCTCGCCACCTCAGTTCCATTCCTTTGGTGTCTGGGGAGCTACGATAACTCCTATTCATTCTGCACACGCATTGGTTCTGATGCCACCCACAGCTGTACGCGACAATGTTCCAGACAGCCTGAGTGCTGACCTGAGACCCAGTCAGCATCGTGAATATCTAGTGCCCTACTCTAGACGGTCGCCCACTTGGAATGTGGGATCAGATGGATACAAAGTGAGTACGCACCTAAGACATTGTCGTAATCGGAACTACTAATAGCCTGAACTGCTTAATGAACATTCAAAAACGGCCAGAAGTAGATGGGAATTATTGAAAGGATGCTCGTAATAGCATACCCTATGAGATGAGAAAGGCGGGTGAATCAAAGACAATTTTGTTTTGGAGAGCTGGTGATGTCATCCCTTCTGTGAGGGAACAAATATAGAGCAGATGAGTGTTAAGGAGAGTTGAGGGGACAGTGAGCTACACTTACAACGTGTTGACTTTAAATTCCCTGTGGACTATTTAAGTGAAAATGACTAATAGGTAGCAGAAGGTAGGATTGCAAGGGTTGGCAGAGGCAGCTGGGCTGGAATTAATCCACACTTTGGCTGTTGGGGAAATGCTGTGCTGTGTGAGTTAAGGGAAGAAATGCAGGGTGGCATGAGAAAACAGAAGACAGAACTGCTCCCACCAGACACACAGGAAGGGACTTGCAGCTCAGCTTCTCTGGGCGAACATGTTTGAGAACCAGGGAGCAAGCTCATTCCTGCGACAGGACACCAGTGACACTGGAAAGAAAGCAGGAGGAAAGCACAGCCGCTGTCACAGCACGTGGAGCCAGGGTGTGTGGCAGTTCTGACAGAGGAAACTTGTCTTGACGTCCTGACAGAGATGGTAGCACGTGGTAGAGAGGGAATAGAGAAGAGATCAACTTGTGTTACAAAGAGAAAATAAAAATGGCTGACGCAAGCCAAGTCCAAGTACGAGGAAAGATTGCAGAATGAATGCTGGCCTTTGAAGACATGCCCGCCCTCTCCATTCATCTGGAATGGCAGCAGACAGCCCTTTTAAACAAAACAAGTGAAAGTGAGTAAATATCTATGTCCACACTACATTGAAAATATCTGTGCTGTTTTACTGAGCAGTAGATTATTTCACAAAGAAAGAGAGCACCAGTGAGACGATACAAACTACACATACCTGCAGGAAGAAAGCAGAGTCACTCCCGGCACCCTCCAAGAAGGCCAAATTAAACAAAACAAAACAAACAGATTTTGAATTGAAAGATAAACAAACAAACAAACAGATTTTGGTTGGAGGATGAGGGCGAAGTATTAAACAAAAACCATATGATAAATTTATATTTATGCTGTAATTTAAATCTGTATTTAATCCCTGAAGACAAAAATATCAAAAATTAAGAAAACATAAACAGATGAACTGCATAATGCTTCTGCTGGGGAAAATATCTGAAGGTCCATGCCAACAGGCTAAGAAATAAAAATAGGTGGAAAAGATAAAGGAAGTCATTTCAACCTAGAGCTCATTCAAATTGATCATGTAGCTAACACAAGCCTCAGTACAGATGCTGAAAAGTATGTTTGAAGGGAAAACTTAGAGTTTTTAGATGAATTAGAGCATACATATATGACATACTTTACACATCCCATAGCTCATGAGAACCCAAGGATTTGACTACATGCAACTATAAAGCTGTAGGAATCACAATTATAAACATTTTTGTGATTGGTTAGATCACTATCGACATGTTTTTGCAAACCTATCAGAATGCTTTTTTATAGCCATGCAGCTTTAAAAACAACCAATAAAGCAAGATAAAGCTGAATTAGGTAAGCAAAAATTTTAATAATAATCATGAAAATTATGGCCTTCAAGGAACTACTATTAACAAAGTTTCAAGTCCAGGAAATTTTATGGAAGAATACTTTCAAAGGTTCATATAACACAGAAAAATGTGTGCCTCTCACATATTAAGAAAGGCTTTGGCTAACCAGCTAACAAGACTAGTGTAATCTAAATGCCATGATTTGACAAGCATCGTGCATAAACAAGAATTTCAGAAAGATAGAGTCTTTATGTACAACTTTTCAGTATAAAATTGTGGCAAATCTTTTCTAAAGTTTTCCTAAATGCCTTTTTCATATTTCAGGAGTAATGCATGAAACAGCCAGTAGGATAGCTTGGGAAGAACATTCTAGTAGCTCCTGCTGTATACTTTGAGGAAAGGCTAGGCCCCTAAAAGCAAGATGTGTTTACTCCAGTCAGAACAGACTGTTCAATATTAGAAAATAATTTAGCATCCAAGAGGTCGTCATTTTCTCAGGAAACCTAGGAGCTGTTGCTGAAAAGTAAATTTCTTTATAACGGAGACTATTATTTCACACGGATATCTTTTAAAAATTAAGGTGGTGGGGTGGAAGTATTGCGAATTAACCTAAAAATAAAAATATGTGAAATGTACTTATTTTTAATATACAAAATATAACTTAGATATAAAAGTCTAAGCCAATTTCTAGAATGAGAAAGATCAAATGCCACAAATTTTTGTAAGAAGTATTTCTCTGACATAATTATAAAAACACTTTTCATAATAACCATGAACAGGTCTTCCAGGGGAAAAAATCCTAAATAAACCTCTTTGTGTTCCCAAAACCTTCCGGTTCACCACGAGTGCGATCAATCTTTTCTGATGCCCATAGTATCATCATCAATAGTTGTGTTGCCTTTCTCTAACACTGCCTAGGTGGTGCCTCTCCGACTCACACTTATTAATAAGCAGATTTGAGCTGCCAGGTGTGGTGGTGCACACCTTTAGTCGCAGCACTCGGGAGGCAGAGGCAGGCAGATCACTGCAAGTTCGAGGCCAGCCTGGTCTACAAAGTGAGTCCAGGACAGCCAAGGCTACACAGGGAAACTCTGTTCAAAAAAAAAAAAAAAAAGTAGATTTGAGTATGATTCTAGCAACTTCCACTTCTTATTTTTCCCAACTTTCTGAATATGTGTGTGTTACAATATCTGATTTTTCTCTTTGCATCTGACATACAGCTTTTGATGTTTGCTCTCTCAAATACTCAAATGACTTAATATCATAATGCTATATCTGTGCAAAAATGCCTGACTTTCCCAGTGCTCAATCAGCATTAAGTCTGGGTTCTGATGGCTTTCACATTCTTGTAGAATTTTGAGAATTTTAGAGATTGAATAGAAAAACAGAAGCTGTTAGAATGATTTATTAAACAGTGAGCAGACCCAACATGGAACTAGTTATGCAACTTCCCTGAAGAATACAACCTATGACTTAAATAAGTATAGGTACAAAACTTTTACTGGAACAACTATTGTCAAGATGTTCATGGCCCTCCAACTAATCCGTATAAATAATAGAGCCATAATGTCTTCACGAAATCCTCTCAGAATACTGCTAATATTTAAAGGAAAAAAAAAAAACCAGACAAATGAAAATAGCCAGAAAAAATAAGTGATGAAGGAAGTTCACATTATCGAGGACAAAAATAAATTGAATCATCATAGTGAGGAACATGAGATGTCTACTCAGATATAGTAGATAATTGCCACAGAACAGACATTCTGTGTGGTGGATATTCCCATGCCCACTGTAATGTGATACGTGAGAAATGCCTGTAGCACCTGCATCATTAAGAGAGTTCTGTGTTAGTAATGAATACTTCTGAGGCATTTTTTTTTTTAATTTGGAAGACTTCCTAATTTTGGAGTCAGAGCTACTCAAGAGCTATTGGAAACACGAGGCTAGCTTTGGACTTGGAGAGTCGAAGTTTCTTTTGTTTTTTGTTTTTTGTTTTTTGTTTTTTTTTTTTTTTAAGTAACTTATTCAGATGGCATCTAAATTGTTATCCCGTCGCTTGTATCTTCCCGTTCCCCCTCCCTCCCTTTTTCACCCTATTCCCCTCCCCTAGGTCTGTGACAGAAGGGGACCTCCTCCCACATGATCACAGCCTATCAGGTCTCATCCTGGTAGCCTGCTTCCCCTTCCTCTGAGTGCCACCAGGTCTCCCCGCTAGGGAGCGGGCACAAACATACAGAGTGAAGGAAACCCGGAGGGATGCATAACTTTGAGGAATCGCTGTGCTTGTGGGCACAAGGCGAAGGAGACTCGGGTCCTCAATCTAGGAGGCCATGGTACCAAGAAGAGTAGGTACTATCCCACAATTCAGAGGGGGAGACAACCAGGCTCAGGAAATAAATGGGCTCTAAGGTCTTTGTGAGAGACAAGAACCACAGGTGGGAAAGAAAAGAACTGATCAGGAATTACACTCACATATGGACGGCAGGTAAAACGTGTGGCTGTGAAAGCAAGGGTAGAGCATGGGGTAACCGAAATCATGCCAGGCGCTTTCACCGCGGTGTTACTTCTTAAACATCTATATTTGTTTTAAACCTCTTTCATAAGCTTATCGATTACATAATTGCCCGTTAGCTGCAGTGTTCTGTGAACTGGTAACTGTACAATTTTAACCACGGTCACCACCTCCCAGGAAGATCTCTCCTGACGTTTCCTAGGGAGTTCCCACCCCTTACCTGAGTCTCTGGCAGCCACTCTGACCTCGCTCAGGTCTCTACAGTTCTGCTTGATATAATAAGCAGAGAATTAGACGTTCCTTCCGTTCTGACCTCCTTCCTATAATATAACATGGACTTTTGGTATTTTATTTTTAATATGTCCTTTACATTGCTGGATAATGTTACTTTAACAAGTGTCTCGTTATCAGGATTAATCCTTACACTCACTATTAGGAGTAAATTTTACTATTTCATATCTATTGAACTGAGGATCCACAAGTTTCCTTGGCTGCCTGGCTAAGAGCATCTGGAGCCTGTATAACCCCCAAACCCAAGAACAACATGTAAGTCAGAGATAGAAAAAATACATGCTTTATTTTAAGATGAAAACTAGGAAGAAATTTTACAGAGATGGAGCAAGTAATTTTTCAAAAATTCATTAACAATTTGTCTCCCTTGAAAAATCAATGTGAAATACTTATTTTTTTTTAAAGTGGCTAACCCTGCTCTTTTTCATGCTCCCACCCCACCCCCACTCCATTCCCTGTGTGTCAGTGTTTTAAAGACAATGAGAATTCAGGAGGAACACAGTCTACTTCACACCCCTGGAACAATTTTAAGAGCCTGGAGAAAATTGAACTTCTGATTTGGATCGGTTCCTGGGGACATTTGCCACAGCCACATGCTGCCATCAATTGTACAGTGCACGATAAGAGGGAGCCACGCTGTAGATAGAAAAAGGACAAACTGCCTGGGAATCTGTTCGCTTCTAAATATAACAGTTCATTTTCGTGTTTATGTAGAGCAGCAGCAAAGCTCTGCTTTGCCAATACTGGATCTTATTTAATTCTTAGATTTATATTAGTTCACCCATCGCCTGACTTTTGAATGCCTCGTCTCCTCGCTGGAGAGATTGTGTGCAGATTTAGAAAACAAGCCGTCCAGGATTCTTGCTGCCTTCGGTCCCGCAGCAAGCTCCCCTCCATTTTTGAACACGATCAAGGCACCCCGCAAGGGCCACCACAAGCGAATGTGTTTCACATCACAACACAGATGGCTTGTTTACAGCATTTCCTCTTCCCGTAGAAATTTTTAGGGATGGATTCAAATTTTCCTCCTTGTTGCCGTGTGTGTCTTATACTTCTATTCTTGTCAAAACCTGGTGATGCCCTTGAAATACGGCAAGAAACCGTTTTTGCTTTCATTTCTTCTAGCGTGTGATGAAGAGGCACAGGGTTGGCGGAGACCGCGGCCGCCGCCTCCCTGTTCGGCAACTCTTTAAGCAGCAGTGTCCAGCAGCCTGGAACCACCCGAGGCCCACCTTGCCGGAGCCTCTCCATCATGGATCTCAGCATATTAAGTGACCGGTCCATCTACTTGGTTCTTACGTATAAAAATTCTGGCCAGCCTTTTTTTTTGGTTCCCATAATGATTCTTAGCCATTACTGTACCTTCCCTTTACTGGGAAGGTACCATCTAGGCCCTAGCCCACGCTTTCTGAGTGAATTGTTTCCAGGTTGGCAACCTGAACACCAGAATTGTTAGTTTCTGTTGTGATCATATTGAATAGCCTGGGCTGAACACACTGGTCCAGAATTGACAAGTGTTCCAAAGGATGCCCATAGAGGACTTTATTTACTTCTTTTCTCACCATGCTTAAAGGGGGGACTGTGTTTGCCATGTGAGGTTATAGAAGTGCATGGATGTGGGAATGTTTCCATAGTGATGAATATTTATGGAGAGCATGGCAGCTCTCTTATCCTGCATCCAACAGGTTGGAGAGAATGTTTTGTAACCTTCTGTAAGAACAGGAAATGCATCTAGCTCCTGAGGAACTCTTTTTCTACCATCTTATCTTAAAGGATATTTAGCAACCCCTCCTCTCAAAGTTAGCAGGAAGCATATTCCCCAGTGCTGAAGCGCCACCAAAAATTTACACTTTTAAAGAAACCTGAAGCCAGTATATGCAGTCATCAGTCCAGGCTGACTTGGCAGCTGTCCTTTGTATACATTTTAGGACATATAGTAGCATTCCCAGTGTCTTATCTATAAGCATAAACAATCTTCCATCCCAGATGTAACAAAAAACCATGTCTACACAATCACTAAACACCCTGCTAGGAGCAAAACTACCTTGTGTTGAAAAGCATCACTCAAAAAACATAGATTTTGTCTTCATATGTAGATGGGAATCTAGCAATATCATATCCTCTCGGTGCTGATCTATATCCACTGTCATATCCATTATTCCATTAAATACCTGTTCACAAAGCTATGCTAAAGTATTTTGGCAAACTGGGCCAACTACTGTTACATTGACAGTATTGTCAATCTCCAAACATGTGACGTTACAAAGGTCTGTTCTTATCATTCAGATATGTAAGGGACAAATGAGACAACGGGTGTAGGGGAAAAAAATGAACAGCACTCTGTACCCTCATTAGAATCTTCTCTATCAGATGCCCCGGCCTTCAGAGCTCTGGGTTATTTACAAAGACAACCAGGCTAAATCATGGGAATTTCTTTTGATTCTCTTCCTCCATTTCGTGTCTCCTTTATAACTTAAAATCCCTATTTCTTTCACAGGAGTGAGAATACTATGGAAGAGGCAGGAGACGCTGACTTAGATTGTCTCTCTTGTGAGATGGCACCTTGTGTTTTCCTTAAAGCAGTAATGGGTAGCGATTTTACTGGAAAATTGGGTTCCAGTAGGATTGCTTGAGCCCTTACATTTGGTTCTCCAGCATGAATTAATCCATACTGATTGTCTATACCAGTTAGTCTATACTGACTGTCTGCACTAAATTAGTCTATACTAATTGCAACAATTGTTGGAAACATGTTAACTTTATGTTGCAATATAATGTAATTATAATGTGATCTATGAATAAAATAGGTTGAATAAGGAAATAAAAAGATTGAAATTTTAGGATGATAGGAAAGGTACATGAATCAGAGCAGCTCTCACTCTACATCCCTGGAGACTAAACCGGAACTAGCCAGTATCATCCACTGCAGAAAAAGATTCCATTAAAGAGGAAGTGGACCTGCACACATAGTACATTGTGCACATCATTAATATTGAAGTTTAATGAAGAGCATTTTAAGGGATGGGGAAAAAAGGATGCTCCACAGAAATTCTAGGAACTGACATAGTTTCTTACAAGGGAATTCAAAGTTACACAGATATATGAAGAAGATGAAGAAGCAATGCCAGCAGCAAGGGAAGAGAAGATAATGACCCCACGAAGTGCCAGAGAGAAGAACACTGAGTGCAGAAATGTGTATGCGTAGTCGTTGTGAGATTACACACATGTGAATTGTACCAAAGCAGGGAGGAGTGACTGACTGAACTAAGTTTAAAGTGAACAGTGGAAGGCTGAGGGGTTGACATCCCCTTCAGTAAAGAGCCTGCGGCACAAGCATAAGCACTAGGCTTATGGTCGCAGGACCCATAGGGAAATAAAACAGTTGTGGTGTTGTGTATGTTTAACCCCAGTGCTGAGGAGGCAGAGATTCCCAGGTCTCACCATTGAGCCATCCTAGTCTGCTTGGCGAACTCCAGGACAGCTTAAGATTTTTGTCTTAAAAAAACAAGATGGACAGTGCCTGAAGAATGACACACAAGGTTTTTCCCTGAACTCCACATGTATGCACACAAAACTACATATGTGCCCGCACATCTGCCACCGCACATGAACACATGCATCTACACGCATACACACATGAGCACACAAAAGTGTACCATGGAATTAAATGCTAAATATGTGTTTGTGTACCATGAAGGACAGCAGGGACTATGTGTGCATGTGTAGATTTACATAAGACTCTGTCATTCTTTTTTTTTAAATATATTTTTCTTTCTTTCTTTTTTGATTTACATATTTTTAAAATATTTTTTAAATTTATTCATATTACATCTCAATTGTTATCCCATCTCTTGTATCTTCCCATTCCTCCCTCCCTCCCGCTTTTCCCCTACTCCCCTGTCCTATGAATGTGACTGAGGGAGACCTCCTCCCCCTGTATATGCTCATAGGGTATCAAGTCTCTTCTTGGTAGCCTGTTATCCTTCCTCTGAGTGCCTCCAGGCCTTGCCATCCAGGGAACATGGTCAAATATGGGGCACCAGAGTTCGTGTGAAAGTCAGTCCCCACTCTCCACTCAATGATGGAGAATGTCCTGTCAATTGGCTAGATCTGGTAGGGGTTTGACGTTTACTGCATGTATTGTCCTTGGTTGGTGCCATAGTTTGAGCAGGACCCCTGGGCCCAGATCCACCCGTCATAATGTTCTTCTTGTAGGTTTCTAGAACCTTCTGGATCTTTCTATTTCCTTATTCTCCCATGCTTCTAGACCCATATTTGTCACCATGCACAAAACTCAAGTCCAAGTGGATTAAAGACCTCAACATAAAACCAGAGACATTAAATCGCTTAGAGGAAAAAGTGGGGAAGAGCCTGGAACACATTGGCACCAGAGACAACTTCTTGAACAGAACACCAACGGCCCAGGCCTTAAGGTCAACAATTAATAAATGGTACCTCATGAGGCTGTGAAGCTTCTGTAAGGCAGGAGACACAGTCAACAGAACAAAGCAACAGTCTACAGACTGGGAAAAGATCTTCGCCAACCCTACATCTGACAAAGGTCTAATATCCAAAATATATAAAGAACTCAAGAAATTAAACACCACCAAACCAAATAACCCAATTAAGAAATGGGGCTTGGAACTAAACAGAGAATTCTCAACAGAGGCTGAGAAACACTTAAAGATATGCTCAATGTCATTAGTCATCAGAGAAATGCAAATCAAAACAACTCTGAGATTACATCTTACACCCATCAGAATGGCAAAGATTAAAAATTCAAGTGACATCACATGCTGACAAAGAGGTGGAGAAAGAGGAACACTCTTTTACTGCTGGTGGGAATGCAGACTAGTGCAGCCACTTTGGAAATCTATCTGGCGCTTTCTCAGCAAAATGGGAATAGGGCTTCCTCAAGACCCAGCTATTCCACTCCTTGGACTCTGTCACTCTTACTTGAATGCAGTAGGTTTAGCATAGGCTCCTATCTGCTATATAGTTAGTAAGAAAGCATCTTGGAATGCCTAGTAACAGTCAAACACTATCAAAACATGACAATTCAATAAAGAGCACATTTAAAATTATATGCATTAGCCACTTGCAAATCCATACTGGAGTAAGTGTGGAGTGGCCCCAGGAAAAATGTTTGCATCTGTAAATCATGGTGAGAAAACAACACTGTTTGGGGATGTTTGGATAATAAATGGTGAGCATGCTTATTTTTTATGTTTTGTACATACACCTTGCAGCCCACAACTAACATTTTATTATTAATTAGTCATGAACTGTGTATAGTGATACTGGGACACATCACAGTCACCTGATACTATACTAAGCTTTTAAATGTTACAAAGATTATCCTATCAAATTCTTAATTATTCTCTGTGGACTATATCTATTATCCAGATGGTGCTATGTGAGAAAAGTTAAATATATCTCAACTATTATTAGTTATTAGAAACAGAGCTAAAGCTGTACCCACTCACCTTAATTCAAGAGTTCACACTCAACCCTGTAGGGGTCACCAACTTGTAGTGGAGATTTTTCTTATGTTATGTAAACATATTTTTGTTTTGATCCCAAGTGCAGTATATGTAACTGCCTTCAGCTTATCCACAGCTAATAATAGGCTCGTAAAAGGTCATGTGATCTTTGTCAGCTGTTAACATCCTTGTGAGAGGACATGTGGTCTTTGCCATCTGGAAAATATCCTTGTACAAACTTACAGGTGTTATAAACAGGAGCCCAGAGAGAGAGAGAGAGAGAGAGAGAGAGAGAGAGAGAGAGAGAGAGAGAGAGAGAGAGAGAGAGAGAGAATTTGTTTTGAAGTGCTCCTGGAAAGAAATGCTCTGGAGAACACTTTGAGAAAGCTGCTAATGATTTTTCTGCTGTTCCTGCTGCCGTTTGCTTCTGCTGTTTGCTGTTTGCTGCTGCTTTCTTCTGGAATCCTGATGACAAAGAGTGGAACCACCCCCAAGGAACTGAGTCTAAAAAGTTCTACATTGCCTGTTCCTACTAACCTTCTTTCTCTCCAACCTAAGGCAGGTGGGTTGGAACCCAAAATAAAATAGGCTTAAAAAAATCAAAGCCTACAGGTAGCTCCCAATGTGTGGTGCCAAAATGTCCAAGTTATTTTTATAGAACTGTGTTTGTTCTCTCTTAACCTGGCTATCACACAAATATCAGAGACTCCATTATATTATTTTATCAAGATTCACAGCACAACTCTGAGCAGAACTAACTCTATACTGAACCCTCTAAACTAATCAGGTTTCCCCCCAGGGTACATCACAGAGATACTTGCACTTTGTGACTTTCCCTGATCCAACTGATCTTCTGATGTGACCTGGATCTGTGTCCATAACTCAATCTCCTGGTTGAATCCACTACTTCCCCCCTAACTCCTCCTCCCCTAGCTGACAGGAAGTCCAGCCTTATTCTCCCCTGCTCAGCAATTGGCTGTAAGCAGCTTTATTTGCATAGCAGGAGATGATTGGGGAGCAGAGTTTATACAATGTTGAGACAGGAGATTCTCAGAAGAAGGCTTGTAATCAGATATGGGGGCATACAGGAATCAGCATTTGAATTACATGATAACTTTATGCCTACACCAACTCCACTGACAGAAATTACAAGATGGCCCTTTGAGAGTATATGGTGTTAGCTCCTAAACTATGTCTTCTCCTCCAATTCTTTCATTTCATTACTCCATGTTTATGCCAAACTTAACATTCATTACATCCAGGGGGAAAAGACCACACACTTGGTGTGCATTTTCATATTCATTGTCAGTGGCTCTGCCATCATATCTGGGAGAGGTACGACATAGAGAGTGTTCATAGGCTGCTCACCTTCACAGATGTCAAGAATAGTTCGGGCATTTGAAGGTCTCTTTATTCTGCCCACAGCTTCCAGGGCACAGTTAAGCGTTGCTCTCCTGTGTGGCATCACGTGGCCTAGCAGAGTCTCAGGTGACTGAACTCTTTTCCACCAGTCACATATTAGTCTGAGTTTACATTTTGTGAACTTCAAGAGTATATTTATCATGTAGCTAACTCAAAACCAATAATAAAACTAAAAGCTATATATTTACTTTCGGATATCACATTTTAAGGGGAAGTACACTATTTTTTGTTTTACTAAAATAACCTGAATGTTTTACATTTCACTTCCAGTGTTTTCTCAAAGTGAAATCTGACTCATATTTTCCATGTAGTAAGATTTCTAGGACAGTCTTTATTTAAACAATTGCAACACTATGTCACAAGAAAGGCAACTTCCAGTGTAGTAGTTGGAGCAGCAACAGCCATCAAGAGTCCAGTTCAGGCCATTTGCTACATATGATAGGGGCATGAAGAACTTTGAATATCACATTTTATGCTCTATCACCCTAACTGACAATAAAAATAAGTGTCAGTTAAGATGACAGAAAGACCCTTAACCACTATGATCCTTACCCAATCAGCACAGTAATTTGTCAATTTGAACACATAACACTGTCTCAAAATGTAGTTAATATAACATAAGTCAGTTTAAAACCAATATATGTACATATTATAACTGTGTCTATTCATATTAATGTGAGGTCTTTTCACGAGGGGTTAGGGTTCTGCTTTACATTTATTAACTCATTTAGGCATTTACTCTTGGGGATATGGGTGTAGATAGATGTGCCTTGGAACACACGTAGGAGTCAGAGGACAAGTTTGATGAGTTGAGTCTCTCCTGCCACTATGTATATCCTGGGTAGTGACCTAGGGTCATCAGCCTTGTCAATAGCAACACGGAGGCATCTTATTGGTCCCCAGAAATAATTTTAAAAGTTTAATATTATTTTTTGTTACATTTATTTATAGGAGAAGGTCATACACAATCAACCATGGGTGTGTGAGGATCAAAGGACGGCTAGCTGGGGCCAGTTCTCCACCTTCACCATGTGGGTTCCAGACACAACATAGGGAGGTTTCGCATCAAGAGCCTTTACCCACTGAACTGTCTCACCAGCCCCAAGGCTTAATGTTTTAAAGAAAGGATGAAGATATCTTAATACTTTTATAATTCTGGCATTACACCTCCTTTGAAACAAAACATGCAGAATTTTTTTTCTTACTCTTTTTTTCTAAAATATTGTGACCATCACTGATGTCTTACAGAAAAGCAGAAGTCAGAACATGTGGCCAGTGAGGTAATGCAAGCTTTAAATATTTTTAGTTCTATGAAAAGAATAGCTCTGGTGGCTTTACTTTTCATTCATGGATGAAAAGGTGCCTCTGGAGTACCTGGAACTTGTTATGTAGTGCAACTTGACACTTCTAATTCTTGGGATATCCTCCTGTCTGTGGCTCCTGAAGCCTGGGGTTTACCACACCTGTTTACCACACCAGATTTTGTAAACTTTTGAAATCTCCTTTCCTGTGTTTCTTTCATTTTTAACTGAATAAAACAAGACTCAACTTTTAGCATAGGTAAGGCTCTGTGTTGTCATGTGTTATATTCAGGTAAATGATCCTGCACCATTAACGATGTGGCTAAAAGATGTTTTTGGTTGCTGCTATTTTTTTTTAAATAAATATACTTTTAAAAGGTTTGTTCATTCAATGAAAACTTTTAATTCATAATCACTAACTACAGTCCCTTATAGCATCTTTAAAGTAGTTTTATTTTTAAGTTTAAATTTTTAAGTTGGAGTACAAAATGATTGGCTTCATTATGGCATGTGCGTGCGTGTGTGCATGCGTGTGTGCGTGCGTGTGTGTGTGCGTGTGTGTGTGTGCGTGTGTGTGTGTGCGTGTGTGTGTGTGTGTGTGTGTGTGTGTGTGTGTGTGTGAGAGAGAGAGAGAGAGAGAGAGAGAGAGAGAGAGAGAGAGAGAGAGAGAGATTATTCTTTCTGATCACTCATCTCTCCCTCACTTCCACATGCTTCCTGCTCTGTTTTTCTGGTCCACCTTCTTTCTTGTAGTTCCTCCTCTGCCTTTTTTTAAATTAATCAATTGATTGATTCATTTTTACATCTCAATCTTAGACCCATCCCTCCTCTTCTCCTGGTCCCGCCTTTCCTTCTTCCCTCTTGCCCCTGCCCTGCTCCCTTACTCCTCAGAAAAGAGGAATCCTGCCACCAAGTACATCAAGTTATATCAGAACTGAAAGCATCCTCTTCCTAGGCGGCCAGGCAAAGCACCCCTCCCCAGGGGGAAGTCATCAAAAAGCATGCAACACAGTCCTTGTCTGAGACAGCCCCTGTTCCCATTAGTAGGGGACCCACATGGAGACCAAGCTGCCCATCAGGTACAAATGTGTAGGGGCCTAGGCCAAGGCCATGTGTCATCCTTGCTTGGTACTTCAGTGTCTGCAAGACCCCCCAGGGCCCATTAGTTGGCTCTGCCTTCATGTGGAGTTCCTGTTGCCTCCAGGTCCTTCTATCTTTCCTTCTCCAATACCAACCTCCACTCTTCCACAAGCTCAGTGTAATGTTTGGCTGTGAGTATCAGCATCTGTCCCAATCCATTGCTGGGTGGAGCCTCTCAGAAGACAGCTATGCTCATCTTCCACCTGCAAGCATGGCAGAGTGTTGTTAATAGTGTCGGGGGTTATCTCCCTTCCTTAGTGTGGGTCTCAGGTTGGGTCCTCTATCTTTATCCATGCACATCCTGAAGGCAGGGTAAATTTTAGGTCAAAGTTTTTGTGGGTGGGTTGGTGGTCCCCTCCCTCTAATAAGAGACCTGTTTGGTTGGAAAGTGGCCTCTTTAGTCTCCAGGACACCCACCACTAGGGGTCTCAGCTAGAGTCATAGCCATATCCTTCTGGGAACCTACCTTGTTTGTTTGGTTGGTGGGTTTGGTTTGGTTTTGTATTGTTTTGTTTGTTTTTGAGACAGGGTTTCTCTTGTAGCTCTGACTGTCTTTGACTTGCTTTGTAGACCAGGTTGGCCTCAAACTCATGTTGGGGTATGGTGTGATGTATTTTGATACTAATTACTGCTTGCTGTCCCTGCAACCCACTCTTTGATTTATAAAAAGCCATCCCACCTGGGCAGGGCAAAGGAGATAGGTGGGGCTAGGAGAGAGAGGGATTCTGGGAAGACGAAGAAAGGAAAGAGAAGAAGAGACCAGAGGAGAGGGTCCTGAGGGGAGAAAGAAGAAAGATCACCATGAGGAGGAAGGAGAAAGACCCTGAGGAGAGGAGAAGAAGGCCACCGTGGGTTAGATGGAGGAGAAGCACATGGCTGGCATGGATGGAGAATCCAGCCCAGGTGAAGAACATTAGCAAGTATTTGGGATTATGGATGGGAGATATCTTGATAGAAGTTATTAGGAACAGATGGCATGTGACTGAGGCAGGGATCCCATGCCTGCCCCACTCTAGGAAGTAGTTTAGAGGATTGATATCTTCCCTGCCCTAAGTTAGCTAAGGCTATTTTAAAATATAAGAAGTGCCTGTGTCTTGATTGATTGCTAGCCAGGCCTACTGCTAATACAGATAATTAAGAACAATAAACTCACAGCCTGTCTCTTCCTCCAGCTTGTGTCAGAGATGCCCCTGCACACCTCACCATTCCTCTTCTCTCTTCAAGCCCTCTGTCATCCCACTCCCACTCTCTCCACATCTGATCTACACCCTCATTTCCCTCAGCACTCCTTCTCCTATCCTGTTCCCTCTCTTCAGCCACTTCCACTATCTATTCTATTCTCCCTTCTGAGTGATATTCAAACATCCTCCCTTGGGCTTTCCTTGTTACTCAGCTTCTTTGAGTCTGTGAATTATGAGTGTGTGGTTATCCTATACTATATGGCTAATATTTGCTTATAAGTGAGCATATACCATGTGCATCTTTCTGGGTCTGGGTTACCTCACTCGGGATGATCTTTTCTAGGTCTATCTATTTGCCTGCAACCTTCATGATTTCCTTGTTTTTAATAGCTGAGCAGTATTCTATGTGTGCAGGTCTCTAAGAACACCCTCCTCTGCTTTTTTTTTGTCATAAGATCCTACTGCCCTCTCCTTATGCTGCTCCTCTGACACATCTTCCTCACCTTTCATGATCCTCTTGATAGTTTCATCACACACACACACACACACACACACACACACACACACAAATTTTAAATCTAGGTCACATACACAAGAGAAAGCATGCTGTATTTGTCAGAGTCTGGTTTACTTCACTAAACATACTGGTTTCTAATTCCATCTATTTTCCTACAGATGTAATTATTTAGTTTTTATTTATAGACGCATAAAATTCAATGTCTATATCACGTTTTCTTTATCCATTTATCTGTTTGCAAACATGTGAGATGTTTCTGGCTATTGTGAATAGTGTATCACTGAACACAGGTGTGCAATTATCTCTGTGAAATTCTGACCTAGTCATGGGGATGTATCCAAGAGCAGCTGTGTCATGTTTAATGGTAGTTTTAGTTTTTGTGATGAACTGTTGCATCGATATCCATAGTGGCCTCACAGGTTTACGCTCTCACCAGCAGCAAGTAAGAGTTTCTCATCCACCAAATCCATTCTGAAATTTGTTATCAGGTTTTCTTGGTTGCTTTCCTGATTGAATGAAAGACAAGCTCAGCACAGTTTTAATTCACATTTCTATGATGGCTAAGAATGTTTAACACTTTTCAAAGCATTTATGGACCATTTATAAACCAGAATTGCCTACTTCAGTTTGTTAGCCCACTTAATTATTGGACGACTTGTGCGGTTTGGATTTTTTTTTTTTTTTTTTTGGTCTTTAACTTTTGTAGTCCTATATGTACCCTGGAAAATAATTTTTTGTCTTATATGTACTTGAAGATTCTTTCCCATTCTGTAGTCTGTCTCTTCACTCTGTTAAATGTTTCCTCCTGCTTCCTCTCCCGCATGCTGGCATTACAGATGTTTGCCACCTTGCTGGTGATTACCCCATGGCATAGTAGACAAGCCATCTACTGTCTGAGCTACAACCCCAGCTTGTAGTTTCCTGAGATTTAACTGACAGTTTTCATCTATATTCATTAGGGAAATTGGTTTATAGTTTTACTTTTTACTTGTTCTAATATGATTTGGGTATGGGGTAATTTTTAGCATTACATCATGAGTTTGAATGTACCCTCTCCTCCTTCCTCATGCAGCAGTTTGAGAAACACTGACTTTTGTGCTTCTTTAACTCTTTAGATCAGTTTGTTGGTGGGTCTGCTTTGTTAGGGACATTGTTTTGTTCAGAAGATTCTTTTTATTGCTTCAATCATGCTGATTACCATGAATATGAATCAATATTTCTGTCCTTTTGATTTTGATAAGTCATATGAGTCTAAAAATTTATCTTTTTGCATTTCCAAAATTTAGTAATTGAGTTTTAAAATATTCCCTAATACTTCTTTACATTTCATTGTAATTTGTAGTAGCTTTTCTCTTTCTTGTTTAATTTTATTAATTCGAGCTTTATCTCTTTTTGTTGTTGCTGCTGTCCAGGTTGGTTTGGGAGTTGTTGGTCTTATTTAGTTTTCTAAAGAACCGAGTCTTTATTTGATGGAGTCTGTTGTTTGGTCACTACTTTTTTTTAGTTTCTGTCCTTATCTTTACTATTTTGACCCCTGCCTCCTGAGAGTCTGGAGTTCTGGTTCTCTAAGGCCTTGAGGTGTATCACTAGATTATTTATTGGTACTTTTTTATTTATTAATGTGACCATTTATAACTTTCAACTTCAAACTGCCCTAGTTGTGTCCCAAAGACGTTGGTAAGGTTTTTATTTTTTGTTTTGTTTTGTTTTTTCAAGAGATTTACAAAGCTCATCATTGTTATCGAGTGTTTTCTAAACATTTTTATTACATTCACAATGTGGTGTACAGATTTGTTTCGTTATTCAAAAATGTTTGTATGATTGTGAAAGTAGCAAAATATTTTGAAAATCAAGTTTTCAAAGAACTGCATACTCTTACTTCCTGATGTCCATTGTAATTTCAATTCTATTCTGTTTTGTAGTATCATATCATACTCCATTAAATTTTTTAAAGTTTATGATTAATTACTTTGACAACTCAAAGCTATTTCTCACAGAAGTTTTTTTAAATATTAAACTTCAGATTTTAGTTATTTTTATTTTCTAATAAATAGAGGTGAACCCTATCAGCTGTAAAGTTTCTAAATAGAGACAAAATCAAGAGTGCCCGGTCCAGAGCACGGAAAGCAGCACCATTTTATCAGGCAAATACAACTCTTTCGCATTGAAATGGGCTCTAGGCCAGCTCTGTTCCCATGATGCAAAGTCAGATGCAGCAGATGAGGAGCACAGCTTAGCTTCTATAACAAGCACCTGCCCCGGTGCATGTTGAGTTCAGTTAGTGCATGTGGACTTAAAAATAATGATATATGAACCACTTCTACAGACATTGCTCCTACCTAGTACAGTCTGTTTAGACTTAACTTTTAATTATTTTAAGAAAACATACTTCCAGTCTACTTTAAATCCTCTTTATGATGAAGGAAAAATTATTCTTTATTAGGTAGGATGTTGAGGGTAAATCACCAGTGGTGCAATTCTATAGTAGTGGCTAATGTCGTAGCACATACTCACCATTTGCTCTAAATTTTATGTGATCCCAATTCCTGAAAAGAATGGAAACAAATAATCTTAAAAATCAAAGTCAGTTTCCATATCTTTGATTAAATTTTGATGAGAGACAAATTCCCAAGTCCAGTGGCTTATGCTCCAATTGTAAAGTCAACACTGAATGGTCTGCACTTGGTCTTAGAGAGCGGCTTATTGTTGTTTGCATCCATACAATCAAAACTTGGACTTTGTCATTTGGCCATGAAGATCTTATAACTGTGAATCAAGAGATAAGAAGAAGATGAAGAAGAAGAAGAAGAAGAAGAAGAAGAAGAAGAAGAAGAAGAAGAAGAAGAAGAAGAGGAGGAGGAGGAGGAGGAGGAGGAGGAGGAGGAGGAGGAGGAGCAGGAGCAGGAGGAGCAGGAGGAAGAGGAGGAGGAGATGGTGGTGGAGGAGGAGGAGGGTGGTGTGGAGGAGGAGGAGGAAGAGGAAGAGGAGCTACTGTAGCTATAGGAATACTATCAGGGAAGAATTTGGGGAAGTCAGTGGCAGAGCCAAGGCTACTGGTTTTCATTTACAGTATAAGCCTGTCTCACAGAACACCATCTTTCAAGTTAAGCCCTAGCAGGATCTATCTATTTGTAACTGTGACAATTAGCAGTTTCTATTTCCCATTTGAAGACTGGAAGGAATATGGCAGTGATAACGATGTCTATTTATTCAGGTTACTTCTGCTTTGAAGCTGTTCTTGGTTCTCTATATTGTACTATGTTCCTTGTAAAGGGGAAACCAAAATTACTTTATTAAGTGACCCTTGAAAATTTCCCCAAATCCCCATTTGGTTTGGATTTCCCGTAGTCTATTCTCGGATGATAATAGCAGAGGAAAGCATATGGCCCTAATAGATATTCAGACCAGATGTTAGTTGTCTAACACATATCCTATTCCTGAGCGGCTGGGCAGAAGAGTCTGTGTGAGAAGATGGGAAAGTCATTAGCTAGAGACAGTGCACATCCCACTATTCTCACCAGTTTATAAAAGCCAAAGTCCTGGGCTGCAGCCCCTCTGGCCCTGTCACTCTGGAAAATTCTGGAAAATGTTCACAGCATTCAACCTACTGCATGTGCACACAGAGCAGAAGGGAAGGAGACATACCTGAGATCAAATCCCAGGACAGATTGAAAACAGAAGGGCAGCTCAGTGCTGGCCCTGTGTGCACTGCCTGCAGCACAGAGCATGCAAAACCTTGGAGCCAGGCCCTCCCTTCTCACCTGTTTCTAAGGCTTATTTCAGGGATGGTTCCAAAGCTTGTGACCTATCATGGGTTTCATCCACCACAGGGCACAGCAAACTGGACATTTTAGTGGTGCAAACTGACAGCAGTAAAGTCAAGAAGGCATCTTTGGTGACCATTGATCAAAATGGAATTGGACAGTTTTACTTTGTCAAAGCAAGCCTACTTAAAATGTTACCTGACATACGCACCTTTCGATCACTGAAATTAGTTATGGTTTTGTTATTAAAACACATGTATCACCTTGGTTTCAGCAAACACACAGTGGACACTATTACTGAGGAAGGTGTGTCTTACTTAACACATGAAAATATAGCAGAGGAACTGTTTTTCCACAGAGCCTTTTCAAAAACAGCTTACAAGATGTCTTTACCACCAACAATCATTGGATGGAATAACAAAATTTGATAAGCAGGTATTGGATGTGGATGAGTATGAACAGTCTTCCTTTTCAGCTCTTGAATGCTACAGAAACCCATGAATATGAAATGAAACACTTCTCTCACATAGAGTCCCAGTAGGATGTCCTCCCCTCCATCCCAGTTTCCTGGTTAGTGAAGACTTTCATGGGACATGTCCCTTGGGTTAGATAAGTGAGTATATACCATTTTACTCTTTCTGCTTCTGGGTTAACTCACTCATTTTGATCATTTCTAGTTCAATCCATTTGTCCACAAATTTCGGGAATTCCTTGTTTTTAATAGCTGAGTAGTATTCCATAGTGTAAATGTACCACAGTTTCTTTATCCATTCTTCTACTGAGGGACACTTAGGCTGTTTCCGTGTTCTGGCTATTATGAATAAGGCTGCTATGAACATGGTTGAGCAAATGTTCTTGATGTGTGCTGGAGCATCTTCTGGGTTATATTCCAAGGAATCGAATAGCTGGGTCTTGAGGAAGCCTTATTTCCAGTATTCTGAGATAGCGCCAGATAGATTTCCAAAGTGGCTGTACTAGTTTGCATGTACAGGGAAGGAGGTCCCCCTCAGTCACAGTCATAGGGGAGAGGAGTAAGAGGAAAATGGGAGGGATGGAGGAATGGGACAACACAAGGGACGGGATAACAATTGAGTTGTAACATAAATAAATTAATAAAATATATTGAAAAAAGAAATGAAACACTTTATAAATGGATAATTATGAAAAGAGACAAAAATATGGTGCACATCTGAAAATCTTCTCTTTCTACACAGAGTAAAGCAACATTGCCCTTTAGAGGCCAATTGGGAAGGCCTGGTAATGTGAGGTATGGTTGGAAGGATAAATACTGTATGTTATTGTTTCAGGCCTTCAAATCTGATTTTACTAATTGATAATCACTGGCAAGTGCAAACTTGTAGTGATAAATATAGTTATGATGCTCCTAGATTCAGTTGAAATAAAAATCCAGCTCTTAAAATAATTTTTTAATTAACATTAACCAGAAATAAATAACCAAAGGCATGGGCCATGTCTTTCCTACCAATTTTGTACACAATTCAAATGCTGAAAATACTAGTTAGAGGAGCTGTTTGTGCTTTGGTGGGTGTATGTGTGCGCAGCTCTGTGTAGGTGAGAGTGCAATGTGTGTGTGTGTGGCGCACGTGTGTGCACACATAAAGACATCAGGTTTTTGCGTGTGTTCATGTGTGTGTGAACAGCTGAGTGTGTGTGTGTGTGTGTGTGTGTTTATGTGTGAGTTTGCATGCAACATGGAGATCAGACATTGGCATCAGATTTCTTATTTAGTCATTCTCTATCTTATTTTTTGAGACAGGGTCTCTCAATGAGCTCATTGGTTCAGCTGGACTGCCTGGTCAGCAAGCTCTAGGAATCTGTCTGTCTGTCTTCCTACACATTATGGAGGTTAGAAACATACCTGGATACAGCCTGCTGCTGCCAGGTTATGAGAGATCAAACATAGGACCTTACGCCTTTATCACAAGCATGTTACTAGGTAAACATCCCCTCAGCCTCAATGTTGCCATTTTCAAGGAGCCTCTCCTTAATCACATATGGGTTTATGACTGTGTCTTTTGGTTCAATGATATACAAGACCAAATTAAAGCAAAGGGTAGCATGCCAGTCCTTCTGGCTCTAATTAGCTCATTATAACTGGTTCCGTGGAGGACCGAAGATTCACTGGGGAGTTAGTCTATTAACTAGAATTTGGGTGGGTGCACGTAGGAAGCAGGAGAATGCTACATATTCAAGAGAAGGAAAGCCAGGACACACCCTGGCCATGAAGGCATCCTCAGCCAAGATGAAGAATGTGGGCTTGAAGTTCTACATCTCTGTGGCAAGAGTTAAAATATCTAGCCATGATTTCAGAGGCTTGAGCCAGGGGTAGGAACTTGGCTCTCTAAGAGGGTGGGAAGCAAAAAAGTCCTGGTTCACTGCACTTTTTAGGTGTGGTTTACAGCATCTGGTGTAGAGTGTCAGAAGGCAGGGAAAGGGTGCCGGTAAACAAATACAGATATGTAATATGACAGTAAACTATATAGAATCCAATGTGGCACACCCCAGGCAATAGACAAAAAACAATGTCAATGCCAATAGCTACCCAGTTTCTAGAGGCCATAGAAAGAGAACGATGAGAGTCTAAAGGTAATGTCAACAATGGCCGGGCATCATGGAGCACACTTATAATCCCAGCACTTAGGAGGCAGAGGCAGGTGGATCGCTGTGAGTTCGAGGCCAGCCTGGTCTACCCAGCCAGTCAAGGACAGCAAGGCTAAATGGAGAAACCCTGTCTCAAAAAATAAATAAATATAAATAAATAAATAAATAAAAGTAATGTCAGCAATGGGCCTGAATTCACAATGTGTTCACACTGGAGGAAGTTCTGCTTACCTCTCCTTGGAGACATACAGAGATTATGATACCTTAAAGGAGAGAAGATGAGTCTAGATTGCAGATTCGAAGCCACCACTCTTCCCAGGCTAATGCGCCGAGTTCTGTCATAGAGTCGGGCCTCTTCCATACACATTGCTGCTTTGGAAGTAGGAAGGTCTGAAGGAGAGAAATAAGGTCTAAGAGGGAAGCTGACAAGACAAGAGGAAGGTGCCCGTGACTGTAGTCTGCAGTCAGTCATAGTGAAATACGAAGTAGTGTGTCTCTACTCAGCAATGGATGCAGAGGAAAGCCATCGTCTCAAAAACACACCAGTGTACAAACAGCTTTTTAGAAACACTACTCTGTGGCCTTTAGAAGAAGTGTTTGAGGAAGGCAGAAATTTTAGACCATTATAACAGAGATCTGTGAGAACATAGGTGGCCAATGAGCACCCAAGAAGAGAATGGGTGAACTATAAAATCTTGACTTGTTTGGAGGTGCTTGACCAATAGAGTTTGGCTGTCTGCAGGAAAGAAAAGAGAACGTTTCCTAGATCTCTGTGTGTGTGCCTGGTTAGGTCATTTTTTTGATCACTAGCTCTCATACTGTAACCTTCACAGAAACATCTGAGAGATTATCAAAACACACACGCTGCAAAGGTGCAGGCATAGGGTGTATAATACAAGGGGTCTAGAAAAACGTCACAATCTGTGTATCTGCAATAAGTTTCTTGTTGATGCTGATGCAGCATTAGAATACTGTAAAGCAAGATTATTAGCTCTATGTTTATAAAATGAGATCATCATTTAAGTAATAGTATAATATGTCCAATAGCAAACAAGTTTCTTTACGTCTACATACGTAGATGCCAGCTGTATCTATATCTGTCCATTCACCTCTCTCTATACATCTATCTATCTATCTATCTATCCATCTATCTATCTATCTATCTATACACAACACAACACACACACACACACACACACACACACAAAGAAATTAGAGATACAGGGCAATAAATTTGTTTTTTAATGAGAACAGAATGGGACAATGTAATGTAAAAAACAAAAAGTTTAAAATGCATTCAGTTTCAGATCTACATTGGTTGGAAATGGCATATGTAGAAGACTGGCTTAGAAAGGCAAATTTAAAAGTTATTTCCATACATAAGGTAAATGGCAAAAAGTAAAACTGTAAAGAACACTGGCTTGTGATGATGAAAAGTGTCAAAGACAGACGTCTGGGGCTAGCATTTTTTTAAGCAAACATCAAAATCTCCTGAAAGAGAAGCGATTAGAAGTGAGGCCCCAGAAATATGATGCCCAGAAAGCTGGATTTCCAGAGTGTAAGACGGTTTGAAAGTGAAATACTTTGCCCAGCTCGGGGAACAATTCTCCTCCCCCACCTCCAGCGCCTGTAACCAACAAGATGATGCCTGCAGCCACACCTTCCTCTAGCCCCAGCACTGCCTCTACACCACCATCTCTGGTCATTGTTATGGTCCCCTACCTGTTCTAAGACTAACAGGATAAGTCTCCACTTGGTACGAAAATATAATGAGAGTTACTTGCACAGTTATGCCCTGTGAAAAACCTCATAGCCATTCTGGATTGTCTAGACCAGACCATGGTTCTCAACCTTTGGGTCACGACCCCTTTAACAAACCACTATCATGAAAACTATTTACAATTCAATTCATAACAGTAGCAAAATGACACTTATGAGGTAGCAATGAATAATTTTATGAGTTGGGAGGTCACCACAACATGAGGGTCACAGCATTGGGGAGGTTGAGAACCAGTAGTCTAGACCAAGGGTACAAGTCAGCTCAAGTCCACATTTACAATACTGATCAGCATCTCTCACTCTTCATCCTCTTCCTACGGAAGAAGTGCAGACCCCCAAGGTGTGTGTACAGATTAGCCACACATTTTAATCCATATAAGTGCAACATGGAGCGAGGTTTCTCACTGCTTAGTTAAGCATACAACTGTGAATCTAAGGTCAAGACTATTTTCATATTATCATTGTTTGTTAGATTGTCCTTTTGTTCAGGTTTATAGCATGTGATACTTTTTTATTGACTGACCCTGGAGCTCACCAACAAGCTGGCCTGGCTGGCATGCGATCCTCCACTCTCTGCTTCCCAACTATGGAATTACACGGGTGGTGGTATCTAAAACCTGTGCACTGAGTCATCTCTCCAGCTCCCCATAATTTATTTTTCTTGTATCATGTGATTTAAGGATTTAAATACACTTCTTTCTCCTTCATAATGATTTAGCAAATGCTCTGTATTTTCCCACTGGCTCACAGTGCTGTATTTGCCTTTCAAAAAATTTCCATTTGCATGGGTGTAAGTTTCAGGGATTTTTACTCAACATAATCATAAGCATCAGGTACTATGTCTTATCACTGAAGCTTTATCATGAGTCTAACTACCCTGATCTTTATACTAACATCTTGGCATTTCGTGCTTGCTTCTCAGATAAAATTTAAAATTAGAAAAGATATATAGTGCCATTATGTTTGTATTTAAATTGAGAAAAATTAACAATTTTAATTGTGGAGAACTATCCATGTTGGTTTTTTTTTATATTATGGTTTGAAACTAAATTTTCTGTTGCTTTTCCCTAAACATAATGCAAGTCTTTGCCAGACATATTTCTAAGATTTTAGAATTTCTTTTTTTTTAAAGTTCTGCCTTATTATTAGATATATATTCAATGTACACACAACTGCTTTAGCTTTTGGTATAGAATGTAATAGACTTTATAAATTAAAAGCATTATAAGAGCTTTACTTAATATTTTATTAGTTCTAATAGTGAGTAGAGAGGGTTAATTAGATTCTTTAAGGCAACTTTAAGCCTCAAAGTCAATAAAAAATGATGTGAAATCCAATGGACATTTGTAAATTATTCTTTATCTGCCACATGCATGTTTTTATCATTATTGTTGTTTGAAAAGATGGAATTTTAAATTTATAAAGTTGGCCGATCAACCAAGGATTCATCATTACTCGCTCAAGTTTTGATAAATGTTGTGTCAAATGCATTGCTGGGATTGTAATATATTTCATGTACCCTTCCTCTTTTGTCTCCATCCTACAGACAAACCCAATTCTCGACTTTATTGACACAATTGTTTCTACAGAACTTTTTACTTTGTCTTCCTTTGCAGGCTATTGAAGCATTTAATTATTTTCTCAGTATTTCTTTTATTTAGTTTTTACTACCAGAGTTGAATGTCCCCATAAAGGAGGATGGTAGCACATCAGAAGCTTCCTCAGAAGAGGGGCATTTCTGAAACACATTGACAGGGAGCTGTCTTGACACCTCAGCAATGACACTCTGAAGAGTTGACAAGGAGGTACATCTAATCTACCACCACGATGCCCAGGCAGATTGTAGATGCCTCTACTGACTGCCCTGTTAGTATTAGGGTTGCCATGTATATTCATCATTACCACTAGGCTGGGAGCTCTCAGGGCCAGGACCATGGCTATTAAAGTTTGTTGAATCTACAAATGTAATCAAACATCTCACACACACTGGGCTTAAGGAGCATTATGTTTTTTCCATCACTGAGGAGCCAATGATTTTCCTTGAGGAGTTTGTCTTGGCCTCCAGGACGATTTAATTGAGATTTGGGAGTTATTATCTGTACCCAGGCACTAGTTAGGAGCAGCCACAATGCAGGGAGGAATTGAATTTCTCATTCTCATGTATATTCAATTCCTTGAGATTTTTTTTTCATAGAGGTCATCTTCTCACAATGGCTTTTAAATTAAATAAGAGTCCCTGATTCAGGCTTTCACAGGTTCTCTTAACTTTGATAAGACCTGGCCTGATGTATTCTGTGCATGTGTCTGTACATGATTATTCCAGATTTCCTCGTTAACTGCATCTACAAAAATTGTAAATTAAAATTTGGTCCTTAACTATTACCCAGATCTATGTCATAAACTATAGCGATTTGAGATTGAGACAAAATTTTCCCAATTGTTAAGTGTCTCAAAAGATTGAGTCAGTGCCTTCCCACGTCAACTTTTGTCTTTTCTATGACATAGGGATAAAGATGACCCATATTAGGGGTCTATCTGAATATCAAATTAAAGATTTAATTGAACCCGATTCCCAAGTCTCAGAATGGAATCAAAGGTTAAACAATTACACCATGACCTTTTGCTGGCTCAGAAATGACTAACTGTAAATGATTTTCATACTCTTGGTATTCAGACACTCAAGACATACTATCCCCTGTTCGGTGTGTCAACTAGGATCTTTCCCGGTCATTCCTCTTATTCCCGTGCAGCTTAGGTGAGGTTCTCTTCTGTGTCTGGGCACGTTCTTGAGTAATGATCTCTGTTGCAATGGCCTGAATAATATCTGGTACATTTTCTTTGACAATACAAATGACCTAAGATTCTCCATAAAAGTTGTTTTCTCCTTTCCCTATTATCTTTCCCAATCTTGCAATAAAAGGTTTTGGTTTTTTGTTTTTGTTTTTTGTTTTTGTTTTTGTTTTTGTTTTTTTGATTCATACCCTGAAGAAAGTTCCAACTTTTTGGAGAGGTGTCATTAATTGGCTACCATATATTGCCTTAAATGTTCATTTCTCATAAATTTCCTTTTTTGGACATCCCAGTTACTGATTATGTGTGAAATTACATCCCAATAGATTAGTTTTCATGTTTTATCATCAAAGTACTGTTTCCTTTAAAAAATATGTAATCCACAAATAGAAAATTGCACAAATCATTTCTTCTGCTCAATAAAAGTGGAGTGAACACAATCCTGTACCCACAATTCTGATTAAAGAATAAAACAGATCTAGGACACATCCAGACTTCTGCCTTCCAGACATCATCACTCCTCCACTCCTCAATGGCATCTGCTATGCTGACTTCTAATGCCTGAAGTTGATTTGGCTATTTTACTCTCTCCATAGATGGATACATACAGGGTGCACTTTTTAAAAACCAGGACCCTTTTATTCAATCTTCCATGGTATAAATACACCAAAAAATTACCTGTATCTTTACAGTGATATTTATTTGGGTTTTTTCAACTTTTGCTTCCTGTGAATGGTGCTTCTCTCTCTCTCTCTCTCTCTCTCTCTCTCTCTCTCTCTCTCTCTCTCTCTCTCTCTCTCTCTCTCTCTCTCTCTCTCTCTCTGTGTGTGTGTGTGTGTGTGTGTGTGTGTGTGCGCGCGCGCACGCACGCACTTGTCTACTATGTCCATGTAGACACATTCCTTTCTTCAGGTGAAAGTTTAGGATTGGGATGATTGCATCAAAAGGCCTGGTTATTATCAATTAATTATTAAAAAGTTTTCCAGATTGGTTTGCACTTTAATCAATAACATATACAGCTTCCCATGTTCTTACTATTAATCCATTTTCCATTAATCCTTGTAGTTTTTCCATTTTGAGAACATTACTAAGCTGGAGTTACATAGCGCAGACTCTTTTTGTGCACAATGTTTTTGTGATGAATCCAAGTGTGTGTGGGTATGTGCATGAGCAGCCTTTGCACTGTTTCGCTAAACACTATATTCTGTTTTATGAATCTGTTCACCTGCTCTTTTACTTGGCACTTTATTGGGTTTGGGTAACTATGGATAGACCCATGTGAAAATTTGTGTTAGAGGATTTCTGAAATTGCTAGGTGTTTGCATACTAGTTCATATCTGTGAAAAAAACTTACTTTAGAAGAATCCATCACATTTTTTCAATGGCTGTACAAGTTTACATTACTGTAAAAGTAAATGACTGAATTCTGACTATTTTTAGTTCTTCCATTCAATGAAGAGCAAAGGGTTCAGTCCTATCTTTTTAAACAGTGTGTCCTATGAGGCATGCAGTGTTGTCTTGTCTTAGTTTTAAATTAAATACTCCAGGTGCTAGCAATGCCTAATCTCCTTTCACTTGCTCTTTAAATACTACTTTTAGTGAAATAGCTGTTCATAATTTTTGCTAACTTTTGAGCTATTTTGGATTTCACTTTGGAGTTTCCAGGTTGTCTAAATATTTAGCTACAATTGCTTTGTTGGATGTGTACATTTTAAATATTTCTTCAAGTTTGTACATTTTAAAGTTCTACATTTGGCCTCAGTGATTGTGATTACTTTGTATTACTTTTTTTATAGTGGGAGAAAATATTAAGTCAAGGTTGCTTTTAAATATAGATGCTCAGCTTTCATAATATCATATTTTAAAATGTTATCCTTTTCAGTAAGTTGCAAAGTATTTCTTTTTTTATGAGTTTACCTTACATGTGCTTGGATGACCATCACTCCTCTGTACTGAGCCATTTTAAGATTAATTAAGTAATTTATTTATTCACTTTACATCCTAATCATAGCCCCCTTCTTCCTCTCCTCCCCTTCCCACCCTCCCTCCCTCTTCTTCCTGTCCCCTCTTCCCTACTTCTCAGAAAAGGGGAGCCCTCTTCTCCACTCCAACTAACCCACCCCAGCACATTAAGTCAAGTTACATCAGGACTGAGTGCATCATCTTCCCCTGTAGTCTAGTGAGGCAGCCCAACCAGGTTGAAGTGATCTTGAAGCAGACAAGACAGTCCAGGTCAGAGACATCACCCACCCCCTTTACTAGGGAGCCCACATGAAGACCTAGCTATCCGTCTGCTACATTTGTGTAGAGGGCCTAGGTCCATACATGGTCCTTCATTGGTGTCTTAGTCTCTGCAAGCCTACCTAGAAAACTTCCTGAACAGAATACAAACAGCTCAGGCTCTAAGATCAACCATTAATAAATGGGACCTCATGAAACTGAAAAGTTTCTCTAAGACAAAGGACATTTTTTATTAAACAAAACAGCAGGCAACAGATTAGAAAATGATGTTCACCAACTCTACATCTGACAAAGGCCTAATATCCAAAATATATAAAAAAAAACTCAAGAAATTAAATACAACCAAATGAAATAACTCAATTAAAAATTGTGTTCAGAGCTAAACAGAGAATCCTCAACAGAGGAATCTATAATAGCTGAGAAGCACCTAAATAAATCCTCAATATCCTTAGTCATCAGAAAAATGCAAATCAAAAATACTCTGAGCTTACATTTTATACCCATCAGAATGGCTAATATCAAAAACTCAAGTGACAGCACATGCTGGTAAGGATGTGGAGAAACGGGAACACTCCTCCACTGCTGGTGGGAGTGCAAAGTTGTACAACCCCCTTTGGAAATCAATCTGGTGTTTTCTCAGAAAATTGGGAATACCTCAAGACCTAGCTGTACTACTCCTGGGTATGTACACAAAAAGATGCTCCACCATTCAATGAGGACATTTGTTCAACTAGGCTCATAGCAGCTTTATTCCTAATAATCCAAAATGAGGAAAACCCAGATGTCCCTTAACCAAATGATGGATAAAGAAACTGTGGTACATTTGCACAATGTAATACTACTGAGCTATTAAAAACAAAGACATCACAAAATTTGCAGGCAAATGGATGGAACTAGAAAAGATCATCGTGAGTAAGGTATCCTAGATCCAGAAAGATACACATGGTATGTACTTACTTATAAGCATATTTTAGCCATATATACAGGATAAACATACTACAGTTACCAGACCCAAAGAAGATAAGTAACAAGGAGGACCCAAGGGAAGATGCTTACATCTCACTGAGAAGGCGAAATAGAATAGACAGTGGAGCCATTGAAGAGAGAGAATAGAACAAGAGAAGGAAGACTGGGGATGGAGATCAGACTTGGGGAAAGCAGGGAGTGTGTGTGTGTGTGCAGAGGGCTTACAGGGAGAAGACAAGCTTTCGGTAGGGACATCTCTGTGACAAGATGAGGACTTAAGACAGGGTAGGCTCCTGGGAAGATATGGTGTTGACTCTAGCTGAGACTCCTCATAGCAGGGATCATGGAGACTGAAGAGCCACTAGACAAGACTTCTGGTAGAGAGAGGGGATCAGAATCCATCCACAAAAGCTTCAACTCATAATTCACCCTACCTACAAGACATACAGGGATAAAATGGAGACAAGATTGAGGGAATGTTCAACCAATGCCTAGCCCAACCTGAGACCCACCCATGGGAGAAAGCCAGCCGCTGACACTACTATTAATGATATTCTGCTATGCTTACAGACAGGAGCCTAGCATAGTGGTCCTCTTAGAGACTCCACCTAGCAGCAGAGCTAAACATGCTAAGACTCACAGCCAAACATTGGGAGGAGGGCAACGAGTCTTGTGATATAGTTGGGGGGGGAGATAGAAGGACCTGGAGGGGACAGAAGCTCTACAAATTGTTTCTATTAAAATATCTTATATTTGAAAAACAGATGTTTTATTCCACTTGACCATACCATGTCTATCCATTTACCAATACCATACTCTTTGATTATAAGTCTTATGTTGAATAGTACAATTCCCTACGCTTTATTTTCCCCCTCCACGTTGATGAACGTAGTTCCTTTTGGCTTTATTAATCATCTTACTTATATAGACAAAATACAGCTTGCTAGGATATGCACTGTAATATATATCATCTACTATATGTGTGTAAATATCTCATATCAACTCTGCTTGGCTATCTTGAGAAACACTGGCATTTTTGTTAACTTGTGTTTTCCAATCCATGGACATAGCATATCTCTTTGACTTATTGAACTCTTTTTTGATTTTATATACCCTCATTTTATAATGTAGCCACATTTTAGTACATTTATATACAAATATTTCTCCAATTTTTAGCTACTGTAAGGTATACATAAGACATTTAGATTCTTAATTATTTATTATTAATGAACAATAATAGATATATAACTAGTTTTTAATGCACTGACTTCATTGCTGTGATAGAATACCAAAGAAAAGCAATTGAAGAAAGAAAAGATTTATTACTGCAGTAAACTAGCTGCAACAGGAAAGATATTGCTGCAAGTAGAGAAGGCGTGGCTGCTGGAGCAAGAGACCTGTGGTCGTCTTGTATCTGCCATCAAATTGACGCCTCCAAGTCCTGTGACTGAAGTGTGTGTTGTCTTCAGTAAAAGGGTCGTTTCCTTATCCATTCTTCAACCAAGGGACATCTAGGTTGTTTCCAGATTCTGGCTAATACGAATAAGGCTGCTACAAACATAGTTGAGCACATGTCCTTGTTGTGTGGTGGAGCATCTTTTGGTTATATTCCAAGGAGTCAGATATCTGGGTCTTGAGGTAGCCTTATTCCCAGTTGTCTAAGAAAGTGCCAGATTGATAAGTAAACTGTGGTACATTTATACTATGGAATACTACTCAGCTATTAAAAACAAGGAAATCTTGAAATTTGTAGACAAACGGATGGAACTAGAAACGATCATCCTGAGTGATGTAACACAGACCCAGAAATTTACACATGGCATATACTCACTTATAATTGGACACTAGCCCAACAGAGATGTCCCCTGAAAGTCTTCACTTAGCAGGAGATTGGGACAGATGTGAGGGCTTGCTATTGGGACTCCAGGTGAGGGAGGTAAGGGAGAATGGGGAAATAGAAGGATTCAAAGGGTCCTAGAAACCTACAAGAAGACCATTAAGGCTGCCAGACTTGGACCTAGGGGGGAGGGTCTGCTCAAACTACTGTACCAACCAAGGACATGCGTGCAGTAAACCTAGAACCCCTGTTCAGGTCTAGCCAATGGACAGCACATTCTCCACGGTTGTGTGGAGAGCAGGGATTGACTCAGATATGAACTCTGGTGCCCCCTATTTGACCACTTTCCCCTTGGTGGGGAAACCTGGTGGCACTCAGAGGAAGAGTAAGCAGGCTACCACGATGAGACCTGATAGGCTGTGATCATATCATGGGTGAGGAGGTCCCCTTCTGTCACAGACCTAGGGGAGAGGAATGGGATAAAAGAGGGAGGGAGGGGCAATGGGAAGATACAAGTGAGGGGATCACAATTGAAATGTAATCTGAATAAATTACTTAAATAAAAAATTTTAAAAGGTCTTTCCCTTGGCTTCTGGGAGGCAACCAAGTACAATGGCCATGACACTGATGGTATCTTGGATGTCCCTACCCAACAACTGGATGAGGGGTTCCCAGTCTCTGTGAGAAACATGGTAATGTTTGTTGGATAGTCTTGGCTCCTGGAGAAAACACTGCCACCCCGTGAAAACTTTTCCATTTACTTCATACCTGTGCACAAACACATACCAGTCTCGCTTCTTCTTTGCATGGTTAGTAAGTTAGGAATTCTGAAATATATCCATGATACTTTATGTTTGAGGTTATGGGAATCTGGGCATTTGTAAAATCCACAAAGAATGCCTATTTCTTTGTTTTAACACACCAAAGGCTAGTTAACATCAAGCTGCAAGCTCTGAGCAGCCTAACTGTTTCCATTTCAGAGTGTCAATCTGGTTTTCAGAGACTGAAGCACATCACAGTTTGACTTGTACCAATCAGTGCTTAGTCTGGAATCCTGCGGTGACACGGATATGTGCTGGGGTTCTTTAGTTCTTTTCTTTAAAGCCTTAGGCGAAAGGGTTGGGCTTACATCTGTGGACAGACAGTTCAGGGCTGGCCCCAAGACTGTAGTAACATTGATCCTGTCCCTAAGCCTCTTTCTTCCAGTCATCCCCCTGCCCTCTACTTTCTAGTTTTTTCCAAAGTTTCCTCTTTCTTCTTGTCCCTCAGCAGGATTTGGGCCATAGGTAGTCCATTCTGTCTTCACAGTGCCTATGTCCAGGGCTAAGTGTTTGAGTATAAGGAAAAAGAAAGCAAGAGGTAGAAATTCTCCCTGCTGTCGTGGGGCCAGTTCTCTTACGATCACATATTTTCACATGTTTATTGCTTCCCTTTGCTGCTTCTGGCCCTGCGGCAACCACCACAAACACATGCTGACCAAATTCTGAGAAACAGAGATGAGAGTAAAGCTGAGGATTTTACTTTTCTCCTGTAAAGGTTAGGGCTCTCTTTTCCCACACCTTAAACCATAATTAGAACATGAAAAACTAAGTAAATAAATAAGATTAAGGACATGTCAACTTCAGCTTGTAGCTATCAGGGGGAAAGGAAAGGGAAAAAGTACTTCCTGGTTTGTGTTTATGAAATTATGTCTTCATTCTTTCTTCCTTATCTGTGTACTTTAAAGGGTTTTTTTTCTCTTTGTCTTTGATTTTGAATGTTTTATTGTGTTTGCCGGTATGAATTTTATTGTTCATAACTGTATTTGGGTTCTGAATATTTGTTAAACTCATTTACTGTTAACTTTTATTTCAGCTGTTATCTCTGAGACAGTGTTTTTCCTCTTTTTCTGCTCTCTCTTAGGGACTCCAGACATGGAATGCCCCTTGATGCCATAGATATCTCTGTCACTTCTTACCCCGCACAAAGCTTGGTTTTCTCTCTGTGTTTCCCTCTGAGTGCTTTGTGTTGCCTTGTCTTCAGGAGAGCTAATCTTTTTTTCTCTTTTATTTAACTTCATCTGATATATTACTAAAAATGTCTGCGTATAACTTCAGTTCCTCTTTTAAGAATTGAATGCCCATTTGATTCTTTTTAATATGCAAATTATATAGTAAAATTCTTAAATCTGTTGTTTTTCATGCATTATTGCATTACATGTAGCTTTTTTTTTTTTTTTTTTTTTTTTTTAGTTTTTCTTGAGACAGTGTAGTCCTGGCCATCATAGACTCACTTTCTAGACCAGGTTGGCCTTGAACTCACTCACGGAAATCCCCCTGCCTCTGCGTCCCCAGTGCTGGGATTAAAGGTGTGCGCCATTACTTGTAGCTATTTTTTATTTTTTTTTTATCAATTCTGTCTAGTGTCTTCAGCATTTAGGTTTCTCCTAGATGATTGTTATGTTTTCTCTTAGTTTTTAGCCATTTAATCTGGATTATCAATGTTTTATTTTTTTTTGATCATGCACTATTTAATAAGCCATAAATATTATACTAGCATAGACACAATGTTCATTTAAACAGAATTTATTTTCACGTATGAGTGGGAAATCACTTTAATTCTGTCTAGGACTAGGATTTGATTTGAACTCCAGGCTCAGTTCTGAAGAAGAGTGATGTATTTTTCTTTTGTTTTTGAGACAACCTCTTGCTGTTTAAGTTGGATGGAGCAACCTGCCATTCCTCCTGAGGCAGCTCGCCAGGTGCTGAGATTGCAAGCATGTCACCATGTCACTCCCTGGCGAGTTTCTCTCTTACTTCGTGTGAAGATAGCCCTTCGGAAGTCTGAGCACAAACTGGGAAGAAGACTGTACTCTGTTTCTTTCCCCACAGCACATCAATATGCTGAAACTTCTGATTACCTACTTATCCCATTTGCTACTTCTTTCTAGAAAGTTCCTAGCACAGGGGACAGCAGAGAAAAGTGTGTAGACCTCTACCTCCCTTCTCCTTGCAGCCTTCTTCAACATCTATTTTTAACTAAATATTTTTATAAGAATTACCATGGTCATGGTGTCTCTTCATAGCAAAAGAGCACTGAGTAAGACAAATTCATTTTGTGTGTTATTCTTTTCATAAGAACAAGTATTGTGATGATAAATTAAAATAAGTTAGTTAGATAACTCTCAAATGAAACAAATTAAAAAATTATCTTCTTGAATTATACTATTCTCCACTAAAAGCACTATTTCTCAACTACAAGTTGTGGTTTCTCAGATTTTGAGATAGTGACTTATTCAAAAGATTGTGTCAATACCTGCAATCAAAATTTTATATTGAAAAATCTTACATTGGATCTAACATTTTCCTTACTATTTTGTACAATAAAATAGTGTTGCCTTACAATTGTAAGCTTCACGGTGGGTTCTAAGCATACAAAACATCAATTACCACAGAGGTTTCTATGAAACAGTGTCAATAGCTGGTCAACAGACATTTCCAAATGAATGTCTCATGTCTTCCCTCTCCATTCCAGAAGTAAAGCTGAGTTAGATGACACACCACTTTCCTTTGTATATGTTGATTGATACATCCAGCTATGAGGCTACAAGCATTTCTCCAAGTAATTGCATCTGTATGATGTTATGTTCAGTTACTTAACAGCTGCTTTACATGTGGGAGAGCAAGTTTGGCTGTTCCCTCCTGTCAGTTCACTTCTTTACATGCTCTGAAACATCCAACTTAGAACTCCAAAGAACGTTTGTATTTGGTTCAGCTGTGTACAATTTAGTATGGGTTCCCAGCTTCTGCGGTGAAAGATACAAGAGTTACATACATTTTTATGCTAATTTACCAACTTCTCAGGTAGTCTACTTAATGTGGAAGAATTTCTGATGATGCCAACAATGACAAAAGAGTTACTGATCAGATAGGTTCCTATTCAGAGACCAGAGCCTGTTAGGCACAGGTGAGTGTAACAATGACACAAGTGACAGTCTAAAATGAGTAAAAGGGAGAGATGTGCATCTCTACATCTTCTGCAGTATCCATCCCTCTGTGTAGTGTTTTTCTGTAGAAACACAGCACATGCACACACACACATGCACACATACATGCATACACACATAGACAGACATACTAATATACACACATACACACATGCACACATACATACACACACAGACAGACATGCACACATATACACATATGCACACATGCACACATATACCCACACATATGTACATATGCACACACATATGCACACATGCACACACTTATACACACATACACATGCGCACATAACTGATATCAGTTTTTTGATCTCTGATAAAAGGAAAGTCACTTGTTCAGATTTATTAGTTTAACAGTGTCTTTTTAGGACAGGAAGCTATAAACTGAACTGGACCCTACCTTATAGCTCTTAAATAAATACAATGAAAATAAAATTATCTTCACCCCAAAGTATACTCTTTTGTTTGAGATAAGATCAAGATATTTATGGCTGCCACTCAAAAAAAGAAAGAAACAAAGAAAGAAAGAAAGAAAGAAAGAAAGAAAGAAAGAAAGCCCTGTGTCTTGACTTCCAGGCATGTTACAATGAGTCATTAAAAAAACTACCTTAGAAACCACTGAAATTGAGAATCCAATTTTTCCTCTAGTCTTTCTTTACTTTTTATAAACATTTTGAATGCTTTTCTCAATTATATAATCAAATAAATCTTTCCTTGATTTTAATTACAATTAAAATTTATTTTAAGTGTTTCCCAATATTTATAGGGAAAGTTTCTAAAAGTTCCTTTGAACGGTGAGTAAAACATTATGGCTGGCAGCAGGATGGAATTCTTCTCGGAAAGAACTATTAGTATATTAAAAATAAGCAGTAGAGTTTGGGGAGAAAAAAAGCTAGGGTGTGACATTTTTCATGTGGCTAGAGTGAAGTAAGAGATTTGAAGGCAAAACAAATCTGGCAAATTATAAGTTATGGTAGTAATTCAAGGAAGTCATAAAATAGAAGACTTTTATTGCACCAGAGAGACAGTTTGGTGCTATTAGTGGATTAAAAAGCATGTGGGACTGGGAGGCTCAGAAAGATGGAAGCTTGAAAGAGCTGGTGGGTTAAATATTAACAGGGAAAAGATGTTTACTGACAGATTCTGCAAACACACTCTAATAAATAGAATCCTCCAAACGTTCAAAAATAGAACTGTGCAAAGCCACAAGAATCTGTGCTATCGATCTTCCCACCAAATTTGGACTCCTCCAGCAATGCCTGACTTCTCTGCTATCCAAACTCATCCTGATCCCCCTGGACACCATCGCCAGAATATTTGATAGCTAGTAAAAATAGGGGGAGGGGTTTAGTGACAACTTTTCACTCATCTTTAAAAGCTGGCTACGTGCACCAAAGGCAACAAAGTGTGGTGAAAATGTGTGAATTTGAGTTTCCAACAGACCTGAGCTCAAACCAGGCTGCACACTCCAGCCTCTGTAAGGCTGAGTCCTCATCTAAACGAAGAGGGCACCGCCGTGCACATTTCTCAGGGCTGTCTTTCGGTACTTAAAAATTAACACTCAAGCACAGTCTTCCTAAGATGCAAGTCCAATTCTGTTAAGTCTGGCCTCGGCCTCCGTTTCAGAGTGAGCAACAAGCTCCCAGTACTGCCCCTACTGCTGATCCAAGACCAGACACTGAGTGAAAGGTTCAAATTCTTACAGAATATAGTGTGCACTTAACTGCCACTTAATAAAAGCACTATTCTTTGGTTTTTGTGTAAACTAGTTCTGACTCTACCAAAACCGTCCTTGACCAAAGGGAAATAAGGTCTTACAATCTCCAGAGGAACTGTAGACATGTTCTGATGGATGTCTGTGCTCATGGTGTTAGGAGAATGAAGGGCCAACCCTATTGAATCACTCACTAGGTCTTCACGTCACTCACTAGGTCTTCAGAACACTTCATTGAAATTGTGTGGTACAACCAACTGCCCAGGTAAGCATCCTTCAGCTTGGTGAAGTGAAGGGAATGCATGCCTTAACCAACAGTACAATGGAGCCTGTATAAAACATCTTACGTAGAAACCAGCATCACAGAGAGTTTAGAAGGGGTTCTTAACCTTCCTAACACTGCAGCCCTTTAACATAGTTTCTCACAGTGTGGTGACCCCCACCCACAAAGTGATTTTCATTGCAACTTCATAACTACAACTTTGCTGCTGATATAAATTATAATGTAAGTATTTGATATGTAGACTATCTGATATGCGACCCTCAAAAGGGTCTTGACCTACAGGTTGAGAACCATTGATTTGGGGAGAAACTGCAGGTTTTGTCCCCACAAATTAGGTAGCTCTTGAAGAATTGACTCAAGGGACTTCACAAAACTTCAGATGAGTTGGTTGGAAGCAAGAAAAATCACCCGCAAACACCCTTTAAGAAAATATGAGCTGCCTGAATAATAACTGGAAAAGTAGTTGAGTTGTGGTAGTTTCAAATGCTGCAATTCACACTGTAAATGGGCTAGTCTAAAAGAAAAGTTAAATTTCCTTAGAACTGTCACCTGGTATATTTTATGAATTATGTTTATCTTATTACTTTCATTAACACATTTTTAACTCCTACCCTAAAATGATGTAAGACATCATTTGTAATTTTTATTACATTTTATCTTAAATACCAATTTTCACAACTAGGTATGGGTAGTTAAAAGGAAAATTTTTACTGTGTTTGAGAGATTTTGCTCTGTTGGTTTTTTTTATGCTAATAAAACTTCAGAGCATGCTGAATGAGCATATTATAATTAGGTTTAAGAAACTAATACATTTATAAAGTGTGCTCTTTTTGTTGTAAAGGTAAAAAGCTGAGCATCTAACATGTCCACAGAGCTTGGGAAGAGTGTAAAAGTTGAGGTTTAAAGGGGAGTTCTGCACTGTACTGCGGGTCTGATTTCTTGCTAAAATCAAACAAGATGTAAACCACAAAGGGATCCTTCTCATTGTAAGACTGGAAATAACAGCAATGCAGTAATTGTAAATGTTTTTGCAAGAAAAAAATAAGCTTCTAAAAACATCTTTTCAAATGCCCTTTGATGTGACAAGACCCACACCCTCTCTGGTGATATTGTTTCCCGGAAGATTGAGATGGGGCCAATAAGAAAGCAAACTATGTATAGACACCAGGATCTTAGCCATACCTGGGAAGGAAACAATGCTATTACCATAGGCACAGGATTGTGGTAAACCTGAAGAATCTGTAGGTCACATGGGCAGAAATAAGCTACCATCTGCTTCTACCAGCAGGTGGATGAGAAAACATACAGCCTTGCTCACTAATTACCTACAACAGCATCTAACTCTAAATATTTTGCATGTAGAGATTTCCTTTCTATGTTTATAAATACACATATATGACAAAGAAACACTTATTTTAAAGATCTTAATACCTTGTTTGTTAAGCAATTAGTATTTAGGAGAGGGTCTATGTTGACAGCTCGGCAAACAGAAATTTCCAAATCATCTGTTGCAGGGGTACTTGCGTACCTTGGCAGGCTTCCTCATTTCGCTTTGTTGAGTGGTTTGCCCATATTCCACGTAAACCTGCCTTGTCTTTCCCAAGCCACCTTGGATACCTATCCCGATAATTAACCTGTAAGGTAGTAGTGTGGAGTCTTGGAAAATGTCAATTTAATGTCAAAATATTTTACTTTATTTTCCTCTAGAGGCACCTGTACTATTTGATCACATCAACAAATAAATATAAACGAAGTAAAAACCCATCGTGAATTCCAGGAAACTAAAGTGTCTTGATTCTTCAGTATGGCCGTGGTTCTCCCTCCGCATGCCTGAGTGACAGCAAGCTAGCTCCTCTCTACTCCCTGTGCAGAGCTGGATACATTTGCAGACCCCCACGTAGGCGAGCACGATTTCATTTGAGGATTTGGGTGCAGGCGTAAGATTTCATTGGGAAGAATCTTTTAGGTGTGTTTTCCTGAGCCTCAATCTTCCCAATTCATAGTAACATGGTGGTCCTGCCGTGGAAGAATGGGAAAACAAGCAAACAAACCAAACAATAGTTTTGCTTCTTACAATGATACCCAGGTAAGATTTTACATGTTAACACAAATAGTTCTACTGTCAGTGGTGATGCAACACAGAGGCCAAAACCAAAGCAAAACTGAAACCTAAGAAACTGCAGCATAGATACTATAACCAGGTGGAACATAATGATCAAATAAAATAGAGGAGGGGTCCGGGTAATCATGCTCTTCATATATACATATACCAAACACACAGACGCACACACATGTGTGTGTATGTATGTAAACCCAAAATGGTTTAAGTAATGAAACAAGACAGACTCATACTGATTCTTTTAATTGCATCTAACATTTAATTTTTAACTAAGTGTGATGAACATTATATCTAAACAAACACTTAGGAGAGTGGATATAGTCAGGGTACAAATGATTACATTTAAAAACTTTGAATTGCCAGCCGTGGTGGCACATACCTTTAATCCCAGTAATGGGGAGGCAAAGGCAGGTGGATCTCCATGAGTTCAAGGCCAGCTTGGTTCCAGGACAGCCAAGGCCACACAGAGAAGCCCTGTCTCAGAAAACAAAAACAAAAGAGCTTGATTATAAGATACTGGAAATACATGAAGACACATTCTAAAATCAGTTTAAATGGCCCAGAGAATAGAGGTCCTATTGTCAGTAGGTGGAGAGCACTCAGAAGGAACAGAAAGGAAAAAAGAATTTTCAGATGAATGCTGATGAAGTCATCCCATTGATAAAATAGAAACACAAGTACAAGAAGTGTGCGACAGATCCTGGAGAGGGGCATTGCTCATTAGACACAAATGGCCACACAGTCACACAGGAAGCCTAACTCTAACTACCAAACATTTCTTCTTAAATGCATTTCATCCTAGACTTTCCCACCTTTTTCTTCCTTTTATCAATAATCCGAGTTAATATCTGTAGAGTCCTAGTGATCAGAGAAAGCCACTTTATTAACGTTATTATTTTTAATGATTTATAAAAAGTCACCTACTAAGACTAAGTGCAATACCTTCATCAACTATGATGCTTCCCTGTATAGTCATGGGATGTGCATTCCCTTGGACTTTTCGTTTGTTCAGGCATATTTATATTTCATAGTTATTAACTATGCTTTTGTTAAAAGTGTGACAAGAAAATATACCGCGAAGCAACTGAAGTTAGGGCTAAAATTTATGCCCCACAGGACATAACTGCAGAAGTATTAAAATGACTATGGTACACATGGGGACACATCAGGCCAGGATTTACTATCATTGAAATCACCCAGTGAAGCTGAGTACATTACAAAACCCAACACCATAAAGAGGACTGCAATATGGGGGACAATGTGCTGGGAAAGCGTTTCAAGAAATAAAGCCTCGGAGGACTTTATGGCTTTGGTAATGCCTGTCACTTAATACAGTTTATAAAAATTTGCTTATTAAATTTTGTAGGGCAAACTAACACATCTTCCTTGTTGGTTTTTTTTTTTTTCCTTCCAATGTTGCCAACAGAGGTTTCAAACAGCTGCAGGTGCACTCTCCGTGCACCTCCCTCCCCCACTTTATGACAATACACGTTGTTCGGAAATTTTCAATTCGGCTATAAACAATCTACTTTATCAACAACATGGTTTTGCACTTTTCGAAATGGCGCTTTGAGGCAGATAAATGAAAATAAGGATGGCAGGGTGCCAATAAAAATTCTGCAAACTGTGCCTTCCGTGGAATACAGAAGGAAGCAGCAGAGCCTTTTATTTCTTACAGTTGACTCTGAAATCCGCATCTCTCCCAACAATCACTGCTTTATTTTTGTTGTCTGTTCTAATCTTGGCTGACACTTCCATATAGTAACAGCTCACACACTTTTAATCAATACTGGAAGGGGATGTCTCGGGTAGGGAGGCTGCTCTCTTTTCAACTGCTGCGAGTGTCCAAAGCCCGAGTGAAGGTTGGATTCTGAAACTTAGGATAGAAGGAACATTAAAAGTATCATTTCTTCTTGTTCCGAACAAACCCCTTTGAGTAGGTGCAGCCTGCATTCTAAGCTGAGGTCTCTCCACTCTAAACAATTTTCAACGTAAAGCCATTTTATAGGTACATATATTCTTCCACAGTGCTTTTGTTTTGTTTCACAAATTTAACATTAAAAAATATCTTCTCAGTGGAACAATAATAAAATTCATGTTAATCACATCTCATTATGATTATGAGAGAAAAGAGACTAAAGTCGAGTTCCTCAGTTTCATATCAGTTTGGATTAAGAGAACCTCAAATTCCAATTTAGTTCTCTGTAAATAAATTTTACTTTTATGCTCACTAATTAAAACCTTGCTACCAGATATTAGTTTGGAAATACTCAATTACAAAGCACATTTGCACACTGTGGGCTTTAATTCCAAAAAGAGATCCTTACAGGTCCTTCTCAGAAATTTATATTATTATTGAGTTTGTGGTCAAGTCATATATGGCCATGGTCCTCTACAAACAACATTTTTTCATTTTTTTCAGTTATAATTAAAATTATTTTAACAAGCTATGAAAATTAAAAGTAGCTCAGGTCATAAATGTCCAACATTGAAAAATAGTTCTTAAATCAGCTCCCTAGAAGTACTTGCACATAGTAAAAATAAATAGCAGTGTGTTTTATTTTATTTGTGTTTATTTTTACATTATGTGAATTCATGACAAAATACTTTGTAAATTTAGCAGCCTGATTAAATGGCCATTTGCTTTTGGTTACAAATGCAATACAAATTATTTGGTACTTTATGATGACACAGTGACATTAATTTGGAATTCAATAGTATGAATACTAGGACTCTACCATATTTGTTCTGTACTTTATCAGCAGTTTTCTCACCACAGGGAATTTCTGGAAATTCAAATGTTCTCAAGTACTGATAAGTGGCTAGTAGCTTTTATGTAGTATCTTTTAATATGTATTTCAAATGACAAGCTTAGACATTATTATAGAGTAAAGTGATGCAAGAAATTGCATATTAACAAAGTTTATGTATTTGCACGTTTTACATTAGGACTCTCGAGTTAAGACAGTGGTATTATAAGATGGTTCTATGTCAGGAAAAAAATGTACAGCGCCGATGAATCACTTTAAGCACCAGATTCGCGACATTTCAAAGATAAAGCAAATTTGGACACATTGCTATGACATCTCTGCTCCCATCCCACTTGGCTTCCAAGTCAGAACTGGAATACAGCCATCCCACTTTGTACTGGAGACAAAGAGCAAGCAAGCGAGTTCTGGGAAAGCATAAACACTGATCTGAATTTCTCAACCATATAAGCAGCAGAATTAAGGCTACATTCCACACGTACACATACAACAAAAGGCTTAACATGGGGAAATACGAGTTTTATGGATAGCAAATGACATTTTCTTGGCTGTGCCATAACCTCAGTTACCCCTAAGTCTTTAAATCCACCCCCATCTTTCTACTCATTACTTCCTCCTCTGTTCTTGCAGCATTATCCAAGAGCTCCTGGCGCTGGTTTTCATTTCTCCCACCTCATCATCTTGTGAAACAACCACCTGACTCCCACGAGGCTAAGGAATTTCAGCATGGAATTAGAAGTGACTGGATGGTGGGATGGTCGTGGGACATTTGCCACAGACCTCTAGTCTTGACCCTTCTGTGTGCCAGAGTCCTTACCTACACACGCTCACTGGCATTATCATCAATCTGCGTAAAACTCCATATTCAAGATCCAAGTAACTTCTGCCTCCTTGTAAGTCTTTTTCTACCTTAGAAAAACCCAAAAGGCATTGTCTGTAAAGCTCAAGGAGTACCTGTCTATGTAGGTCATTCCTTACTCACTCTTGAAAGTTTTAAAACGCTTGACGAACGAGAACGATGTATGCTTTACTCTTCTTTCAGGCAAGGACGCAGTAAAGAGTTGCTTAATGAATAAAAGAACAAAACAGTGTATTTATTTTCAATTTGACAATAATCTGTTAAGCCCTCATATCATGTGGACAGTGTGCTAGGGTCAAAGGAGAAACTAACTAAAGCAGGAGTCCTCCAGGAGCTCAGAGAGAGGCGCTTCCTCCTGGAAGATACAGAGAATAGGCCCTGATGAAAGCTGCAGTAGGTTTCCAGCTGTATTGCGCTGTGTCACACAGTTGACAAAAATGTGCTCATACCAGGCACACAGAACAGTACAAGTCAAGGTACACCATGAGTCCATTATAACTTACACTGGGCTATATACATTAAAATAATTTCATATTAGAAAAATCACTGTAATATACAACAATTATCCTACATTTTTTAGGTGAGAAAAATGGTCCTTCTAGTCTCCCCATCAGTCCAGGCTAGAAACTGCGTGTCTCTCCAGCATTCAAGATTTGACAGATTCTGAATCACGTGGATTTTTTAATCCCTTGGAGATCAAATTGGTTTATACAAGGTACAGTTTCTTGAGATTGTACTTTCTAATGTGTCTCTCTAGTTGGAATCTCTTCACTGTAATGTTCACGAATAGCAAAGGTTATTAAAGAGAAACTGGACACAGCATGTCAACTGACAAATTCAAGATGACCTGCACTCTCTTCTAGGGCATGGCTGCACTCTATTTAAATACTTGATTAGCAAAGTCAGTATGTGTTTATTTAACCTCTCAATGCCTTATTCTAAAATTCTAAAACAGGAATTGTGATATCCTACTTCCTCAATCCTATGCTTTTTAACACAGGAAAACAGAAACAATAGCTTATAAATACATCCAATACATGTCCCCAAAATGGCTGATATTGCTCAAAGAAGTGGAAACAGTAGCACTATTAGAAAAAGCTGACCGTTTTTTTAGCCTTCAGGAAAACCTATACGTTATTATTAAACCTATAAAATGTAACTATTTTGCAAAGGAAAACACTATGGACATGTATTACTTAATATGGAATTGGATGTCCATTGGAGAAAAATTATTGTAGGAGAAAAGTATGTAGATGAAGAGAAACATGCACTGATTAAGTACACAGAGATGATGAAAAAACTGAACAAATCACTTCAAATAACTGACTTTGATAATGTTATCAGGATCCCCTGAGGAAACCGACTGAGGAAAGTTCACTCTACAAGAAGTTGTGAAGAGATCCTTCAACACAGCCAGTGCCTTGCTTTAGACACATTCTACCCAGCAGTTGGATTTTGACCCTTGTGTGATGCATATAACCATTCCCACTTCTATTGCCTACCCGCTCTCTAGTAGATGTACAAAGCACATCTAGGAGACAGGGGGATAAAGCTGAGCTTGGAGGGTCCTAAATGACCTCAACTGTAGAGGAGTTGGTTAATTCAAAGAACAGACTCAGCCAGGGCCAGGCAAGCTGAGCACAATGGTGCCAGGGAGACCCTCTTGCCCCACCCGCATGTGGTACACCCACTGGCATTCACCCGGCTTAAGCATTCATATCAAGGGGCTGCAAACCCCTGGGCAGAGACTCACCGTATACACACCAGATATGGAAAATGTATGAGGAAAAAAAAAAAGATTAACTGACAAAAAGTTAATTAAAACTGCTCTCATTATGAGGTCGAATTTAACAATTACTTTAAAAAATGCAGTGTGACACAGTGCGGCACTGCAGCTGAATTAATCATGAATGAGGAGAGTGATGTTTAATTTTTGTGTGCATGAGGAAAACACTCAACAGACTTGACAATTAGAGCAGGGTAACAGCATTGCATGGCACAATTCAAGACAGGTTTCCCCAGTGGTCTGTTAGGAGGGAGCTAAGCAGATGTGCTCAAATATTTACAGATGCACAATATTCACACGCTCCTCAGCTACCCACCTGCTGATTTCACAAGAAGTCGCCTTCCATCTGAAGACCGTGGTGGGAGCTGAGCGCTCTGAGTCCCACACGGCACGATATAAGCTGTAGGACCAAGGGCTGCATTGCTTTCAACTCCTGCACTGGCTAGAAGAGCCAAAACAGGCAGCCAGTGACCATGGCAGTCATCATCTGGGGAAAGTTAGAGAAAAACTACTCAGTGATCAAGACCACCCATACGAAACAGCCCCCAGAACGCATGCTCTTAAAAGGTCAGGATTCTCCACTGTACCCACGGAAAGGTGCTCTGTGAGAACGCTTCCGGGGCAGGTCTGTCATTCCAGAGAGTGTCTTTCCATGGGTCAGTTGGATCAGCACCTTTGCGAATTCTGTAACGCCGCCTTAGCTAAGAACACAGCTACAACAGGCACGGTGCCTCTGGCCCATCCTCTCTAGGTCTACTAGACTAAAGAAATTGTTTGCCCCTCTCCTAGATCAGTGTCTAGTATAAGGTACGCTCTACGTATTTTAAGCTTTGTTCATGAATATTGTTTAGTATTTATTATTTTTGAAACAGAAAACGGGAGCAAAAAGAAAAACCCTCCAGCATTCACTTCTCATGTTTCTAAGAACTCCAAACGTCCAAGAGAACATCAGATGGTTTCATCTTCGATTCCATGCCCTAAGTGTCACACAGCGTTCTGAGGAGAAGTCTAGTGTTCTTGTTGCTTCTTAGGGTGGTTTGCGGAGAGGGGAAAAAAGCTTCTTGAAGTCGACTGTCTCTTACCTATCACAGAGAAAAGGCAAAGAGACAAATATTCTGGTCTTAAATAAGGTCATATTATTAAAAGTGTCATTCAAAAGTGAAAATCCAGGATAAGGAAATGGCCCAGTGGTTGACATGTTTGCTGTAAAAGCATGCGTGCCTGAGTTCAAGTCCCCAGCATGCTTATACAAAGATGGCCATGATTGCACACACCTGTAACATCTGCATGATGACAAAGAAATGGCAAAAATCTCTTCATAGCTCACCAACCTGTCTCAAAAAAGTAAGGAGGAAAGCAACAGAGGAGGACACCAGACACCCCCCTCTGGCCTCTACAAGTGCTCGCATGGGCATGCACACACCAACACTCACATGTATACACCACACACAAATATACCATGCACGTGTATACGTGTGCTTGCTTTTACACTACACACACACACACACACACACACACATATATGGGAGGCAGAGACAGAGAGAAATATAGAAGTAAATTTTAATTTTCAAAATTTATCATTTATTAATATGGTAAAACTAATACTTAAACCAAGATCATTATTGCTGGTATTAGAAAGAACGCCCATTAGGAATATTGGTGTAACCCTGACTCAGAGGTAAGAGCTGGACCTTCAGGTGACAAATTATGGTTGGTAAGTGCTCAGGGATGTCAGGGTTGGTGAGCTGAGAGGCATTGGATAGGCACCCTAAGATTCCAGTGGCCTAGAACTTCACACTGCCTCTTTCCATGACAGACGCTGCATGGAGTTGTGGAGAACTGTCTGCAATGCTCGTAATTATTAGCATAATAGGGTCAATTTTTCAATGACACTTACCGGAAGGTTTTTATCTGCTGTTCTAAAGCTACCTCAATCTAATAATAATTAAAATAAATGATATTTCCAAATATTTGTCGTCATTAGCAGACAGCAGCATATGGTAGAGGCACCCCTGAGTTTCTTTTAGACAGTGCATGTTCCGTGTTAACAGAAAGTTAAAACAATGTCATATGTGAAATTTACTATGACTTTAATTATTGGTTGATTTTTTTTCCCCACTCAAATATATCCTTGTTACAGACATAAGACAAAGCAACAGCATCACCAACAAGTCTCTACCTAGTTCAAACTACTTATTTTATTTTTTTTTTTATTGTTCCATCCAGAGTAATACATGTTGCATAACAGTGCGCAAAGATACAGAAACATGTTACACGGTGTTTTAGGTGTGAGCTTGTGCTGCTAGCATGTGAATGCATGCTTCTGTGTGAATATGTGTGCATATTCTCAAGAAGTAAGGAAAAGCACCAAAAGTTGTTCTTTATAAAAATCAAACAGAAAATAATGAAAAATATGTTAACAGTAGAGGCTGGTTTATGAAAAGTCATGTAAATTTTAACCTATTTCTGTTTAAAATGTTTTTTAAAAGATTTTAAAATAATTTTGAGGTTAAAATTATTCTTCTAAGTTAACCAAAGATTTACATTAATGATGTTAAAATCTTTACTACCCCAGAAAATATTCTTTAATACTACACAATCTTTTTTTATTTGTTTTTAGGGCAAATTTTTAAATGTTTCTTCTGTTTTCTCAGTAATTATACAGTAATGATATGTGATGGTAAAATACCACACTGTTCTAAAAATATTTAACTGCTCTCCCA